>NC_136620.1:27072780-27097780 GCF_933228915.1 Telmatherina bonti | reverse complement strand
TTCTGTCAAAGGTAATGGATTTGAAACAGTGGAACAATTGTAAAAATCTGCCCACCAGACTGCAGCTGCTCTGACGGCATCTCTGCCTGCTCCACAGGATGCTGTGACTGACTGCTGAAGGCCTGGTTGTAGCTGTTCTGGTACTGGCTGGCCTGGTTCAAGGCCTCCGTCTCATTAGCTGGCGGGACTGGCGCATTTAGGTTGAACACCTGAGGAATAAACATTGTGTTGAAGGCAAAAGCAGAGAACGGTCAGGAAGTTGTAGGGTGGGAGTCTCTTATTACTCATTTACTGCATGTTGCTGCTTCCCTTCAAACCCACAGAATTGAAGTCTGATAAAAGGACACTTGGAATTCAAACCATTAATGTCATACGTCTTTTACTTCCCCAGAGGTCATGCGCACTGTGAAATGCAAGCAGTGGCTTTATCCAGATAACAGGAATAATACTTCTTTATGACCAAACATGAGGCTGATCACACTCCAGGATGACAGAACAGCTTCAGAATGGCTTGCAAACGGTAAAAGCTACAAAAACACAATCATGTAAAGCAAACTATTCAACTATGTGATGATCCTCAGAAACCACGGAGGAGTGCTCCTCTTTCCTATATTTGGGTGAACAACCAGAAACAACACACTAAACAAGTGAAAAATAAATTCCCTACTCAGCATGTTATTGGAGCAAAGTCCCAAGGTTGCAAATTTTGGGCTGCAAATGGACCATCGCTGACGGGCCCTTGTGGGCTTCAGCAGGTAATGACAGTAATGTCGCGCAGACCCATACAGCCAATCAGATTTGGCAGCCATGTGTTTGGATTTACTTTTTAAAAATTTTCAATTAAAAGGGATTGTTTGTTTAGGTTTTTTTTTTTCTTACATCAGAGATTTCTGGCATTTTAACTGAGAAATAGGAAGTGAGTGTCATCACAGGCTTACTGTCTGCATTGACTGGAATGGAGCTGCGTTGACATTGATGCCACTGCTGTGAGGAGCTTTGGAAACAGGCTGGAAAACCTGCGTCTGAGAGGCAGGAGGGAGAGCTGTGGAGGGGGGAGGCTGCTCTGACGACAACGACATGGAAGTCTGTTGCTGAAGGGAGACAATACACATTGCATTTAGAGTTGGGAGAAATATATCGGCCATTACTGATTGGATAAATCTGTAATTGGTTTATTTTTACCAAGGAAACTTTTTTTTTCTTGCTGCATCAAGAACTTAATCACTGACAAAGCGTGATTTAAAGCATGTGTCAATAGTAATCTGCCTCACCTTTTAACTTCACTGAACCTTTTCTGCCTTATTTATTCTAGAAAACTGACAAAATCATAGCATGTCAAGTATCAGAGCTGACATCTCTGTAGCAAATAACATCCTTGCTTGTTCGTTTTAAGGCCGGAAAGTTTGTGACATCTAGATTCCTTCAACACAAGAAATGCAAAGAGTAGTATCACCAGCACTGAAAAATGCTTCACTAGTTAATACTTTGTTTTTAAAAAGTTGATTTTTGCAATGAGCCCTTCTGTGAGTGCATCGGCTTAAAAGGACACATAGAAAGTGGGAAATTCTAATGTTCTGCATCTACCTGAATATGTTAGGTTAGGAAGTAACTCATTTGAATTTTTAGGCTATCTAGACCCACAGACTGGAAACATAATAGTTATGTTCTGCAACAAATTTGATACAGTGAAACTGAACTTTTAAACTATGTAAATATGTCTCCCATTTATTTTACTCTGATACATTTTTTCACCATTACATGTCCACAGAAACATCAGGATGCACCAGAGCAAAGGTGTGTGCTGATGTGTGGGTGACAGAAGGTGGAGGGCCAATATGGGTCTCTTGATATGTTGCAGAGTCTGGTCTTCCTGTCCGTCTTGCTCCTCTCAAAGAGCTTCAATATATTTTTCAAGACAAAAGTAAAACACCTCTGTGACACTACAACCCAACATTTCTGATGAAGACTGATGAGAAATCTCATGTTGAAAAGCAAACATCTTTCATTCTGACAGGAATTCAGATGCCATTTTAAAGTTATTGTTAAACAATGAATGACAGATTTCCTGTAAAGAAATGTTTAATGGAATATTATAGGATTGGTCCATTTAGTTAAAAATCTTGTCGAGTCAAGTTCTACAAGGATAGTTTAGTATTTCCAGTAACCTTTTGTTTATACTACAATATCAGAAAATATGAAAGTCATGTTATGAAGTGGATTTAAAGACACATTACGTAACTTTTTGACCATAAAAATCTGCATTTTGGACTTATTGGATGACACAGTGACATCTATCACATGCATTTCTACAGCCGCTGCTACCCAGCAGCATCCCAAAGCTGAGAAACCGCACTATACAAATTTTACATCTGGGATGCAACGTGACATTTTGCTTCAAAGTATAATAATGAACTCGCTGTTTTGAACATCGTTCATTCTGCAAAGAAACACATGAAAATTAAAAGAGAGAAAGGGACAAAATAAGACTCATAGTAGGACCGTCCTTTGCTGACTGGAGAGAGCTAACAGGTCAGGTAGGATGCAAAATGGATGCCAAATCAGCCGTCGACAGGGGGTGCGTGACGGGGAAAACGGCCAAAGTTCTGTAGTGTGACTCTCAGTGCAGCCTCAAACATTTGTTTTGATATATCTAAATTTTCTGTTAAGCATACCAGTACCATTAGTGCTAAATGGTTAGTTTGGAGCCGTGATACGCCCAACTTTACTTGAAAAAAAACACCACAGGATAGGTTTCTTAGCTAGAAAAATAACGAATGCTGGTAATTAATTATTGTTACCTGAACTAAAAGTCCAACACTGTATCCTAAAGTAATAATCAGTGCACAATCTATTTACCTGGATGGGGTCGATGGGCTCTGTTGGGGGTCGAGGATCTGGTGTGTGTGAGGTCTGATACATAGGGGGTGGCGTTGGGGAAACAATGGGGACCTGCAAATGGAGAGATGGCCCAGGTGAAATTTCTCAATTCCCCATGCCATAAAAAAAACAAAAAACAAAACAGTTGTCTATGCTATTATGTTCCTATCTAAGTACATACTTGTGTGGGCTCAGGTTGGACAGGAACAGAGTTGGGTTGTGATAGCCGGGACTCGGGATGAGCTAAAAACAAATGTGCTTTAGTTGAACAGAATTGTTTTCAGCTGCTTTTAGATGTAATGCTTTAATATAAAATGACACCATTTCTCTTTGTCAAACATACCTGGAGGACAAACCATCTGTGGTACATCCATATTGTGAGTAGGTTTCATGGGTTGTGCTGATACAATGGCTGGATCAATTGGCTGTCCCTCAAACTCCAACATGGAGTCCTGAGAAAACAATCAATTAGTACCATGGACATCCCTCATTTCAAGTAACGTTTTCTAACAATCATACTTTACCTGCATGAAGTTGTATGTTCCCTGCATTTGTGCCATCAAGTCCTGTACTACTTGTTTCCGGGCCATGGGGTCAGCAGGCGGAACAGGAGACGTTAAGTTCATGGGGTGGGTCTCCAGGGCAACAGGGGGAGCCGTAGGCTGTGCAGGTTGCTGCTGCTGCAAGGCACTAACAGTCTGGGAGTAGAGGAAAGAGGAACAAACAGCAGATATGTGTTTTTAAAGTCCTACACGTGGATTTAAAACCACATAGTGAGCTGCAGTAAAGCATTTTACATATATGTCACACCCTAACCAGAATGACGACTGAAACATAAATATGGGTACAAAAACTTGGATTAGTCAGAGCAAATAAGAGAAGACTAATCACAGGAGATCATGCTATTGCAGCTTCCAAACCACCTTTGCCACTGAGAGTATGAGTCAGGTTCTCGGGTTCGCATATTTGTGATGCACAAGGAAGTTCTCCGACAGATATGCTGAGATCCAGGGATGCGTTTTATGTACCTTTATTGCATTTCCCAAGCTATAACAGTGCAACTGGGATGGATAAATAGATAGTTTTAACCAGTAAGATAAACAGACAGAAATGAATGAAAGAATGAATGAATGTATGAATGAATCGCGCTCAACAAAGTTATGGCGACTACCCCACCCTAACTCTCTCATCTGCTTCCCAGGTGAGTATGCGCCTTTATACACACACCCCACACACACTAATGCACTGTGCACCTACTCCTCATCTATGTCTCCTACACATGCTATCAGAGGGCAGATCTTATCTGCCATCAGCTTTTACAGAAGAACCTGTTTACAGTAACTTGCCTGTAAAAAAATGTTCACCAGTTCCTCAAGTTTTTTTGTCTGTTCAGTGCATGCTAAAGAATGTGGTATTAGTCATTCACAATAGTGAGGTGATGAAAATATTTAAAGGCAGCAGCGGGCATGAACTACAAAAAGTACATCTGAGCTACAGCCACCAGCTGAAAATGTAACTGCTGTCGTTACAACAGGAAAACAAGGAAGTGCAATAAAACAGTGCTTCTGGGTGATTTGACAAAACACTGGAACAAAATATTTTTTGAATCCATGTAAAAGAAAGGAAGACAACATCCGGTAGCTGGTGGTTAAATCTGATATAATTAATCTATTCTCCTCTGTGATTTGCCCCAGACAAAAAAAAAAAAAAAAGAAAAAAGAAAACAACACACAGATAGGTAGTATTCAGGTTAGATCTAACTAATTAAAGGGACAAAGGTGCATGTGTCTTAAGAATAGCTACTTTGTTAAACATTGCTAGTTGTGCTATAAAAATCAATTTGATTCATTGTAAAAGTTCATAAGAAGCTGAAGTAATTTTCATTCGCGCACAGCAAACGTCTTAGAAATGCCAATTTTTACTTGCATCAAGTCCCCAATGGTTCAATCAAATAAAACTTAAAGTACTGATTTAAAAAGCATAAAAAAACAAGCAGTGTTTCAAAACTTTTAAAAAGTTATCCTACAAACTTCCAGAAATGTGTTTACTTTCACTTAAACTCGTGTTTCTAAGTCTCTGACAACAGAAGAATACTTTAAAGCCGAGGTGGGGATCCCTGGTTCTCGAGGGCCTGTAGGTTGCCCATGTATCCCTATCCAGCACACCAGATTCAAATCAAATGGATCTAAAATCTTATCAAGATCTGCAGTGAGTCATTCATTTGTATGTGGTGTGTTGGAACAGGGACACATTGGAAACTTTCAGCAGGAGGGCCAAGGTTCCCCACCCCTGCTTTAAAGGGAGATGTAAGCAAACACTGCATGAAGCATGAAAAGAAGATACACGTACTGGATCCAGTCTTAATACAGTTAATAAAATATAATTTGGTAATTTGTTAATACTCCTGTTTAATTCATGCTCTAAACTCATTATGCTTTAAATCTGTCACATGAAAACAACATCAAACATCTGAACTAGGTATCTCCAGGGGGTGCATCCATTCAGACCAAGATTGCATTTACGCTGCACTTTGGTCAAACGCACCAAACCTTTACTATAATATATCCCCGTTCCCACCAAAGGTGGCGCTGCAGTAGTATTTAGCAAAAGAGAGGACAATATCCGCGTGAAGAAGAAAACTCAGTGAAGAGTGAAACGGAGTACGAAACTATTGTTGTTTTGGGTTACTTCCTGTATTTGGTCCTCTTGAAACGGGCCAAGACCTGCGTTTGTAGGCGGACCAAGTCCGCTTCTTTGGTCTGAATCAGAATTTGTTTGGCCTATTCACAACTCCCTAATAGAAGCGGACTTTCTGAGCAAACAGACTCGGATTTCAATAAAAAAGGCTGATGTGAATGTTTCCTTAGAAACATAACTTCCCTCTTGGAAAAGTTGCTCAAACCAAGATTATAACTTATTACTACATGACAAAGACATTTGTATTTGAACATTTGTGCAGTTTACCTCAGTTTCCCTGGTCCACTCGTCCCCCTGCTCCTTTTCACTGCCGCTGTAAGTGCTGTCTGGAATGAATTGTCTGTTTACAAACTGAAAGGCAAAAAGACAAAATATAAATTCAAATCATAAAATAACATAATAGGTCCCAATATGTTTGTTACACTCACCTCCGTTGTTTCTACTGTGATGGGCTCTGTGAACTCCTCAATAACTTCACTTTCTGTCAGGAGAAAAACAGTTTAGAGAATGCTGTGCTGATTTCATTATGGCTTGATCACATTAGCATTTTAAAAATAGCTTGTTTAATGCAGCATGACTCCAGAGAAAAGTCAAAACCTGGATCAACGGTCTGCTCTTCTGCTTCTAATGATTCAGCTACTGCTGCTGCAGGCTCTTCTTCCTCTTCCTCCTCACATACTCCATTTTGGTGAGATGAAACCCGGTCAAAGTACCCACTCAGCAGAACCTGGTCCAACGTCTCTTTCAGTGCCTTGTCTAGCAGAGGAATAAGAATGTCATTATTCTTCTGGGAAGTCAAACCGTGAAAGGACACATCCAACAATTCTGACAAGGTCTACATTGTCAAACCATCAATATATCAATTCTCGATTTATACAAGTGTGAAATTTACCCGAGCCACCTGGGCAAAGATCTCCTTGGTCTAAATGCCAATTGGATGCACTCATTAATAATTATGAAGCTTAGAAGTAGGGCTGCACAATATTGGAAAAAACTGGCATTGTGCGTTTTTCTAACCTTCTTGAATATATTGCAATGTGAAAAAATACAGGGATTTTCAACATATATGTTATGCAGCACTCCTGTCCTATTGTTGACACTTAACCTGCACCGATCTTACCTCCTTTTGTAAATGTTACAAGTAGGGATTTTTGTCTGTATGTTAAATAATGTAATGTTTAATAATGTAACAATAAAAATGTTTAATAATGTTTAAGGCATTCTTATCTTTTCTTATTTCCTTTTATTTTGCTAGGTCCTGAGTAAATGTTTTTTTCTATAATATCTAAACATGGATTGAGTTTTACCACAAAGGTACGTTTATTGCCATTTGGGAAAAAAAACAAACCTTTGTGTGACATACCTTTGATGTTGATGAGAACATTAAAGTTTATTTGCCACCTATGATAAAGGGACTGTAATGTCACTTGCACACATGTACACTGCCATGACAATGCTCAAATGATACTGTGCAGCTTTACTTAGTAGTTTTTATTACCAAATTATTACTCAAAAAAGCCTCAAGCCTACAATAAATTAAAAAGTCAATCTAAAAAGACTCAGTATACACTCAGTTCCTTAAATCTATGTAGTTTCAAGTATTCAAGAATAAAAATACTAAACTTTATCATATTATGTATGTGATTTTATGAGACTTGACAGTGGTAGAAGATCATAATTTAAAGTTTAGACATAATACACTCACAAAAAGGATGTTAAGCATTTAGCTGAAACCTACATAAAATGTAAAAGTGGTATCAGCTTTTTACACCATGAAGGGATTTAAGTCAAATCATACAATGGGAATTCTTTAATCTCAAATAATTTCATAAAATAAAAGCTAATGACAGTGGTGTGGTACACCACAACATCCAAGTGTCAATGACTCAATAAGTTGCCTTATACTAAATGTGGTCTTGGTCTAATGTTGTTGAAACATGAACACTGTGATGAAGACAACTATTTTGATACAAGTTGTCATGGAACCATAACATTAGATAGTTGATTTTGTTCAGAACTTATGTTTTAATTTTTTTGTTTGTTTGATTTTCCCACTATGTAAGAAAACAGCACGGCAAGTAAAGGTACTAAAAACTGAACAGTTGTACATGTGCACTGTAAATTTTAGAGAGAGTAAAATTAAATTAACCTGTAAAGGTTATATTTCACTTTAGGTGCATTATGACATCATAAAAGCAGATTAATATCCCTGACCTTAACTGCGGGGTGTAGATTTACAAAAATACAGTTCCTTTCTGACCAACAGGACCAGACACTGCTTAAGGCAGCCTATGAAAGCCACTTAGGACAAGATGTATCATAGATGGTTCACCCTCCAGCTATGTTTGACAAAGTTGTTTAATGGCTCAGGGTCTTTTTCTGGGAGCTAGAAGATTATTTCAGCACTGGTTATGTTGCATTTCCTCCGAGGTGTGAAGTTCAAGATCGATTAGAAACTGCTCAAGTGTACCACTTCTCTGCTGCTACACTTACTGGACCCCAGTAAAACCAGGAAGTCTGTTTCGCTTGATACAAAACCAAAACAGTCAGCGTTACAAACTTCATTTACTTTTTGTGTGTCTCAGAAAGTAACCACAGTGAAAAGAAAAAAAAAACTTTAAACACTAAGTAAAAAAACACCATTAGACTAAACAAAACACACAGAATATGAAAAAGGGTCTTAAAAGGAGAACTGCTTCAGTGTAACACCCGTACATCTGAACAAAAACTATGGAAGTATAAAATCACTGCAATATTCTCAAATAGGGATGCCAATTATTTACTTTAAATGCCAGGAAATCATCAACTTCTAACTTGCTAAAGTACCAATTATAAAATTAAAGCTATTAGAAAAATCTCTAAACTCCAACATCTGCACCTTGGCAAAGTAGGCAGGTGCCAGTTTTGTTCCTGCTAGGTGCTTCCGATTAAAGATATTTCTACCATCATAATTATCATCACATTTAAAAGTTAGACCTCTTCACTCCAGTTAAATGGTTGGCTGGTGTCACAACACTGAACTGGTTCGCCAGTATTTTAATGTGGCTCCAGAGATCTGACCAGGGGAACCATGGGCAACCACTGGCACCCTGCCCTGTTGCTGAGTCAGGATAAGCCCACAGCTCTCAGCCCCTGAGCAGAATGCAGCACTGTGAAGCCAGAGGCCAGACCGCTGAGAATGCAATACGCCAATACCCCCAAGCCCTGATTATTCACATCACAGCACATGCTGCATTAACAAAACACAACGCAAATGCTACATTAACATATTAAGACTCGCTAATGGCCCCAGTGCCTTCTGACAAAAAGGTGTTTTTTAAAGCTTTTACCTTATTTTGGGACCATTGAAAAGTATCTGACAAATTGCTGATAACTGGCTCGCAGATGATTGCACTGTCTGCAGCCAACTGAAAAAATGTAGTGCCAATAACTGGCATCACCAGCTGGGTATAAAAACACATCAAGCATGAATAATAGTTCAAGTTTACTTGAATTTAATTTTACTATAACCTTAGTAAAGTTTCTATAAAGAAACTTTCACGTTTTTTAATTAACATCCTTACACTGTTTATTTTCCAACTTAAAAGCAAAAAGGGGATGAAGATGGCAAAATCAAAGATTTACATTTCTAACACTAGAAGCAGAGTTTTTATCGTTGTCTTCCACTCTGACCCAATGGTCAATAAAATAATTTTAAGAGTCAGTCTGGCGTAACTAACGGATACTTCTAAATTTGCTTTGTTTGTCCACAGATAATTAGCTAAAGCAAAACCCTTATACTTAAAATATACCCAGATATTGATTTATACATTTTAAAAACAAACTTACACGTTGTTCCCACCACAGCCTTGTCCCTCCCTTCCAGTAGATCCCAGAGGTGCACAGATGCATCTTCATACTGGTCAATCAACCTGTAAGTGTAAAGATTATCTGTCATGACCAAGCTTTACAAAATAAATACATTTCAAAAAATGAAAAAAAGTTTTGCATCTCTGATTGGTCGAAATGTTCAATGGCTTAAACCAACCTCACGTTCAGGTCACGCTCTGGTCCCACTAATTTGTAGAACTCATCAAAAGCTGCAAGGTCTCCATCTGTCAGCAGCGGCGAGCCACTGATTCCCTGCTTCAGGTCCTGCCGCACAGTCTCATCACCCAGTCGATCAAGGATAAACTGCAACTCCAAAACTGTCTTAAGCCTCCTCTGCTCTGCCTCTTCTCGTTGCAGCTGTTCCCGCCGTGCAGACTTCTTCACCACTTTCTGAATCTGGTGATAGTGTAAATGAAGCACATTACACATATTTACTACAAGCAAAGATAGAGTTAACTGACTGAACAGGTTTAGAAACTGTCATATTTACATCTTGTCCCAATGCAATAAATGTCTTCTGAAGCTCTCGCGCAAATTCCAAGTTGTTCATGACTTCCTGGTATTTGGATAGGGCTTCCTGCACAGAAGAAGGAGAAACCAATTGGACATGTATTTATAAAAGCAAAACATTTTAAGTCATGGGATTATTGATGCAGAATGATAAAGGCTTCTGTGTGCCCACCAGCTGGTCCTGGTTGAGACCTTCCCCTTTATTTTTCCTGATTTGGTAATCATCCAGTTTGCTCTGAAATGAGACAAACATAATCAGGAAATAGCAATAAATTCTTACTAGTAAGACACATTTTTGTAGTCAGGAGTGATGTTTGCTCATGTTTCCTTTTCACGTCTGGCAGCTCACCTTTTTTTTTTCCATGTTGCGAACCTTTTTGTCAATGACACACAGCACTTGCTTCAAGACTTCAGACTGTCCACCAAGTGCAAAATTGCCCATTGACCCTGGAGCGGATCCCACCTCTGGGCTGGCAGATTGCACTGTCCTGTTTGCATTCATTGCTGAGGGCATCTAGTAATAAAGAATGACAATAAAATCTCTGTTGACCATAAAAACAGATTAACTTCATAATCACCCATTCAGAAGAAAACCACCATGTTACAATTAAGCTCTAACATTTGTAAAACCATTTAAGATTTCAATCATTTTTAAAGAAATTTCTTGTGCCGGATAGCTCCAGAATTACATTAACAATGTAAAGAAAAAACAACACCACCACACAGACAAGTTGGGGAAAAAAAAGTGTTAAATAAATTAAAAAAAAAAAAAAAATGTGTATGAAGGGGGTGGGTTAGGTGTGTTAAAGCTGAATGTACTTGATAGTGCTATTAATTATGATGAAAAGGGAAAGGTAGCATTGTACATGACAGGGAGAATATCACACTGTATGAACCCATTATGAAGTAAAAGTAAAGACATTATGAACTAAAAAGAAACTGCTACTGGTAATAGTGGCAAGTAATTATGATATCATGCATTTATTATAAATATTAATACGTTTTTTATAAGCACTAAATGTAATAATTCATTGGGAATATATCCAGATGGAAGAGGGGCTAATTATGCACTCTGTCACTATCAGTGCAGCTGATATTTCGACTGGAAGCTAATGTATCTCACATTAATTCAGTCATAATAGATCTCTGACTCAGATTTCAATACCACAAGAGTCTCTCTCCTTGTATTGCCCTCTTCAACATTTTTAAAGCAACAAAGTATACAGATTATAAATCTGGGAACGAAATATAGAAAAACATCCTACAAACAAATCATTAAAAAAAAAAAAAAAAAATCAGTAATAACTGATCAGATTTTCCCAGTTTAATTGTCATAGGAACATTAGGGAAATTGCACAAGTGGGAACAGATGTAAGTTTAACATTTTGCATATATATAAATAAAGGGGTTTTAATGGGAATGACTACCGAGTGTTGGAAAATAATCTGATAACATAAAGCCGGACCAACTGCTGAATACAAATTGGGGAAATATCAGATATAAAAATCGATTTAAAAGTTATGGTGACCTAAATCGGACAGGTAAAGGCGCTACATTTTGTAATGGCCCACTATTCATCATAGTGGACAACATGGTACTAGAAAGATCCAATTACTTTGATATGCATGAACTTGGACTAGGTGTGATTTAATAAAACAAGATCGACAATAGTGAAATATCACAGCGAGGTTTATTATCTATCAAGTCATTATGGTTTTTTTTTTTTTTTTAAATTACTCCTGCGGTAGTTATAGTTTCGTAACACGAGAAGTGTGTCCGTCAAGACAAGATCCGTAGGCCCGTGAAACTATCATTTCGTGGCAACTTTAGAATCAACTGTCTGGTCTGAAAGGACACAAGTAATTTATGTGGACTCGATTACAATGTATATAAATGTTTGTCTCCGGTTAGCACCGCTGTTACCCCAGCCGTGCAGCTTTGGCCCTGGGAGCACTATCGTTAGCACACACCACTGACTTAGCATCTTCACGCACTGCTAGCTTGCTGGTCTGATAGCAACACCAACGCGTGCTAGCCAACAGCAGCCCGGGAGCCTCGTTTCCTCGATAGCGTCACTCTTCATTCACCCACCTTGTTGCTAAATATCCACAGGGGAGCTTGTTAGCGAAATGTAGGAAAGAGCCAAATTGTTATTACAGTTGTGTTGCTTTATTTTCTCTTTCACTCTTATGTGGGATCCGCCCCGCCGGCCTCACCGACAACTGAGACGGTTCGAAAGATGAAGAAACTCTTTATAAAGGCGAAGCTCTCTTTTATAGCTGTCTAAGCTTTGCCTGAATAAATTACAGGAGAAAAGCAACTTCCAATAAATTGTCGTGATTTCAGTCTAATGTACACACCTACAGTATGAAAGATCTCCTATATTGTATTAAGAATATTGTAAAATGGATGCAATGGTTGTTTTTATTTTTACATTTTTGTTGAGGCATAGTTGTTAACAGCTTCCTCATGAAAAATCTGCACAATCATTAGCTTTGATTAGACTTTTTCAGACTTGTGACATTCCGCAACTACCGCACTTTATTTAAAGTCTGCCTCAGATTACAACACCTGTCTTATCGCACAAATCATCACATATGGCACCACAGGACTGTTTTGTGCATATAGTGCGTTTCACGCTCAAGTTCATTTTGGGCGGTTTATTAGATTAATTATTTCTGCGTTGAGTGTCGGTTTATTAGAGGTTGGATTTGAAAATTCTAATAACATAATAATAACAACAATTATCAAGACTAAGACAAGTAATAAGCAGTCAGAAAGATTATTATTATTATTATTATTATTATTATTATTATGTTTTTAAAATACAACTCTAAACGGGATACCTATGCCTTTAATGGTCTGCCTACTTCTCATAGTATAGTCCTAGTATAGTTGTTATCTTTTTTTCTGTGTTGCACAGAGTAGAACTTGACTGGTAAAAAGCATCTGAATTCTCTTTGCAAACATGAAAAAGTGTCAGTATTGAAGGGTGGCAATACTGATATTTGGTTTTCACATTTGGAATATTACTGGTTATTGGAAATTTGATGATACAACAACAATAAAATAAGAATAATAAATATAACGTAAATTTTATTCAATTATAATATCATTATAAATAAATAATTTTTATAATTATAAATAATATCACAACTGAAATATCTTAACATTTTAATGATAGCAATCATTATCAATTTCATTAAAGTTGTTATCATCTATATTTAAACAATTTTTTTATATAATAAGTATCGTTTTTGCTTTTGTTTTATCAGTAGATGGCAGTAAAGCTCTGGAATCAGATCAACTGCTGAGCACTAATGGCTGACCTAGAGTTCATACTACGATTCTAACCTGGTTTGCAGTATCAGACCTAAAGCATTTTCTTCTTCTTCTTTTTTTTTTTTTCTTTTTCTGCTGCAATGCTATTAACTGTTTTTTTTAAAAGTTATCTTTACTAAAATTAATGTACTCACATTAAATATTCTGACCTTTTTCATTAGTGAAATGTTTTGACATCAAATCAATTCCTATGTAATTTCTTCCTTTTTAACAAGAGACTGAACTTTAGTTTAGCTTTGTTTCCATTATTTTGCCTGTGCAAAAGAATGTGAAACCAGCTCTCCTGTTTTGCCAAATACAGGAACCAGTTAACATGGCTGCAAAGCTATTTGATTACACTGTTCCACTGAAAGTGTTTTTGCTTTAAGGATAACGCTGATTATGGATGGATCCCAGGGGCAAGTGAAGCTCCCTCTCAACGAGTGAGTCATTTCCACAGCCTGCTTTATTTCAATCAAGTTACAGTTCATGTGTAAGTATTCCAGGGTGGGTACTCATCTGACCTCTAACCTTTATTATAGTTTTCAAAGTAATACTAGCAACAAAAAACTTGGCTCATAAAGAGAATAGCGAAAGATTTTCAAATATATATATAGTATCAGAGAAGAATGTCAGGATTTGTTAAACAGCAACCAGTTATGATTACACGTTAGATGGGACAGGAAGTGGTTGATTTTCCATTGTTGTTCCAGAGTTCATGTTATCAGAGAGTCAACACACTCAAGGGTCCATTATTCCAAAACAAGGCTCTGCAAGCATGTATTTACATAGATCATGAGGTAACCACTGATTAACTTTCATTCTTTCATTCTCTGATGACTTTGTAGGATGAAATTTTATTTATTTTTTGGCTGGATGACTTGCAACTTATAATAAAGTCACATAACAGAATATAGTACATTTTTCATGTTTTCTTCGTGCTGACTGCTAGTCCAGCGGCCCTCAAATTCCTGACTGCTCTCAACTCTATAATACTCTCAGTACCAAACAAAACAGGAAGCTGGACATGAGTGACACCACTTCCGTAAAGGTTGTCTGGATTCTTAACTGTTTGCTTTCCTGCTTTTTCTACTCTGATATAATGAGCGAAAGAAAAAAAATCCAATGTGACGTTAAAGATAAACATTAACCTTGTTTGATACAGTTGAAACCTGCCCATGCAGATGTTTCTACTGTAAAAGGGGAGTGAAACATTAATGTTGACAATAAAGTGCACATCCTGACTGGTAACATTTAGGAAGTTTTGACACACAGATAAGAGTTTTACAACCAACTGACAGTGAGATGGAGTTTTTATTTTAAGTTGTCAGTCTTATTATTCCTATCACACAGGACCATCTGGACACAGGTTTTCTATCTGGAAGCCATGAAAAGGGTGGCATCAACACCCCCGCCCCCAGGAAAGCATCATCTCTGGATGCCAGTTGCACATCCTCTGGGCTTTTTTAGTAAACTCCACAGGAAGTAGTGGATGATTTGGGTCATGTCAGTACTAACTTTTTCAACTCTGATTTCTCGTGTCTCATGAGTTTCTTCTTCACCTTTGCATTACACCAGAATATTGTTGACCGAACACATTGTACAAACCAATATTTCTTTAATATAAGAAATATGTTAAACTGTAAAATTGTGAATTGTAAAAAAGATATACAAAAATGACATTTCCAATTTTAGGCTCTATGTGTCTATTATAATTAAGCAAATATTGTTAATAAGATTTGAGTAGATTTGCTGTAATAAAAAAAATTGGTAAAATTTTTTTCCAGTTATCAGGTTTATTGAAAAGATTTAACTGTTTGACATTATATCTGTGACAAAGACCATGAATGTGACTAAAGCCCCTCCACTGTGCTTCTGTGAAAGATAAAAATGCTGAAACGGCTTTTCATTTGAAGGATTTGTAGTTTGAGTTTTATCCCTCTCAAGCTGTTTTGATTTCTGTGTAGCTGGCACACATCAGTGCCATGCTCACCTTGCTCCTGGGCCTTCTCAGCTTGGTATCTCTCCAGTGAGCCTACACAGTCCAACAACTGTATAGCCAAGGGAAGATTTCAGCCTACAACTACAGTTTTCCTGCGATCTTCCTGTGTTGCATCTGGCTGCTGGAGCTGAGGTACTTTATCTCTCTGCCCAGTCCAACTGCTGTCTGTGTCCCTCCCTCCTGCAGGCTGTCTTGAAGCACTGGCTATAGATAAGAAACAGGCCCGCAGAAGCTCTGGTCTGAAAAAACCCCCAAAAAACGCCTGCTAGGACACCAACTGGGGATATATTTGAAATAATTTCTCACAGAGACAGCCTTTTGAAGCTTTTAATTTAGGGATATTCCTTAGAATTAAATAATCCTCACTTCATGCCAGAAGTTATTAAGAACATAATGAGCTTTCTGTATAAAAGACAGAAAAAGTGATTAAACATGCATGAATTTTAACGTCTACATTTATCCTGAAAGGGGTTGATGGCACACATCTAAAGGCCAGAAAAATGAAGGGCTTTGTGTGGGAAGGATAAATGAAAAGTACATCATTATGTTGTCTTAATGATGTAAGCAGTTACGCAAATGGAAGGAGATGTCTGCAAAGCTTTTAAATGATATAAAAACAACCATGCATTTGTGATCTAGACAGTCCAGGTCAGGGTTGCAGGGAAGCTGGAGCCTGTCCCAGCTATGGGCTATAGCAGGTAAGAGGCATTTGGACAGGTTCCCAATCTGTCGCAGCACTATAAAAAACATTAGTAAGTAAATCAACCTATCAAATACCATTGAAATAATAAATAGCCTGCACTGAATTGATATCGGGCTATTTGACAGTTCCTGTGAGGGTTTAGATGTAGGCCTCCAAATGGCTTAAAGAGAAAGTCCTTAACAACTGCAGATCAACACAATTCTTCCTTAAATGTGTCGAGATAGTTCCCACCTAACCTGTCATTTTCAAAGGTCTTAGCTGACCAACATATAAATAAATAAATAATAATAATAAAAAAAAAAGTTGTACTAACCATTAATTTATTAATGAGGCTAACCTGTTGCAAACAAGGTTAAGTAGTGTACAGGTAAAGGGGATTAACTTTCTAATTAATGAATACAAATTACCGATCTATATTAGCCTTGAAAAACACGAACTAATTGTACTTTCTTTAAATAGGATTAGTTTACTACATTGAGATTATCTTAAATATCGAAAATATTTTAATCATATTAAAAACTCATTTGAAGATCAGCAATAAAACATGTGGTGGAAATATATATATATATATATATATATATATATATATATATATATATATATATATATATATATATATATATATATATATATATATAAACATGTAAACTGCAGGTTATTGAATAATGTAGGAAAAAAACATGTGGTGGAAAAAACTGTATTTTCAATTGTTTGTGTTTAGTAGGGATGATTTAAAGTAAACTGATTAGATTAGATTTTCTCGTAATCAAATGGATTAATATTATATATATATATATATATATATATATATATATATATATATATATATATATATATATATATATATATATATATATATATATATATATATATATACACATAAACATGTAAACTGCAGGTTATTGAATAATGTAGGCAATCTAACTTAACCTTATTACAATTTAGGCTCTAAATGCTCCCTAAACGCCTCTAAAACACCACTTACTTTATATGGGATCTAATGAGACTGCTGTGTAATTATCCGAGAAAACACACGAGTCCTTTACAAATGATACCAAGCCTCATTTTTTTTATCATCTGTTCTATCAGGACGAAGCAAAGCATATAATGAACTCATTAGTCTCAGTCACGACCCAGCTGCACGCCTGACGGAGCAAAGCAGCCTGCGCAGCTTTCAGCTGTAGCTTTAAGACCCATTTCCCTCCATTGTCAAGCAGTCGTGAACAGGAAGAGGGAAACGAAAGCAGAGACGGAGGGGGCACAACGTATTTAAACACAATGCTGCAGCCGCCGCAGGATAACGGTGTCCGCAGCTTCAGGTGGAGGAGCGCGTCCGAGATCCACGCGCGTGACCCTCTGATCGGGTTGTCGTGTCTTCACTAATCAACCGCTGCAGGACTTGAAAGGCAAGGAGGAGTCACCACGGGTTGTTGCCTCAGGAAATGATGAGAGTGTCCTCCATCATCGCAGAGCTGCTCAGAGGGAACATCTTTTTGTGGCCTCCTAAACCGCGCGCACCGGACTTTGTTTGTTTGTTTTTTTCTTTTTGATTTAACACAAATAATTGTCCTGAAACGAACTGGGACCGCAGTGTTTAAAGGGCTGTATAGCAGGTGCAACGCGCCCGCAGTCAGCCTCCCAAGTGGCCGCAGATCCCCTGCTTGTGTGGAAATCTGGTCTGGATCTGATCAGCATCGTGTCTTAAGAATGGCATCTACTATAGAAAGGAAAACACTGGAGGCCAATGAGTGAGTACAGTTCATGTAAACTACAATCACGGTGTGATTTATAGCAGATGTTAAAGGAAGCGCCATCACTAATAAGAAAACCAAATGATCCCACGTGCAGTAACCTAACTGAAAGTCTGCAACATATTTCCTTTTGCGTGAAGTTTGGGGAAAAAGACACCACACTGATTCCACAGTTTTGCTTTAAATTCCTGGATTCCTCAAGTAGTACAAATATGCTCTGTAATTCCACAAATACTTAGCAAGTTTCCAGTTTGATGCATATCAAATCTGCACAGTATGTGATTTTTAGGCAAATCAGGAAAACAGTAATGCTTCTCCAGAAGCAATGTGTATTAGCTCTTCAACCCCTACACAAACATCTAGAGAGTAGCTCACATTTTCTTAATTTTCTAAGGTCTGTTTCCTGAGTTTTTCCTGAAACTGTAGGAGGAGCCCACCTTGAGAGGCTAGCCTCACACTGTAAAGAGCACTTTCTTGAAACTTAATAGGTGTCTGCTGTTGCCCCAGAAAGATACTACAGTCTAGAACAGCAAACTGATACTTGAGTGTAAAAAATAAACATTTTAAAGTGTTGATATAACTTACTATTGTAACATCTTTCTTTATTAAGTTGTTCCACTACTGTAGCTCCAGAGCAGCATTTAAAAATACACCGAGGCTCCCAAGACAGGAGCTAATGCAATGTAACATAAGATCAAAGAACTAAATCACCTAATAACATATCAATTAAGAATTTCATATACTTTTTAAAACACATAAATGTAGGGTTATAGTGATGTAAGAAAATAACTGTAAATGTATTTGGGGATTTCTGTCTTTATGCATTCAGAATAACTTTTCCTGTAACAATATGCCAGAAAAAAGGTAGCACTCAAAATGGTTCAGAGCTAAATTTTACTCCTTTTTTTTTTTTTCCAGTTTATAGAAAGGAAATTAACTGAAATGGTGAACAAGATTAGTAAAAAATATATGACACTGGGCTACATCTGTTAGTTAGCTAAATAACCAAGGAGATGATCAAAAAGTTTTCTTTAATGGGGAAAAATGATTGTAGTTTCAGAAAATCAGGATTTCTAAGTGGTTGTATTTTCTTTTACATAGGGAGCCAGTGGATGAGGTCCTCCAAATGCCACCATCTCTGCTGACATGTGGTGGGTGTCAGCAGAGCATCGGTGACAGATTCTTCCTGAAGGCTATTGAGCAGTACTGGCACGAGGACTGCCTGAGCTGCGACCTGTGCGGCTGTCGGTTGGGGGAGGTCGGCCGGCGCCTCTACTACAAGCTGGGAAGAAAGTTATGCCGGCGAGATTATCTTAGGTCAGTCTGATGGTGTGATTTAATGTCACGACTTTATCATGCGCTTCATTAACATGTTTCATCTAAAGATCACAATGTTATACTCTGTCAAATACTAGAAAATCATAGATCAAGAAGAATGTCAGTAAAACACATCTGTCAATCCACCAGGTCAATGCAAACACATTTAAATGAAAGATTCATAGTGGTTAAATGTCAAATCCTGTTATGGTGTTATGTCATCATGAGTAGGGAGATGTTATCCTTCTTCTTCTCTAACTTGTGGACATCATCTCGTCACCTCAGGCTTTTTGGCCAGGACGGTCTCTGTGCTTCCTGTGAAAAGAGGATCAGAGCATTCGAGATGACGATGCGTGTGCGGGACAAAGTTTACCATCTCGAATGCTTCAAATGTGCTGCCTGCCAGAAGCACTTCTGCGTGGGTGATCGTTACCTTCTCATCAACTCAGACATTGTGTGTGAGCAGGACATCTTTGAGTGGACCAAGCTCAATAATAACAGCATGGTTTAGGCCGATCTCTTCGCAGTCATTGTGATGCAGCAGGTTTGTCTTACAGACTTTGAGGAAAAAGAACCACTGATGAACTGATATTTTGTATTCCATCTGGGATTTTTCATGCAGTTCATACGGAAACATTAAATGAAAAAGGAGGAGATGCTAAATCTCTGCATGTCTCCTTGTGGTAGACTAATGACAGCAGTACCAGCAATAACAGAAGTTTTCATATCAAGCTTCATTCTGAAAAGCAAATAGTCAAAAACGCTTGAATGCCGAACATATTTAAACATGCGACTTGAATAATTTGGTATACACTGGTATTTTTTCAAATTTTATTATACCAAAAACACAATTTTGTAGTCTGTTTTTTTTTTCTAGTATTTTACTATTCAAGTGTACCATCACGTCACACTGATGATATGAATTTTTTTAATAGATTTGTTATTTGTCCATACTTTTGTTGGATTTATTATGACATATATGTGAATGATACTGAAATTAGCTAAATTTTAATGACTTCTTTTTTAGTGACTATTTATTATTTCTTCCTAAACTTTGATTGTTACATCACTCAAACTATTATTTTGTTGAACAGTCCACTGATGGTTCCTCTACAGTCAGGTGTTTTCTATACCTCTCAATAAGACCTCTGCACCTGTTGACAGATATTTGGTCATTTTTCATCAGAAAAGTGCTCTAATTTTTCCACAACTGATTTGTTTTCTTTTTTTTCTTTAACTCAGTCAAATGAGAAAAAAAAAACAGTCTTATATCACTAAATTATAATTTGCAAATTTTTAGTTATTGTTCCTATTTTCATTTTCCAGTTATTTGAGTAACAGTTGTAAATTTAACCTTTTCTTTCATGAAAGGGAATGAATACATTTGAGGATGGCTGAGCATGATCAGTATTGATCTGTTTCCAACTTGACTTGGCGGCGCCATCTAGTGGCTGAACACATGCAATACTCATTTCAGTGACATATTTTCAGCTGTTCTGGATATGCATAATGTTTTTTCAAAATGGTCAATATATTCAATAAATAACAGCTTAGAGAAGCATTTGTCTTTATATTTTCTTATTACAGACAATTTGTTGAATTGCAGAATAGATGTAGAGAATGATTATGTTACAGCCAGTGGACACGAGTGAGACACATAAACTTAAATGTGATAGTCTGATCATATATACTATAAATATATAGTGAAATCTACCCATAATACATTAAATAAAATTAAAGTAATTATTGAAAAATCTAGCCTGGTTATTATACATTTATAGTGAGATATTCAGCTGTTATATTTAGCTACATTTAATACTCCTTTTTAAAAAAAAAAAAAAAAAAGAAACATCAAATAACCTTACAATAGCAGACTAAGACACTGGAGAGAAATCTGAATTTGATTCCAGAAATGTAAAAACAAGATGAGATGCTACAATTTTTGCAAAAACATATTTATTTTAAGGAGAAATGATAATTTGTCATTATGAACTCAATAATTGCCCAGAAGTTTCAAATGAATAAATAAATAAACAATCCCTTTCTTCAAGACTTCTTCCCCTTACTAACTTCCTGTCTAGCCACTTTCAATTAAAAACCACTAATAACCTCCCAAAACTAAACAAAATAAATAATTAAAAAATAGATAAACCATGACTTGGGAGAGTTAGGTGAGTCGCCTTTATCCAGGGAAATGAAATATCTTGTAACAGTGGGGAAACATTACAAGATGAACAAAGAATAGTTACATAATCTCTGTTCAGTAGTGTCATTCTGCTTTAAATTTTTATAAATAATACTTCGGAAAGCTGGATTAATCACCGGATGTAAACAATAAGACACACTAATAAAGAAATAAAATTCTAGAAATCAAGTGAAGGATTAAATATTGAAGATCAAGTGATCAATTTATAAATAAATAAATCCTTTAGTGCTCTGTGCAGAAAATGTCAATCAGAGATCACTTCAAGTTATAAACTAATAAATAAATAAATAAATCTTTATTCATTTAGAATTTAAACAAGTAAATAACAAAACCTTATGGAAACTGAAAATAAATATGAATGAGACAATTATTGTTACAGTATCAATTGACTGCAAAACAATTTGTCCCACCATCAATTTGTCTCACCAATTAAACCACCATCTTCTAAATATTATATTTTTCTTTAGTTATTATTTTAGATGATACATTAGGAGCAGTTTGGTTCTTCAAATGTTGTAGTTGCAAGAAATTTCCAAACATTTTACATACTCAAGCATGTAAATTGAAGTAAAATTGGAGGATTTAACAATTGGATGAACACATTTTAACCCTGCGACGGACTGATAACCTGTCCAGTGTCTACCCTGCCTCACACAGTGGCTGCTGGGATAGACTCTAGCCGCCCGAGGCTTAACTTTGGAATAAGCAGCTAAAGACAATGGATGGATAAACATACTTCTGTCATGTAACGTGACAGGACATGAGGAAACTAGTTTTAGCCACAAGAGGGCACTAAAAGATTTAGAAGGAGAACTCTTACTAAACTGATGATTACATATCTATTACAGAATGAAGCTTTGCACAACAAACTCCTCTAACATGAATAATAAACTGTAGTGAGGAAGGTGACATAGAAAGAACGACTATGTGGTGGTCTCACCAACAAATCAGCTCCATATTGAACATCAGGCTAAAGATGTGCATTGAAACATGACATATTAACTGCCCAGGCAAACAGTATTTGACAGCCATCATCTTGATGTATCTTCTTAGATACAGCCTTCTACAAAGCTCAGCCACTGAATTATCTGATGAAGGTGAAAATGATATGTAAATGCAATAAGCTTTGCAGTTGAAAGATCTCAACTAACTTTAAAGTTTACGGAATTTAAACCATTTTATTAAATGTATTAAATGTAATTTTACACCATCAACAAACTGCAAATGCATTTTAGTCCACCGGAGTTTCAGTGGAGAGTAGATCAAGCAGCCGTTACCCTGAGTTAGTTATTGATTGAGAAAAGCATCCCTTCCCCAATGGTCAATCCAAAATTTTACATTTTGCTTTTTTGGATAATTTTAACAAAAGCTACAACTGTTTACCAAATGAGCTTTAGAAGTCCTGGTAGATGGTTTTGTTACTACCGTACTGAACTCTTTGCCACCTCCTGGGTGGATCCTGAGCTGACTTCAGGGTCGGGTGGCTGGGGTCGATGTTTGGGGGTGGCTGCTGTTTGCCCAGGTCTTGGGGTCCCCCTGGTCTGCCTCTGACCTTTGTGTAGGCGGGGTCGCATTGGCATGATCACACTTCTTCTAACACTCGTCACTCTATGTTTTATCCATGCTGACATAATTTGGACAAGACTATTGGTTTGTTGACTTAATAGTTAATAGACAAATCTGAGAACAGTGCTGATATCCTGAATTAGTTCTCTTCTAAATCTAGATATATTTCCCCCAAACATGGATCTATTTCAGCTTAAGCCTGTGTAAGCAGTCTGTTAAGAAACTTTCTTACAAAAAATCCAGTGACAGCCAAATGCAAGAAGGTCAAACAATGTTTAAGTGTTTTGAGCTATGAAATAGCAAATCTCCATGATTTCCAAACTGAATATTTGGCTTGAAAAAAAGTGTTGTATTCTTTATGCAGTGCTCTGCCGGGAGTTCACTGAGTTTAATAAGACTGCATCTGAGAGTAGGCAGGTCTCATCTCACAAAATTCACACACAGCTTCAGCCTACAGGGACCCTCAGCATCGACCAAGTGGCCTGCGCTCCGTTGGCTGAGTCTCCTCTCTGCTGCCCTGCAGCCTGAGCTTTGCCAGAGCGCTGTGCTGACTCGCACTGCACCCTAAGCAGAACTCAGTAAAGCCCTGTGCCTCTTGTGTCATCCCTACCAGCTGTACACAAGACCAGGAGTGTAGTGCTGTGTTTGTGTGTTGAGGGAGGCCTGTTTCATCTCCAATGCCCATGTCACAGCCATGCCGCATGGGTAAACCTAAAAAGATCCAGCTGTGTGAGCATGGAAACTAAAGAGACTTTCTCAGGATGGAGCCACAGCAACTTGCAGCTTGTTTTTATCAAAAAAACTTGCCCCACTGAAACAACCACCACAACTTAACCTTGCGCCGCTGCAGTGTGTGTAGTGAGCAGCAGATGGCAGTTCCTGCCCAAGTGAGAAGAAAACATGTGCAAGTGTGTATGTGTGAAATAACTGACAAGCATATTAAAAGGAAACTGCTTTTCATATGGATGCCAGCTCTCGTGGAGATTGATTCAAAGAGGACTGAAAGTGTTGGGAGTTACATTCAAAGCGCTACAGACATGACGGAGAATTCAACAACACCTACAAAGGATGATGTGGTCGGACAATTATCTGCAACACCACAATGATTAATCACAGCGTGGTCTGTCAGCGTCAAACCCATCATAAAAAATGAGGCAAGTGCCATTGATCACGCCTGCCTTGGGTTTTACTTACACTCACATTTTATCAGATGGAGCTAATTAGGAACATATTCAGTCTGAGGTCCTGAGAGATGTGTCTGTCAGGAGTCACATTCCTGCTCTGATTCTCTGATAGCCAATAGCGCCTGCAGTCTGCATGGAGGACAGACCTTAGGAATAGATTTTGGGGGGTTGGTTTTGTGTGGGTCTGTATGGCAGCACATCTAGATCTACCTAGGTGGATAATATGTGTACATCCTTTAACTCTCATTGTGTATGTCGCTTTACTGGATTAAACATGGGCTGAAGTTTTATCGGAGCAAGCACCGGTAGAGCCAAAGACTCCACTGTCTTGACTTTTCCCCCCAGCTTTTTCTTCTGACATCATGTAGGCCTATATTCAATGAATGACATGATGAATTTAGTAATTGTTATGGTGTTTATTACTTTGGACAGGAAGCCAAACAGGAAGGCTTAGGGACTAACACGGTGGATGAGGTATACTAAATGCATGTCATTATAAGTGAAAAGTCCAGCACCTAAAATGCCATTGAAGTAAAGGGACGTGATCATAATCGGTACAGTGATTTGAACCTGTCAAACTTCTTTAAAAATTAGATTACTAGCTGATATTGTTTTGCCTAATCTCACAAAAGGTTTGAATAAAAATTTACAAATGACTCTTTTCTTAGTGCCTGAGTTTTGACAAAACTAGCCCGCTACTGGCTGAGGCCTTGTCTACAGGCTCCCACACAAATGGCAAAGATTTATCAACCACTTGTTTTAACTCTATAACTAACTTAATAAAGTTAAATTAATGAATTCCAAAGATGTCAAGTATGTCCACATATTTCCCAGCTGAGACAGTTTCTCATTGTTTTGCTATTTCAAAATGTTTGCTTCTAGCCTGTAATGAATCTTTCCAGTGATCAACATTTGGAAATATTTGGCGCACATTTGCACACAGTGATATTCACTCTGTCTTTTTCAAATGTCATCCTTTTAAGTAATGTCCTAGTT
>NC_136620.1:26955280-27067780 GCF_933228915.1 Telmatherina bonti | reverse complement strand
GATGAGGACAACTGTTTAAACACCAGCTCTAATTGAACCAGGACATTTATTGGTCAATTCAAGGATCACACACCTGCCGTGATTTTTGCCGTTAAGCAAAATCTCTTGTTAGAGAACAGCAACTTGTGCAAAATTTATTGAAACATTTAACAGTTGGACATGTGCATTTAAAAGCTTAGAGAAGATCACATTAAGTTCACCTGTACAGGTTTGAATGCATTTTAGGCTTGTTGTGAAATTTCACCCAAAAGCTGAATATCCCTAACTTTTTGTGAATAGTGTATATGTGTATATATCTATATCTATATCGATCGATCTATCTATCTATCTATCTATCTATCTATCTATCTATCTCTCTATCTCTCTATCTCTCTAGCTCTCTAGCTCTCTAGCTCTCTCTCTCTCTCTCTCTATATCTATCTGTCTATCTATATATTATTTATTTATTTATTTTTTTTTTTTGCAATTTTTAGGAACAAGACTACTTTTTTTGTTCACATTTTATACTGTTCTAAAGGAAAAAGAGCCTGAAACAAAGGTTCGGGCAAACCACTTAGAAATGGTAATGTTACTACTTAGTAGTAGTAACAAAGTAGTAGTAGTAGTAGTAGTAGTGGTAGTAGTAGTGGTAGTAGTAGTAGCAGTATCAAAACTTCTTCAGTGCTAAATGTTGTTGAGATAGTTTTAGTTTTTGTGATTCTTAATTTTGTAAAGTCTATAGCTTTCATGTTCTTTAAAGGTGCGTCTAGATCAGGAAAACAATAATGTTTAGGTAGATTTAGACGTTCAACCTTCAGTTTGCAATTTTTATCTAAATAATTGTGAATTTTGTTTGTGCTTCGTATTATCCCATTAAAAGCAACAATCCTCCTTCTGTCTTCATCTTCAGCTCTTCTAAGATGGTTCTGTTTTTGCTCCCAAAATTAAGGTATATAATTTAACTCATGATTTGCTCTACAAGTTAAATTATCCTTAAATTCTCAAATTGAATAAATGTTAAAGTGATGCCCATTTGAAATGTCCAGAGACTGACTGTAGAGTGAGGCACCTAGATTGATTTTACATTATGAATGAACATTAATCCTAAATTCATGCACACACAAAAAATTATGCAAATATGCTCTTACATTTTAAGGTTCAAGTCTGCAAGCCAGCGGTGTCTTTTGTCTTTCAAGCTCATTAGCTGTAGCATTGTTTGGTTGTATATGATTGTGAAAGTTTTACTTCCATTACTCTGTTCATCTTCTTATGAGTTTAATCAATTTTTGGAATGAAATATTCCAAAGACCATGTTTTGTTGATTTATTATTTGAGGAAAACAATTAAGGCAAACAAAGGAAGATTTATTAATAGCTTGATTAAATTTAGCCTAATCTATCTCTAGCCAAACGCTTTACCTCAAGACTAGTGGAACTTTTCTTCATGGGAGACTAAAATCTGACCTGTAGCACATGTCTAAACTCAATGGACATCAGAAAGCATGCAGAATATATTTGATGCTGATTCAAAAATAATAGGGTGTATGCCATTTTCCTGCTGAATAGCCCTAACAAAGTAGATAAAGTCTGACACACTCACAAAACATATAATAAAACAATTCAATATACAATTTACTGCTTTTTAAAATTAAGGTACACTTCCTAAAACAGGACAAGTAATTCTATCACCATTACCATCAGTAGCATGTTTGTCCTCAGTGCTCTGAGGGTTATAACATACATAAAACTAGTTGAATCAAGTAATTTTTATGACCTAGAAGTGGTATTATGCCATAGTTTCTGTTGTAGGTTGCGTGGCCAGAGTGGCTAACAGATGCCAGTCAGCAGACGTCCTCCAACAAGTTGAGACTTTATTGTGCAATGGTGAATATTGTCTTAAAATACATAGAAACCCACAATGGAAAATTATCATTACACACATTACATTTTACCCACTAAACATAACTGAAATCGAATAAGCCTAAAGTAATCTAACATGCACCCTGCTACATCAATATCGGCTCTCGCGGACAAACAAAATGCCCGCCTTAAATACCCTCACACCTGAATCCCAACATGGCCGCTCCCAGCATCTTCCACCTTTCAGGTACGCGCGCTAAATAATGTCTTAGTCATTCTTTCCCCGCTGCCACAGATAACTCTCCAAACTGTTTCCCCGTCCCCAAACAACTGGTACAATACATATCCTATAAAAGACAAACCAATTCCTGTAACACAATACAACTCCCCCCCCTTCCCATACTTGGTACCATCCAGTGACATCACCAGTTGGGTAAAACCCTCTAAATGCAGGACATGAGCATGAGCAGCCCTTCCTCCTTTTGGTCCTAGAACATAAGTATAATAAGTAAATCAAGAATACTAACATTTCATTAACACAGCAAAGAGAATATTAAACCAAATTATTTCTATTGGTTATTTATTTTAACTTTGCTCAAACACAAAACACAAACAAACCCAGAATAGTTGGTGTCTGCTTACCACTGAGAGGATAAAGAAGAGTATCAGTACCTCAAATACAAAATGGTTAGCTGTTTTTGTGTTAACAGTGACAAGTGGTGGCTCCTTACCCACTTTGTCACAGTTTCTAATAATCATTTCCTGGGGTAATTAGACTATTATCTCATGTGGCAAGACTGATTTAACTTCACAAGGTGGAGCTTAGAATTCCTTGCAGATTGGTATAACTAATTAACCTCACATATCTGTCTTTGGAGTTTCTGCGCTAAAGAAAAAGTGAGGTGTTCCCACTCTCACAGCCCCGAATGCAGTACCCTCATTGGAAATTGGTATTTACATGCAGGTGTTGTGTTCCCAATAATTCTGATCAATATATACCTGTCATTAAAGTTGAGTTAATTGACACTTTAATGACACATTCATTAGCAGGCGTGTGTAGGTGTGTGTTGACTTCTGCCAAATGGCTCAACATCTCCAGTAACGGAAAACCAAAAATTTCTGCATTGTATTCATTGTCTTTTTTCACTTTAAAACTTTAGAGGTACAAAGTAGTACACTGATCTCTTATTGGGTTTTACACAGATACCCATTTGATCAGTTTTATAACTTTTCTAAACAGGTAATTATTTACAATGACAAAGATTTCCAGAGCGGCTTCCTATGCTGTTTTGGCTTATGCACATCAAGGTAAAATTAATGGATTTTGCACATTATGCTGTACTCGTGCGGTGATTAATCCCTGGGATGTTCATCACCATGTTTTTGTATGAATAGGCAGAGGAAAATGATGCTGTTTGATCTAGACTCATGATGGTGCTTTCCCATGCAGAAACTGTGAACTGAGACGTCTGTCATAGTGCTAAAGTTTCAGACATCTTGTTTTCAAACTTCCCACGAGCAGCAACACAGCAGCCGTTATCCACATCCAGTGGTCCGGACAATGTATGCCTCTCCTCCATGTGACTTTAATTGAGTGATTAGATGTAATTCAATAAGCAATCGAAGGGCAGTGCGCGTGAGTTTGAGGCGTAAAGCAAAAGAGCACTGCTGAGTGGCCCCTTTGTCCATGACCCTCCATCATTGCTGCTACCTTTCAGGCTGAATCACGCGGTCCGATCGGCCTCTGGCCAGAACCTCCGTATGGACCCCTTCACTCTAATTTTCTTGGCCAGCAATTTCAGGAACCACACAGCTTGCAGGTTGAGAGCTTGGGCTTGCCATGTCTTGTGTTTGCCATGTGAGTCACTATCTTTAGACAGAGATCAACGACACAAAAACATCCCAATTATTATTGTCCGTTAGCTGAAGTCCCTCAAATTCCTTTACATCATGTTTCAAGAATTTCTACTACTAGCTAAAAGTCAGTACTAGTACGAAGTTTTGTTAATAAAGGAAGATGTAAAAAAAATGAAAAGAAAAACTTTTGTGCGTTGATGATTGTGAAAGCATTTTGAATTGTGACACAATTTATTTCAGCATTAGATACTACCCAAGCATCTGGACTCATTATCTCTATATTTGTACAGCTGTTTATAGTCAGCCTACACCAGCTCATGCAAATTTGGCTGGAAATGGTTGGCATAATAATAAAGAAACTGAAAATGTTGCCTTCCAAAGCTTTACTATGAAGCAATTAAACCATTCCATAAATTACCCCAAGTCTACTAATTCTCAGAGTAAATCAAAGTCTCCAGAGAGGCTGAAGTCTGTAAAATATGGCTCATTAAAAAAACTAAAGAGACAAACCCCCTCAATTAGATGAAAAACAAAGAAGAGAAAGTCAAGGCTGATTATACAATTGAAAAGAAAAGGCTAATTTTGAATCTCAGATTGTAGAAATGTCAGGGAATTGTCACCACCTTTGACAAACTGAACTATGTAAGAAATTTTGATAAATGTTAGTATAGACAAGTTTACTATCCAGTATGTGTTTTCGGTGTTTGATCAAACCATATACCAACTGTCATAGCATTACAGACAGACAGCGGCCTCTTCTTTTGTGCCAAGGATGCCTGTGGAGTTACAGTAATACCCTGCATGGATAGCAAAGGTCTGCAGGGTATTTTGTAGAGCTTTGTCTTAAAGCTTTGTTGCTAATTGTCACTGACTTCTGGAGACAATGATAACTACTGCAGCGTACTTAGATTACATCTGATGCCAAAAATCACAGTTAGGTCAGCTGCAGTGCTCTGCAGTGCTGTAATATGATGACTAACAGGAGTGCAGACTCAGACATTAGTATATCTTTCACTTACTTATACTGTAAATAAATTATGCATTGAAGAAAGAACGTTAATAGTTTTGAACAAGATGAGGATAAGCCAGTTGTGATGTCCTTGTACATGGATCTCCTCTATCTAATGAACATGTAAAGGGTTTGTGTTATATGTGTAAAAAAACAGTATTTCAGTGTTACTGCGTGAACAAAATAATATATACAACGAATAAAACCAGATCATCCCATGTCTCCAATGCCGTACCTTGGAAACAATACATGGATGATTTAGCTGTACATAAAATAATTTGACTGGAAATTGAACAACAACTGCAAACATAAGCAAAGATTGCTTTTGTCAATGCATGTCTTTGGTTTCATCACCACCAAGGCCGGATTATCCAATGGACATTATGGGCGCAGGCCCAAGGGCCCATGCCCACTTGGGGCCCATGTAGGGCATACACCAGCTGTTTAGATACAAAACAAAATTTACATAAAAGCAGTGTCTTGTGTATTGCTATTGATACCACAGGCTGAGAGATGTTAGAAATGTTGTTTCACAGTGTATCATTCACATTTTTTACAATGTTGCGTTGGGGAAGGGGGCCCCTGAAACATTCGGGCCCAGGGGCTTATGCACTTTGAATCCAGCCCTGATCACCACCCTAGTCCTAATTGAGTTATTCCTGCAGTTCTATAAGCTCTCTTTGAATTTCCTTACAGACCTTTAAACCATGAGCAAATAATCAAAGCAGCACAACGGACAAAGCTGAGGCATTGTTTAAGGTGACAGCGAGCGGATGCATCATTGGAGAGATGGTGACATGGGCCAGGCTGTGAACTAATATTGTCCTGTGGTGGTTCTGCAGGAGTGAGTGGGACTACAAGTCTCTGCAGCTGTTAGAAAGAGGACAAGGCAGCTGTTCAACAAGTGTCCTCCGAAATTAAGTGGTGAGCATGACTCTGATTAGATGCCATGTGAAAGGGCCTCTTTCTTGTCTCAATAGGAACATTCCGGACAATTAGAAGAATGAGTACAGCTCTGTTTGTCTCTTGGTGGTGACCCTGTCTGCTGGGTCAGAGACTACCTGGGAGTCTGTGATGCACAACAACCATGTGATGCATCTGGATGCTGCTCTGCAGTGCTAACATTAACAAATAGCAGGTGGGGAGCCTCTGACATCGCTTAATCAGGTTACTAATCATAAAAGGTGAAAGAGTGCATCAATTACAATGAGCGCTGTTGTTTTGAGTATCTCATACTGGAAGAAACATTTTAGATTGTGATCTTCTGATTCCTCATGACAAAATTGTTTAGTGAGCTACTGTAGCCTCTAATATGATTGGAGTCGGGGGCTTTATGCCCAGCTGGAGCGTCAACCAAGAACATTAAAAGGAACATCTTTTGTGGTACAACCACAAACCCAAATCCGGATATTGCCTCCTGGGATGCAAAGAATTCTGAAACGCCAAACGCTGGCACTACATATCAAAGACTCAGAGAAAATACGAGCAATGAAATGTCAACCGCAAGGTTTGCAAGCACAACTGGAGGCCAGTGGCAATTTAGAGCCTTGGAAACAATGGAAAATCAACATCATCCCAGTCAAACAGGACCTCCTGTCAAGATTCACAAACGTCATGACCTTTTAGACAATGCCTGAAAAATTAGTCTAGTTAAAACAGCTCAGCTATGTTAACTACAGATGGTATTAGACTGTACATGTATAATTCTGAATCAGAACTATCAGTATGGTGGAACCTTACATTTCCTTGTGATTCATGTCTATACCATCATAGATGCTTTTGCACCTTTGAAATGAAACTTATCATAAGACAGATACTCACATGCAACAGTTTGCACATACAAATACACAACTAATAGCTCATGAAAAAGAGTGAGAGAATACGATAACTGTATCACTTCACAACTTTTTATCTAAAAAGTTGTCATTTATCCAGTTCTTGGGTTATAACCAAATGGGAAATAGCTTAATTAGCCACAGTTTGGAGAGTGCTAAAAGAAATGATTTCTTTTCAGCACCATCTTAGTTGACTTGGACACATTATCAATAAGATGTGTATGATTGACAGAATAAACCTTGTATATCCTTAACATCAGTATGTTAACAGACATGAGCATCTTCACAGAGGTGCTAGCATGGCTGTAGACTTTTAAACTGAGTTGTTATTGAAATTGACTGGGTCAAGTTGCAGTCCTTCTTCTGTCTCTTCTTGTACATATAGAAGCTGGTGGGGGAGGGGGAATAGGAGGCAGCTGGATTGGTCACTCAGTCACCAACACTGTTCCTCCTGATCAACCTCCTTTAAAGTGAGGTCTCTATTGGATTAAAGATGGCCTGAGGGTAAAGTGGGCAAAGGTAACCTGAACAGAGGGGAAAGGGGGGTCAGCCAACTGTTTCAAGTGAAAGTGGAATTTCGGGCATCTGTGTTTGTTTGTAATTGGGTATGTTTGGGCCTTGGTCTAACATCCTGGAGAGCCTAAGGGGTAGGGCAGAGGTTAGTCATCGTAGCCCCAGTGTGCACTCTGCTCATGCCTACAAATGGCCTGTATCAGTTCTAATGTTAAGCATCGTTAGACTTTTAAGGTTGTGTCATGAAGTTTTATTATAAATCGATTTTGCTTATTCTCTCCTCCTGTAACCCGCTGCACAAGTATTCAAAGTCTATTGGGTGTGAAGATGTCCAAACAACATGGCCTATGGAGATAAAAGGAGCAAGCAGGCTGCTGATGACAGTTTCTGTCTTTGCCTTCTCATAGACATTTTACTTGCTGGAGCTGGTCCTTCATTTTGCTTGCTTTCCCTTTGACACTCCAGGTTCTTCCTAACTTGCAAGTAAAATATGGACATCATGCTGCCAGGGCAATATGCTAAAATCCCATAACTGTGATTTGAAATCAGATACATATGATTTTCAACCAATATTAAAATCTCAAGCAGTGTTTTGAAGTAAAACACTGAAAGCAGATCTCCACATTTATTGAAGTTTCAGCAGACTGACACGGGATAGCACAGCACTCCAGGAAATGCCTCCTATGGTCCACCTCTGAAACTCCTCGGGTGAAAGGTTATTGCTGTGACAGTGCCGGCTCATCTGAGGGTCTCCCTTTACCCCAAAAGCAAAACACCCGAGGGTAGAATGGTGGGCTTGTCTGGCCACCCCAAGCTGACTCCCCAGGATCCTTGCAAGGAGGCAGAGAGCTGAGGATCAGGGCTCCCCCCCTGCACAAATACAGACAGGGTCGTGGGTCATCTGGAGAGCTCACACAAGGCTTTCATCCCATAGAACCTCATTTCAGGGGAATGTGGCTCTTTCTCCATCGAGATAGGAGTCCTCCTTGAGCCCTGTGTGGCGGCGCTGAACCCAGGATTGACAGACTTGTTCTCTCAGACCCGTTTGTTTTGTTTTGACCCTGCATCTCTGTGCACATCGCTTTTCCTGGGCCAGACACCGCTGTGGGAAGATCACGCTGGGTCAGCACACACATGGTATTGTGTTACAATCCAAACACTTACTAAAACTGTATCAAACAGGCAAATAGAGTAAACTAAGAAAAAAAAGCAATGTTAAAGTATTTTTAGCGATTGTCCTGGATGGTCCCTGAGTTGACACCAATTGATATAAGTAGAAACATGACATAATTATTGAAAGAATACATTTTTTAAGCAGAGATTACTATAAAATAAACAGAGTAAGTCAGAGCTCTTAGTTGAGTTTATTATTTTTCTTGCTTCTATAAACCCATGTCATATATAATTAGGCAATTACATTGTGTGGACAGGCTATATTGCATGTCATGTAGCTGACGCTTGTGTGGTTGTTTATGCGTTTCCATGGCAACGTTGAAAGAGTGGTAAGAGTTGGTTTTAAAAAAAAAAAAAATGTTTATCATCGTACACTTGCATTCTGCCTCATAAGGTTATTGTTGTAAGTTTTAAATTTACTTGGTAAAATCTGTTGGGTTGTTAAGTTTACGTGAGTCACATGACCCGGAAGTGACAACAGGAGTCAGACAAAAAAGAAAGAGACATCACGGGCAGAAAAAAGGACATTTGCACTCATCGAACTATCTACCACTGGTTTTACGTGGTGTACACGGCAAAGACTGTGTTTTATTTTATTCACCGTGAAAGCTAATATGTGATGTTGTTGTTAAAACAGTCTGTTACTTCAGTTTTCACGGTGTTCCATGAATCTGCAGAGAAGAAAATAAACGATTGTGGACATCAGTAAGAAGCGTGGACTCTTTTCAACCAGGGCAGATACATGTCATGTAACATCTAATTATATAAACTCACTGCTTTCCCTGTGTAAATGCTGTACTGACACACAGTCAGAATAGATGCTCTTGTTTGCCTCGATTATCATGATTTAGACTGATCTGAAAGAACGGAAGTATCAGCATTAAAGGTAAAAAACACAAAAAAGTCAGCATGACAAAGAGTGCTTGCGCTACAGGAAGCAATTAACACAAGCACATGGAAATGCAATGAGTACTATTTTCAGACTCAAAACATTTGACTTGCATTAGGATGGCCTTGAACTTCAGTCTCTGTAAGAAAGGTGCTCAGGAGGGGCATGCTGCAGTTATTAACCACTGAATGCATCTTAATATAGTTTGCAATCATATGGCAACAGCAGAGCAACAACAGAATAGAGTAATTTACAGCAGTTAAGTTGCAAAGGTAGAAGTAAAGCATGCTTTTGTGGCTGTCTTTCAATAATTACTTAATTGTGCCACCATTTATAGATTCATCTGTAGATGTAAAGGCTTTCCATGCAGCTTTTTGCAGGTTTTTTTTTACTGCAGTATAGAGGTGATCCATTATCTTCATTACCTCCAGTATGCACTTGCAGGGACTCATCAGATGTAAGCGAATGCTATAGATTCCATCTGGTTGTCATAAAATAGCGGTCAATATTAAAGTGAGAAAAGAAAAGTTTCATTCTTTTTTCTTCAGTCGACTATTCTTGTTCTGTATTTGTGTGTGGGAGAGAGAGAGACCATTTTGGTGCCATTTGTAACACATGTTCACAACCTTCATCCTCTGAAGTCTTCCATGTGTCTTGCATTTGAGCAATCAGTAAAGTGCTTCAATTTTGCATTATTAAAGTGAGACACCTCCTTGAATATATTTACCCAACGGGGCGAAAAATAAAATCAACAAAGGTTTCAAATGTAAGTGTGACTTGTACAGTTTTCTCCACTCCGTTTGGAATACTGGCAATCATATATTGCTGATGGGTTTGGTTTTTTACAAACATGTTGCCAAGCCTTATGGCTAAATATCTCCAGTTTATTCTAATATATTATAGGGACATTATTCCAGAAGACTTGTGGCTTCTAGATGTAACTTTGTACAGAGAGGAGGCTTCTCCTGACAAGACTTCCATGCAAGTCATGCTTGTTCAGTCTTTTTGTAAATGTTTAGTCACAAAGTTTACTTTGTGACATTTAACATGCAAACTGAGACAAGTAGAGTCTGACATAGAGTTCTTTTTGTTTTTATCTTTGTAAATACTCAGGATATTGCGCTGTCTAAACTTGATGCGAACTTGCTAGGAAACCCACTCATGGAAAAATTGACAACTGGCTTAAATATTTTGCTCTTGTGAATAATTCTACTCATTGTATAATGTTGGATTCCAAATTTATTTGACTCTAAAAGGTTCTTTATAGTACAATTTTGCACTTAAAGACGTGATTAAACTTGCCAATGAGTAATTAATGACATCCATTTAAGTAGGAGCATCTGGCTGCACCACATTAACTGGGTAGTTTTTTATCCACTATTTCTACAGTTTGCCTCACATTTTGTTTAATGAATACAAACAGGGTCTAATATTTCATCTGTTCATCTGAAGTGAAGTTTTCTGTCATGTGAAGGGGTCAAGATTTGGCCATTGAAAAGAAGACAATGTAAGTATAACTGAAGAGAAAAACCAATGGGAGGTACTGAAAGTTGTCCAAGAATGAAAAACTAGATGGTTAATAGTGGAGTACATATGAGCAGAAAATCATTAAGAAAAACATTTTGTGCTTTCACAGACAGACAGGAATACTATGCAGGATGCAGACATGTATGTTTCTTGTCAATGAATAATGCAGGGCTTCATAACAAAACCTCAGCTTATTCACCACAAGTTGTACAGTGCACTGGGACGCTCCAAAGACAAAAAGGTTTAAATACACAACTATGGGCAAAGCGTTTTACCCTCCACACACTTTTTCTGTGGAAGACAATCAAGCTTATCTGTGTCTTGATGTTATTTCTTGTCATACTTGAATTACACATGAGTCAAAGTAATATTGCAATAAGGACAAAGTATCTGGCTTAAGCTGTTATTTCTTTAGATTTTAATAGAGCTTAGATGTACAGTGTCATTGATAGGAACCACAGCTTTAATGTTAACACTGAAACTAATGTTTATATACTAATCTGGATAAAACTTCTGTCTGATTACCTTTGTCTGTATAAGGAAATAAGGAAAATCACGTACAACAAAATGACATCTAACATAAGATATTTTCTCTCCACATCTGCATGAAACCCAATACATTTATTAACATTAATAACATAACATTATTAACCCATATTAACATTTATTGTTAATATATAACAAAGAATAGTAAACATTTAGGTAATATAAACGGCTTAATTTGAATATTTGGTATCTTTGCACAAATGATCATTTATAATTTCCCAGTGGAATTGATTATGCATTTTTCATTTAACTCTGTTATTTTTTCTCAGCTAAATAAATCATAGAGAGTGAAGAAGACCACTTTCATTGAGATATTTTCTCTTTTCACTAAACAAGATCTTTGCCTGTAAAATGATTATCTTTCTAAAGTCGCTGAGATGTGTTCATATGATTTTAGCTGTGCAAAATGACAAAAAACAGAGAAAATGATCATCATGGAGCATATTTTACTTGGTTAATTACTGAACTTTGGATTTAGTGACAACTGGGAAATCACTAATTTAGCTTTTCATTTGAGCTTTAAATGATGAGTGTGTAATGAAAACCACCAACCTTTAACCTACAGTGTCCAGCACTACACAATTAGATCAGACTTCCATGAAACCACCAAACACATGCACAAATGCTTTCACATTGCATTATTGTTTTAATTGAACAAATAATACTGTAACGTCTTAAACTGGAACAATAATCTCCTTTACTAATTAATACGGTTTGATTGTTATGGCAGCAAACCATTTCTTTTGTTTAATTCACTGTTTCAGGTCTATAAAGAAACTGCTTTTAAAAGAGTTATAAAGTTGTTTCCATGATGATTAATTTGTGTCTAGGAGTATGTTTCTATATATTTGAGTGTCCATTGCTACAGCAGTGATGGATGAAGCTTTACTCCAGCATGTCTCTTCTCATGGGTTAACTATCCAGATGTAGACCTGAAAGATGAAGGCAGCACAGCATCCTCTCTGTCTGCTCCTACTTGGTCCTGTTTATTGAATTATACATCAGTACAACCGCTGCCTCTTTTTTCTCTCCCCTCATCTCTGCCTAATTTGATCAGAGAATCTGCTGATGCAGTGTGCACCCAACTCATGTGAAACCAATTTAAAACTACACATAAAAATCTGTTGTCCCTTTTACTCTCAAACACACATATACAAAGGGCATGATGCACTATTTGTTATATATCAGAGCCCCCCGTCTTGTAATGATGTGCCTGTACAAACCTCAGCAGGGAACAGTCGCTGGAGACTCGTCCATGGACGAGAGTTCTCTCACATTCTGCAGAACCGCACGCATAACAATGTGACACCATTTGTGACTCATGTTTTCAAAATGCTTGTGGTTTAGAAGAGGATGTCTTTATATCACATGCAAATAAATATAATTGTGGCACATCACTCCCATCGTCTTGTCATCAACAGATCAATAGTTATATGAAAGAATCAAGCACTTGTCATAAGCAACAAGAAGTAAGTGTGGTGCAGTGCATCTTATTACCATCCGAAGGTGTTTTGGCAGTAAGCGAACACCAAAGATTTATTTCACATATTTAATCTTATTCAAAAGCTGAGACAATGTTGAATTCTTTCAATACCTTATAAAATTTACACACCCCATCCACCTTAGTAAAAAAAGGGAAGATAAAAAAGTGCAATTACTTAAAAAAGAAGCCTGGTATCCCTGTTTAGATTTTTGCAATTTTAACATCTTGTTTGATCATTATTTGCTTCAAATATGGCAGTGATGACAGAAGATTTTAGAATATTTAATTACAGATATGAAAAAACAAAACCAAGTAAAACTATGCCTGATGATACTCTTCTTGAGTATGAGGACATGTTTCGTCAGCAAATTGTGTGAGTTCTTCTAAAAGATAGTTATCAGTGTCATAAGTTTATTAATGCTAAAGAATTAGGAAATAAGTTTGAGATGGTCAAACACCTTAGAATATGAACAGAGAAAACAGAGATGTCTCAGGGTTAAAATGAGTAAAGGAGGTGATTGACAGAAACCAGAAAAATAAAAAGTGCATCTTTAAATAATCCATTTTAATCTTCTATGTTAGTTTTTTTAAATAATAGGAATACATTATAAAGTGGAAATGTACTTAAATTGTTTTAATAAGCAGTGTACTTTGACTAAATGTCATATTCCACCTTCTTTTTAGAGGTCAGAAATAAATTAAAATAAAATAAAATGAGGAATGTTCTTGTCTTAAATTGTTCTCTTGCAGTGGTGACAATTCCACAGATCTTTTTATTCCTGTTCTGGATGGTGTAACCAGTGCTTTGCTGGGATCGAGGTTTATATTTGATATTAGGTATAAAATCTGTTGGGAACTTCTCTTGTATTTTTTGGACAATCACCCTGACCAGCTAATGTGGAGTTTTATGCATATACACTGAAAATGGCCTATCTCACACTGATATAGAACCCTTTAAAAATTCTTGGCTCCAGATGGTGATCCAGACCCATTCTCAGAAAAAAAGATGAAAATCTTTTCATTAGTTTTTTGCATGAAGTTGCAAACAGACAGACAGATAAACACAAATGCAAAAACATAACCTCCCCACCACCTTGTAATAAGTCAACCACAAGAGGGGGGTTTTACCATCATGGGAAATGTGAAAAAAAAAGAAAGAAAAGAAAATAATACATAGAAACTTCACCCTCACATAATGCTGATAAGGAGAAAAATCTGCAGCTGTAATGTGCCAGGCATGATGAAGTTATTTTAGTTGATTTATGAATTCCCAACATTCATCTAATTACAAAATTTTCATCTAGCACCAGATAAAGCATGCATTTAAAGCCATTTCAAGTAACCAAGTTGTTAATCTTACTGCTGTCACATGTTTACCTGCTAAAATGCCCAGACTCATCTGCATGACAAAACACAAAAAAACGTATGAAACACTCTTTGTTGGCCACATATTTCCCCATCTGCCTTTTTAAGCTTTCCCAAAGCCAAACATACATGGATAAGGAGACAGTCTAACCTAGCCCTTTACTGCCATGCCGCTCACACAAGCCCTCAGATGAGCTTTCAGAGCCATATGAACCCCAAGCTCTGAGCTGCTGCATTACTTCATCCCCCCCCCCCGCAAAGACTACCTGGTTATGGGTCCTGGTGTAAATTAAACAGTGCAGTCATAACTTAGTGGAGTATATGGTAGATAAGTAATGAATATCTGTGACAGCTGAGATTCAAACCTATGAGTGGTTTATATTAGGAGAGGCCAGCCTACTTTGCATTAAAGGGGAATCCTAATGATTTTGTAATCTTCTTTTTTTTTTTTTTAATGGGGGGGTATTAGCTGACATGAGAACATTGGAGTTTAATTGACAAAATTTACACTATTTTCTTGGAATATTTAACAGGAAAACACTTTAAAACATAAATAAACCTTGAATGCATAACATTATTTCAGAGCGTCTGAATATTTATAGTGCATTCACTTAAAAAGGTAAAAATAACAAATTAATATTTTCAACCCAGAAACATGAACTTGAAAACGCCAACTAGTGGCAAAAAAGAAGAAACAGCTTTAGGCGTCATACTGAAAGAAACGAAATGAAGATAGTATAGCTCGACTAAGCATATGTTTCTTGCTGAAGCTCATGTCTGGGACAATTTTGTTTACAAGGCGACACAATATTTGAACTTAAAATGCACCACAAAGCTGTGCTCAAAACACCTAAATACCGCATTTAAAGGTTTAATTTAACTCTTTCTGCAAGCAGTTAAATAAAAAATAATAAAATGACTAAGCCAGTGAAGAGTCACGATTATTCTAAATATCATCATGTTTGGAAACAGTTTTTTGTAGAGGAAACATCCACTAATAAACCCATAAAGAGTGGAGAGAGTCTTGTTAATGAATGCACGCACAGCCAGGTGCCGATTACACCAGGACGGCTGCGCGGCCCGAAACGTTCCCCTCTCTTTTTATTTATTTATTTTCATTTTCAACAGCAGAATCGTCGCGTTGTAGCATGTCATAACCACCTTTAAAACAATAATAAAGTTAATAAACGCTAAAAGATTGGGCCGAATGCTTTTAGGAAGGCCTTTCTGGAGGAGCCTGAGCCAGAAAAATGCACAACATCACAGCTAGTAATTCGCTTTCAATTGTATCACATTTTTATCAGCCGTTTTTAAAGAAACATAATCCTCTTTGTGGCTGAGGTGACTGCAGAAGGGGCCGACGTCAAGCTGCGTAAACAGGACACGAGTTCTGTCCCGTGCCATGATTAAAGCGCAGATAGGCCTACAAGAAAGAAAGAAAGAAAGAAAGAAAGAAATTAGTATTAAGTTTAATTATTTTTAATATAATAATATTAGACAAAATACACTAATCAGAAACTTTCTTTGGTGTCAAATAAAAAAAAAAAACTTAAAGAATTTTTTTCCTGGTTTGGCCATTCAAAGTGTTAATTGATATTAAACCATTACTTCTATCTCTTAGTGATATTCTAAAAATGAGTCTATATAAGGGAGTAATTTGATACAACTTATCTAATTTGTCCACCGACCAGCATGAAGGCCCATCTTGTTCCATTAAAAAGTCTCTCACTGCTTAATTCCAGAGCATTAATGCCAAGAAGAGGGCAAATCGCTGGTTGATTTGCACCAGAGAGAGAAGCCAAGCTTTCTAGTCAGCATTGTGGGCTAAATGATTTATCATCGATTTAATGCTGAGAGGTGAAAGTTGTGTAAAGATGGCGCGGCCTTAATTTACTTTCACTGGACGTTTATGCCAAACATCCTCATCAGACTCATGTCGAGAGGCTAATAATGTTTTATTTAATGCAGGTCTTGAAAACAAATACACAAAAGAAGTATTTGTGAACTATTTAAGCTTATATCAGCCGACTTCAGGCGCTGTTATTGTTGCGAATTCCTGGATTGATCCCCATATTTACAAGTAGACTCGATGCGTATTCGGGGATCAAAGATAACACAGATGTGATTTTTCCACAATTACCGTGAAATAACCAAGTGTGGACCCCCTTGGCAGATACGGGAACATGCTTTACAATTTGAAACAATGTATAGCCCTTTTCTCTTTGTTTTTCTCTCTAAATGTCAGAGGTGAGGGTCTTAAGCTGCGCAACAGCAGGAATCAAAGCCGTTATATTCATCCTCTAATTGCATTAATGTCATGTGTTGTGTCTCCCGCGTGTTTACCAAAAAAGCTTTCCTCCCTTTTGAGCTTGACCTCCCATTTCTACTGGCTGCATAATAGCAAAGACTGAAGCTCGGTGTGGGCCTACTTCAGACGCGCGTGGAGCCTGAAGGTCGGAGTTGTGCGTGTGCGTGTATCAGAGACACTGTAGGCTACTGAGGCGGCCTCAGCATCAGCAAGACATTTCTCTCTCTCTTTTTTTTTTTTTTTTTTTTTACCTCGACAAACCTTCAGGGGGCTTTTAGCATTTGTTCGGTCTGAGGTCTCTGGAAAACATCTGATTCATATTTTTAACCAGTCCCAGATGCGGCAGTGTAAGTGTGTATGCCTGAGCGCGGCAGTGTGCGTCTGTTAGTGCATGAAAATTAGGGGAGAATATCTGCTGTGTCGTGTAGGGGAGGGAAAGAAGAAGCGTGTGGATTTTTAAAAAAAAAAAAAACAAAACAAAAAACTTTTTAGGTATGAACGCAGATACGTGCGTCTCATACTGCGATATGACATCGATGGATTCTTATTATAGTACATCTACTGCGCAGGGTAGAGATCACCAAGCGAGCCCTTTCAGGACTTTCTCGAGCACAGAAACGAAATACAGCCCCACGTTCATTCCGGGTAAAGGGCAGGCTTACGGAGAGAAGTGCCGGAGTCCTTTCCAGCCAGAGTGCCAATCATTGGATGGCTCTGAGGAGAGCACCTTTAACAAATACCAGCTCTTCATGCAGCGACCGACCTGCAAAACTCCGCCCGAAGGCAGCAAGCTGCACCCGGACAGCGGACATAACGGGACTCTCATTCCCTGCTATGGTGAGTGCAAACAAAACCACAGGAGCCAATACGTGTTGGCTATATGTTTAACATAAGACATTTGTAAACGATTACTGAGATTTAATGCATTTTGTGATGTGAGAGTTAGTGATTTGCAGGGAAGAAAACAGTAAGCCATCAGAGTAAACTTAGCAGAGTCATGTAACCACTGCGTGAATTCATTGGTGATGTAACGCTGTTTATCGCTTCCCAGCCAACGTTGTCTCACGGCAAAGCGTGACACTGTCACATATATGCATTTCATCTGAATTTCCATTATAGCCATTTTTTTTTTATAAAGACCTGGGAAAGCATAAGTAATGCTCTGAAGAGGTGCATAATGTATTCTGACTCCAAAACATGACATTCCTCTTAAAAGCTGTCATTATTAATTGAAGATGAACTGAAAGGAAATAGCGCAGATGCACCACAAATTCCTGTTTTAAATTCCATTTCAAGGGACATAGGCCATCTAAACTCTGTTTAAATGAGACTTACTTGTGTTCTTTCAAGTTTTTTTTTTTTTTTTTTTAAAATTGCTGTATTTAGTTATCGAGTTAATCTTGAACTGACTCCCAGTTGAAGCGGCAGCACCATGCTCACAGTCATCTTCGAACCACTGTCATCATTTTACCTTACAAATTAGGGGAAACAAATCTAATGAAAATAACAGGACAATAAATAGCATTTTGTAAATATCACAGGTCAAAGCGCCCCGTCACACACGCTGACATACACAAGAAAATAAAAAGAAAAGAAAGAAAGAAAGACAGAAAGGTGAAAATAAACCAAATATTTATATCCAGATTACTTTTTTCAGGAACTACCTCAAATGTTATGGATTGATTATTTTACAGACTATTCTGTTTGTAGAAGCACGAAATGGACAACAATTTAATTCATATTAATAAGTGATCAGACCTAAATATAAAAGTAAGAGCTTCCCAGACCAAAACAAAGACAGTTTATAGGCCGTAAAAGTCCACACTCGTCAATTAAATAGGCCCACTTCATGTAAAATTTTTGGATACTCTGACAAAATTATTTTAAACCAGAACTTTAAAGCTTTGCCGACTCTTGACCATTAATTTTAGTTCCATGTAACTTAACTCAGTTAAAAAAAAAGTTGCCCTTTTGTTATAGGAAGCGGCTCTAAAATAAACTCTTTTAGATAAAACGGATTCAAGTTGCTTTTATTATGAGAAAAGGTCGAAAGGCCAAATGGGGCTTAAAACAGGCCATTGTACAATAACAGATAATACACTGCACTTATTTGTGTAGCTATATTCGAAACTTCATCAAAAGTGTGCCTGTTTTAGTGCGCATCAAGCTATAGACCCGTTGGCGCCCTTGCGCCTTAATTAAATTCCAGATGTTTATCATGATGCTGCAGAGGAAATCATCTCCTGTTATGGTTGCTGAATTTGGATACATGTTAATTGTATCCATACACACTTCAGTTCGCGCCGATACTTTTGGAAGTTTATCATAAGCAAACTGCTTCATTGTTTAAACTGTTTTAAAAAAAATAAATAAAAACAAAACAATTGAAACTTAACCATCCTCAACACGGTGGGACAACAATGGGTCTGTAGTGTAGCTAACTTTATGCGCAGTAGCCTGAACCACAGTCTGCCATAATATAGGATTATTTCCTGAAAAATAACTGAACTCATTTTTTCCAACACATTCAGCACCCCTGCGCCCAAGTGAGTCGATTTGGCAAGTGCATTGACAGAACCATTTAAACACCATCATTAAATGCAACATGTCTCCCTTGAGGAAGAGCTGCGCAATGTTATTATTGAAAATGTTGCAGCCAGATGAAGGCATCGTGGTTCTGGGGAGGATGCTTTAGGGACTTGCCAAAGCCTCAGGCGTCAACAGGGTCGTGCTGTTATGTGTGGTCCTCAACGGGAGATACATTGCTTAATGCTGATGCTTTATCTCCATCATGATGACAAAAGTCATCTCGTGTCCGCAGGGAATTCTTCCGTGGCAACTTCAGTTCAGCTTTAATGGCGTTCACATGACATCTCAGCAAGCTTTATATATATATATATATATACATACATTTTATAGCCTACATTCTAATTAGAAAAACAAAGCTAAAAGTATAGATATATTAAACAAAAACAAAAAACAACAACAAAAAAAAAAACCCAACAACTCGAATTATGTATATTCTTATTAAATCATCTTTGGGATATGCTGAATGAGTGTTAAAAAAAAGTGACAAACTTGTTTTTATTTTGCAGACACTAATGTCTTTTGTATTTATTGTTTGAATGCAGTTTAGTCTGATTAGGATTCTTTAACCACTTTCATTAGAAATTGCTGCGTTGTCTCAAAAAGTTCAAATAATTTCTGCCGAGGGTTTGGGTTGGTGATGAGCACATTCAAATGCTTGTTAATGCATCTGATGGTCTCACTGTGAGGACAGGGACGTGGCTACCTGCTCACAGCAATGAATGAAACAGATGCCCCCAGAGCTGATCGAGAGCTAAGGAATGCAGGTCAACACTGCAGGAGAGGTCTGGATTAATGTAAGGCAGATGTGCATTACTGGTTCCTATGGTTATTATTCATACTCCCCAAACATCAGATCTCCAAAGCTACAGAGAGTCCCCGAGATGACAAAGTGGGACTGGTTTACATAACCTTGTCTCCACATTACCTTTTATAAACAAGCAGAGAGTCAGAAATGGATATTGGGATTGGGTAATGATTTGAGAGACTTGGGAGGAATGAGAAAGTTTCTGGGAAACTGACTGTTTACCTGCAAGTACCATTCTGAATTCACTGCTGAATCTCAGTTTGTTTTGATCCTGACTAAAAGATGCAGTTCTGATGGAGACTGAAATGTTTTGTATACATAAACCTGTGAGGAGAACATCCTCAGACTTTATAAATTTAAGAGAATGTAAACTGGACAGTCCACTAGCACCTTCCTACGACGTCCTCTACTGTTTGATTTCGTGCTTGTGTTGTTCTCACTCATATGTAAGTCGCTTTGGATAAAAGCGTCCGCTAAATGACTGTAGAATAGAAATAGAAATAGAATAGAATAGAATAGAATAGAATAGAATAGAATAGAATAGAATAGGAAATGAAGGTAAACCCAGCTGCAAAGGAGACATATTGTTATGGGGAAAATGGTGCAGGCTAAATGCCGGTCACATCCTATTTTTTTCTTTTTCTTTTTGTCTTTTCACAAAACATCAAAAACATATGATACAACCTGAAAATATGGCGATCATGTGTCAATCACTGAATGTTCAAGCAACACCTCCTCCTCTGTGGGATATTGAGCATCCTGTGATATGTAAAACATTTTCTCAGCAAACGAAAACCAAAACAAAACCTCAAAAAATCCTGGCAGCACTTTAAAAAGCATCCTGTCAAAATATAGTGTTCTAAGTACATGTAAAAAAAAAACGTGGGGAAGTGATGTCACAAGATATGCATGCGCTGATGACTAACACATTGTGTAGATGTTAACAAAAGCAATGTGGTGACACCTGTGATCACTCCAGCGTGTGTCTGTGAACCAGAATAAATTAAAATATATAATGAATTAGTACTTTAAAGAGCAAACTCTTGACTTGTTGTAAAGTAAAGGCACATTTAAATATGTGGCTTATGAGGTAAATTAGCAGCAAGTTGCCTGGCTTTAATAGACAAAAGAGTCAAAGAAATTTTGCCAGTAAAATTCTTGTTTTCTTTTCTTGCTTTTTAAGTAGTGTCCTATGACCAGAATTTTAAAAGAGGTTTTCCTGCTCGTATCTGTCCCTGCACTTTGTCAGCAGATGTGGAATGCCTTGGTCTTTCATTTCAGACTCCTCTCTTACAGGGGAAGGTAACCTCTTACTGCCTACCTGACATCTGTAAATGGAGCAGAAATAAACACCAACTAAGAATTTCTGTCCAGGCGGCGCATATTGTGATTGGTGCCTTTGGCATTGTGGACGGCTGTGGAACTTTACCTATATGTTTCTCTTATTTCTTATCAGTAATCAGCTAAATCTAACCTCCACATGAGCTCTTGAACTGTGTAAACATGTGGCCATGGAGTACTCTGTTTCGATCATAAAGGGAAAAAGCTTGGAAACTACTTGGCAAAGCGAGGGAACCATGATCATTTTCAGTACGATGATTAACTGTAGTTCTTTTTCTCTTTTCAGTTTGCTTTAGGCAGAAGAACATAACTCACTTTACTTGATATATGTTCTATGTGCAGTGAAAGCCAGAGGTAATCGCCTCGTTACACTGGCTGCAGAGCCATATTTCTTCATGCCTGTCTGTTACCACAAAGCAGAACAAATGTGAGTCCAATATGATCTAGACAGTATAAATTCTAAGTTTTGGGCTACTGTAAAACTTATATACAGTATATTCTTAATTACAGTATTTTAATTCCTATACTCTTCTAATGACTTAAAATTTAAAACTAACTAAATTAATTCCTTTTTGGCATGAATACATGACTTAAAATGCTGACAATACAGTCGCTGGATTTAAAAGATTACCTGAACAAATCCCAGCTATTATGACCATAATGATTTGAATATGCAGTTCTTAATATTGATACATAATGACATAAATGCCATTTTATCAGGATGTTCTACATTTTCCCCCAAAAGAAGCTTTCTGCACTGTAAGTATCCCTCTAACAAAAACAAAACAACAAAACAAAACAACAAAACACATACCTAGAACTATTTTTGTGCACACATACAAAGCAGCCGTAGCCCAAGTTATTATGACAGTAGTGAGGTCATGATCGTGTCAGTTACAAAGAGCTGAGGCTTTGCAGAAAGATTTCTCTCTTTCCCAGGGAATCTGCATTCTTGCATGAACTGCTGGCATAGATCTCACCTCAGGAACATCTGGGAGCCTCCCTTCTATCAGGAAACAACAGTCATCATCAGGTCTTTGACTGAGCTGTGGTAAAACTACTTCAGGTCAAACTAAGTCTGTGATATATATATATATATATATATATATATATATATATATATATATATATATATATATATATATATATATATATATATATATATATATATATATATATATATATATAAAAAAAATATATATATATATATATATATATATATATATATACATATATATATGTATATATATATATATATATATATATATATATATATATATATATATATATATATATATATATATATATATATATATATATATATATATATATATATATATATATATATATATATATATATATATAAAAAATATATATATATATATATATATATATATATATATATACATATATATATGTATATATATATATATATATATATATATATATATATATATATATATATATATATATATATATATATATATATATACATATATATATATATATGTATATATATATATATATACATATATATATATATATATGTATATATATATATATATATATATATATATATATATATATATACACACATATATATATATACATATATATATATATATATATATATATATATATATATATATACACACACATATATATATATATATATATATATATATATATATATATATATATATATATATATATATATATATATATATATATATATATATATACATATATATATATATATATATATATATACATATATATATATATATATATATATACACACACACACACACATATAAATGCATGGTCACTTGTTGACAACTAAACCCAATGGGATGTTTGCTTCAATTCTACTCCATATAAGGATGATGGGCAGCCATTGTGGCATGTGACTGTCAACTTTAAGTGTTTTGAGGCAATATTTTAGAGCACTCTGTTTAAAAGCATTCCCATCCCTATTTAGTGTTTGGTCATTAACCCTTCCCCAGGTTACTAATTTATAGTGTTTCTTTTATTTGGCTTCACTTGACCCTCCCTGTCCCATTCCATAAAAACCGAGAGGGTGCCCTGTTGCTTTACAACCAGTTAAATTACACTTTGATGTTTTCTCTCTGTTTTCAGCAGTGATTAAATTGCTGACCCTAGTAAACATCTGACCTCAGCTAACTGAAGCGGCCTGCAGCTTGTCACAGAAAAAGCTGGCAGGTTACAGGAAAAGTAGAGTATATTTGGTGCATTTGTATGCATCGTACGTTGATGAGTGCTGAAACAAGAACAACTGTCAAAAACACATTCCTCTGACTGTCAAAAAAATTTGGAGCCAATGCAGTGGAATCTTGGCTCCCAAAAGAAAGCAGTGTGTGATGGCTGTGTTTTCCAGGGCAGCATGCAGAAGAGACAACTCAGCATGCGGGAAAATTTCAAGATGTTTGTGGCAAAATAATCTGTGTGGTTGGAGTGACAGAGAGAAGAAAGATGAGTTTAGAGAACTAGGCAGAGAAAAGATGTTGATTAGTGCAGATTCCAGCGATAAATGTGGTTTTACAGCTAGTGTTGAACTGAATACTTTGAGGGACAATTTGCCTATTACAGGTATTGCCAAATTCATATCTCTCCTTTACACCACAACCTACAGCAAGCAGCCACTAATAAAACTGACTGGTAACAGGAGTAACAGTACAACATGTCCTATCAAAAGCCAAAAATACTTCAATCAGCCCATGTCACATTTATTTAAGAAGCACATATTAATCTTATGCCCCCTTCCCCTTATTCTTTAATATTTTGTAGCTTTGCTAAAAGTGCAACGTCTGTGCTGATGGGAGTGTGGCTTGTCTTGCTCACTGGAGACACTGGTTTTGAACTGTCTGAAATGCTTCGTTTGTGGTACAGGCTTTCCCACGGTTACTTTTCTACATCACTGTGGAAACCCATCTACACACTAGCTGTGCAGGGGCCATTTTGGAATGACTTGAACAAAGAGCTGTTCATTATTTATGTCAAATTAGTCAACCAGTGAAAGCAGGTTGGATTTTTTCAGTAGGTACAAATAGTAGAGTAGTAATAGTAGGAAGTTCCGCTGGAGTTTTTCTGACAGAAAATAACAAGAAACACTGCTGCAATATACAGTATTAAAAAAAAACATGTTTATCTTAGTCATTTGTATTGTAGTGAAACGCAAACATTAATGGTGTAAAGAATTACAGATAAAAAAAAAATCTGATTTTAATATTAGAAATGCAAGTACATCAGTACACAGACTAATAGGTGGTATAATGTAAACCATGAATTGGTAAATGGGCCGATTTTTATGTTCACAGTTGGTTGACTAAGGTTTCGCGGCTGATCCTGCTCGAAACTAAAGCAAGATTTGGATCACCATAGATCAGTGCCATGCCAGCATGGTTTATCATGCGTTAACAGCGTATCAGCTGGCATGCCTGAGACTCAAAAGAGTGGATGTGGTATATGCATCCACCAGTTGTTTGCATATAAGTCAGAAAATGTAAGTAAAAAACACAAATACAGTTTTAAATATGATTTGTGGAAATCATTGGCAGGGACAGAATCGGATAAAAGTCCTTAAACCCTTGAGGTGACAGATCTGAAAACTCACTTGCTGAGCGGGCGCTAATACAGCTAGCACACACACAGAGTTAAAGATGCACAATTGATGATAAAGGATGTATAAAATACTTTTTAAAAGCAAAAGCTAAAGGCTTTGTTGACATGATAGTGTAGATACATAAAAACTGTAGCATGAGCATAATTTGTGCACTCTGGTACCCAGGCTAGTAGTGTTACACTCCTCCGATGTACAACGTAGCTGTTCTAAACGTGAGTATGTGCCTGACTGTTTTTTGATAACCTCTTGTAGTTTTTTAGTTACCGAACAAAGGAACTGACTGGCACAATACTGTGAAAAGAAGTGTACAAGAGAGGAGTTTGGCATCTTTCAAAAAGTTCTTTTTGTTCCCATTTTATAAAGCTAGCTAGCTGCTCATATTTTCAGATTTTCTGTACATACATGGGAACTTCTAATTCAATGCTTTATATCAAAGCTACAGTTGATCATTTTTTTTTTTAGTCTGGGTGAAGTGGGTCCTCGCCCTCATAGTTAGACCCCTCAGTTTACTGTAAATCTGTAAAAACTCTGACCAATCCAAACGTTCGGACCGAATTGAAGTTGCTTCATTTCTCATATTTTGTGAGCTTCTTCCCCCTCCTTTCCTCCTCCCTCTCCAGCAGTACATACCTGATTCCACACCCTGCATATAAATAGCGTGTTAGGACGAAAATACAAAGTACTGAAAAAGAAACTTGGATTGCAAACATGACTGAGAAAATGCAGAAAGGATTTCCCCAATTTATTTCCTCGGTTTATTTGCCTCTTCCTGCTAAACAAGAGAGAAAGAGAAAATCGTTGGTGGAAAAAGCTGCGAATAAAAAAAAAAGCCTTGAATCACTCAAGGAGCAAAGCCAGAGGGGGAGGAGCCAAAACAGGGTGCCACTTTCAAATCTTGCTCGCTGCCCAACATTACCTACTCCAGCTTTAAAACAAGTGTGTATATTGCCCGTAGTTTTAAACTTTTTTAACTTTTGCAGACACCAGAATAAATGTTAACAATACGAATGAAAATCTTAAACATTAGCATGCCCTAACTGCTTTCTTCACATCCCCTCCTCTGTGCACCCATCTGCACCCCCAAACTCACAGGATATGTGCCTTGCTCAGAGGCATGACTGTATTTTCTCTCACTGAGGCAAATGCCAGGCAGGAACCTGGACTTGCCCTTTCTTACTTTACAAACACTGCGGCCATGCTTCTGCCCAGAGGTGGATTGAAATTTTTGCACAGTGCATGAGGATAAGAGGCCAGCTCTGGGGTTGGTGATGTCAGCACATCTGCCTGCGTGGTGACTGTAAAAAAAGTCTGACAGGTAGGCCACGGCAATATGAGGTCATGAACTCCAGCTGGGCGAGCTATGTTGTTCCATTAGTGTCTCAGCCGGAGTTAGTGTGATCCAGAGAGCAGGTTAGAACCGCTACAGCTTTGAGGGAATGACTATTGACATATCATTGAGGGACACTCTAGCCTAAGGCGCACTAATCTATAAAAACAAACATGCTTGTAACAGACAGCCTCCGCCTAGCTTCATCACTCCTAAACTATTCAGTCATCAACCACTAAAAAACTTGGCCCAAAGGTTTATGAGAGCCAGAAAGTATTAGCTTTCTTTTTTTGGACGTCTTTGGAGAATGACAAGCAGGCATTGCAACATTAGCAAATTAAAAATGCAAAGCGACAGTGATGTGCAAATAAGCACATATTGTAAGTTAATCATCTGTAAACTTCCAAAGTACAAGACAAATTTTGTTAGACTAAAATGATGCCACTGTTGCACAAGTCCCACAAAACTATGTAGAGGAGACCATTATGGACTAGATTCAGACCATTAGGAGAGTGTTCTTTGTTCTCATTGGCAGGGAAGGCAAATAGAGGCTGCCCGACCTCACTGTTCTCACTGGCCCATGACCCGAGCCCCTTGGATTATTTATTCACACGGCTGTTTGTTTATTGAAGGAGAAGGGACAGCTTTGTTCATCTCCTTAAAAAGAAACAAAAAAATCCCTGTATGTGCTGACAGGAACAGAACACGTTCTGACACAAAATGCAAGCTTGCAAAATTGAAGGTGACAAACACAATGTTGTTTATGTCTGAGGGTCAACACTGTGGGGTAAAAGTGGCTTCCCCTCCGATACACAAGGCCCACCAATCACGACTCAAGATGTAGAAGATTACTTGTGGTTCAGATTTCAGGTAGCGTAGTGCGATGTGAGGGAGAAGGCTTTGTGGGTTGGGTCACAGGTCAGATCAATGTAAAGTGACATACCTTTCAAACAAAAAAAGACAGTTTTTTTCTCTTTAACGTTCAGACTTGCTATTCATATGTGAGGCTTTTGAGCCTTAAAATAAAACATCACAGAGATGATGTAATCTTAAAGGAAATGCCACTTTGTGGGGATGTTGTAATGTGATGATGAGCAGAACCACTACCAAATTGAATGCCAGGGACCATGGTTTCATTCACTTCACATTCATTTATTATTTTTTTTATAACATTGCTCTGTTGGGAGTATAACTGTAATTACAAGACTATTACAAACACCATGTGCTATACTTTATTCAGCTCCAAAGTTGTCAGAGGTAGCCAGGATTTTGAGAAGTGCCATTCTGTCACAGAATCAGAGGGTTAGTCTGGATATTCGACAGTATACTTGTGATCATAAGGATACAATGGTCCAAACTGACAATGCATTTGCCAAGTTGCCCTGGCAAATGCCTTTTAGTAATGCAGAACTCCAAAAACACTGTATTCTGCTTGTCATAGCATTTCTTTATGCTAGTTCTCCAAACACTATACACCAGTTTATAATCCAGTTTGTCTGTTAAACATTTAAAGAACTCATGAAAAATAAGCTTAACTTCACATGTGAACTAGGAAGAGAAATCTTTTAAAAGAACCACCACTGATATTCTCTCTCTGCCTGTCCTTAAACACAGGTAAAGATGGCCTGAGTGAGACTGAGTTGCCCCCAAGTGTCGACCCTCCGGGGATGGAAGGTAGCTACCTGAGCCTAAAAGAACCTGGTGTGAAGGGGCCGAGTGAGCGCCCGGGGTCAGACCTCTCCAGTCCTCTGGACAAAACTGAAGCTGAGAGCAACAAAGGCAAGAAGAGACGCAATCGCACCACATTCACCAGCTACCAGCTGGAAGAGCTTGAGAAAGTTTTCCAGAAGACACACTACCCAGATGTCTATGCCCGTGAACAGCTGGCACTGAGGACAGACCTGACAGAGGCTCGTGTTCAGGTGAGGATCATGAAAATAACACAGAGTTCCACCTGGAATCATCCATTTTTTAATCAGTCCAGGGCTAGAAAAAAACATTGCCATGGAAATGTGATATCTCAGTGTGTCTGAGATAAATTATTAATCAGAGCTGTGAAAAGCTGTGTTTTACACAATTTCATGCTGAACCATGATCTTTTGTTACCAATAGGATGTGTTGCTTAGACCCAACTAGGTGGTTTTCAGGCCTGTAATTCCTTAGTTATTAGTGTATAAACAGAGTACAATGTGCAGTTTAGTTAAAACAATGTCCACTTACAGACTCCAAGTGTGTGCTGGATTGTTAGCTAACAAGTACAGAACTTGTGCATGTTTCCAGATTAGTTTCAGAAAACATGAAATGTAAGAATCATTTAGTTTATGCATATCTGATGATTCTAAATAGACAATGTCCGTGCCACTTTATTACACCTGATAACAGGTTTCTGAATTGGCCTGAGCAAATGAACATGATAAGCTAATAAGACTTCTACTAAAAATGCTCCCCCCCCCGTTTTGGCTCTGTCTTCCAAAACAGCCACAAATAATTGTAATGGATCATGAAGTTTAAGAGACGATTAGGTAAAGACTCTAAAATACTTACATTAATAACAGATAACAGATTAATTTAATATCTAACTGACAAGTAACACTAATAGATGTAAGTAAATGTTGTTCTATGGGTTAAAATAAGTCATGTGTTACAGTTTGTGTACCTGTGACTGCTGTGCTTCATCATCATGCTTACAGAGATTCTGATTCTGATGTCACTTGACCATAAATAAACAGTATGTGTTTCGACGTATTTCCTGTCGTTCCATCCCAGGAAGACACTGTCCATGCTCTCTGTTGTATGAGCACAGTTGTTCATGTTTGCATGTTAATAATCGCTCAGGGACTTGACAGAAAGTGCTGAGAGAGTTAACACTGGCATATTGACAAAGATTGTTCTGAACGGTAGACAGCAGGGCCCATTGTTCAAAATCTCTCTTTCTGCCTGCCAGTTTTAGATCTGAGTGGGATGGGTGGGACTAAGGGAATACTCAACTCTTAACGCTTGCATGGTGTAGATTCTGCAAGAAGGTCAGAGGCCAAGGGTTTCTCCCCAGCACTACCATGTTTAAACTAATTCATTGCACAACTCTGGAGGCACGGAAGGAAAACACATGGAGAGCCATCAAAGCTATTTGGCACGGGTATAAAAGACACTCAGAGATGCCAGTTTCAATTTCCACGCATAGTCTGAGACATAGTCAGGGACAGAGAACCTGGCCTGGTCCTTGTGGTGGTACAGTAAAATAAGTGCATTCATGCACTGTTCACACAGGCCCATCTATTCCCCAGATGAATATAATTAACTTTTTTCATCTGACAAGCTCACTGCAAAGTCACTGTGAGGTTTGACCCAAACTTCTAAAAATCAGACCCAAAATATGCACGCAATCAAGACTAAACCTCACAATTTCATTTGAAGGTCCATCAAGACAAAGTCCAGGGATATCCAATTGTTGAATACCGAGGGGCACTTGAAGTTTGGCAAGCCATAGTAGAAGCCTTTTCATCTTCCAAACAACAGCAATTGAAATCCAGACTACAGATGTTTTCTGCTAAAATGCCAACATTAGGGTTGTACAGTTTCATCCTCAGTTTGATGATGAATGTCTTCATAAAGTCTGGCTGCAGCTGTCCATAATCTTGTCTGTGACTTCCGCTGTCACGAGTTTACTTAGCACAATCAGCTCTCAGCCTCAGACTTGAACTTCACATCCCTGCTTGCTTTTTATGGAGGTAAGGGTTGTGTGCAAGTGAGGCAGTCTATCAATCGCAGCGGACCTGGATGACAGAGATGAGGTGAGACGGCTGGACTTCAAAGCCTCTTTTGGAGCTGTGGACTCTGCCCTCTTTCTCTCCCTCTTCCTTCTTCCCTGCCTACTGGCTCTGGAGCATAAATAAAGCTCTATAATGGCTCTGTGAGCTGCATTTCGCTGTCAGCATCTTTAGCAATTACTGTATCACCGCCAAACACTGTATCACCGCTACAAGAGCACCAAGCCACCTTCCTTGCAGATGCCTGTTAAATAAAACAAACAAACGTGGAAAGTGTTGTCAGTCTGTAAATTTTATTCTCCTGGGTTTCATGTTGAGGGTTGACCAATGTTGTTAATCAAGATAAATAATAAATGGAACTGTTGTAAATTAGATATCTGCCTTTGTAAAGATATCCACCAGTGGCCCTCAATAAGAAAATGCACAAGTTTCTAAGTTAGGGAATACAAGGCATGGAGCAGCAAAGGACACATCTGACTTCATAATGTTCCTCAAACTATCTCGCTCCCAAACTATTTGGCTTGGTTCTTGCTCCTACTGCTGTTCAAAGGAAAAGCTATGAAGAGCAAGCCCTCAGTGAAACGCTACGCACTCTACAGCCAGAAAGCAAGACAAGGGGAATGTATGTGCTGAGACATTGTGTGCTTATTTATAAAATGTTTCCAGTAAGTGTTTATGAGGGTCCAGGTTAAAATACTGCATTTGTTAGAGAGTTATGTTAAAATCTGTATATAATATAGTAAGTGTGCATGTTTTCTGTGTGCATCCTACGTGTGTGTGTGATTGTGTGTGTGTGTGTATGTGGACGCCTGGTCCACTGCTCTTGTCTGCACGCCTCTGAAAGGTCAGAGGGGTTAGCTGCGGAAAGCCGAGGGCTTAGGCGTCAGGAAATTAAACATGAAATGAAAACAAGCTCCAGTTTGAACATTCTCCCATCTCACTTTCCAATATCCCCACTTCCCTTCACCGACATAAAAGGGAGGTGGGAGGAGAGAGGGGTCGGTGTATGTGGGTGGGGGTGTTGAGGGACAGAAGAAGCAGAGCTTCGACAGAGGAGTGGGAGTATGACAATAAGATTAAGATGAGAAGAGGAGGGAAGTTATCTTGATTCGTCACGATTAAGGTGACTGCGCAGTAACTGATAAAAGTTGATATCTTAAAAGGAAAGTCGAGAGCTTTGAAATCCCTCTGACACCTGAGCTCTGAGATGAAATTAATGAACACATACCGCTGCTTTTAAAAGCATCTGTTTTCTTATAAACAATTAAAGACAGGCCCTGCGATGGACTGGCGAGCTGTCCAGGGTGTACCCTGCCTGTCGCCCAAAGCCGGCTGGGATAGGCTCCAGCTTCCCCATGACCCTGAATTGGAATAAGCGGTTCGGAAAATGAATGAATGAATGAATGAATGAATTAAAGACAGTTTTTAGCACCATTTTCTTTTCCAGGTAATCATAAATGTAACATCAGTACTTCATTTAGTAAGAAATATAAAATTTTGTTTTTAAAAAATCCTGGTGTAATTTGCATGGTAGGTATGGGTGTTGATAACATTTTCTTTCTTTTTGGAAACTCATGTGGCTAGTTCACATCATGTGCTTGTATTCAAGGCATTAGTTCTTGCAAATTAAATGGCGCTCTAACCTGTAACAAATTAATGCTTTAGCTTAGAGTCAGCACCTAAAGCTCACACCAGGGTTTTGTTTTTTGCTGATTTATGCTGCTTGAGTTCTGTCCCACATTTCTGAGTCTCTGTGGATAAAAGTTACTGCTAAATGAGTAAAGCTGTATGTAACTGTACACAAGCCTTATTAATCCAATTAGGGTCTTTTTGTTTTAGGGGTTATATTTGGAAACCTGTGACATTATGAGCTCATGTAACCAAAGACCCACCAAAGGAAAGACATGGAAAACCTTAAACAATAATAGACCCTCAAATCCTTAGAGGGAGCATAACATAGACTCATAGCCCCCTTCCAAATATATGGTATAATTCAAAGGGCAACAACCTTTCACCTTGACATTGGGGTCCAACAACAATCTCCCATATCAGATTACCACTTTGCAAGGATAAACTGTCCTCTAATCCTGCCAGTTGACCCGAAGCATGTCTGCGTTAGATGACATCTCTGAACGTCAGCTTGTCTTTAACATATAAGTACCATATATGGTCTCCTCTTTGATAATGAAACACCTAGTAATTTAAAGCATGTACAGAAATAGCTCATTTGTTTACAGGTTTAATCATCGTTGCTGCTCTAATCCCATTTCATCAAAATCTATGTCTTCCTGATAAAAAAAAAAACAAAACAAAACAAAACAAAAAAAAAAACAATTTGAAAATGACCCAGGAGCTATCAGGAAGGAATGACAAAGGGGAAATTGCATGTCAAGGACTGTGAAAACCACAAGCTGATTGGGCTGGGAATCAACCCACAATCCAAGTTCAAATCCCTGTGTCGAAGCGGGATTGCTCTCTTTAGTCTCTTTGAAGATTGGGATTGTTTCCCGCTTCCCTCTTGGGAGGACAAGAGTCAGACAACCAACAAATAGATACAAATAAACATGTGGAGGCTCACACTACCCCCCCCATCTACTTCTCTATTCTTTTGAATAGAGATGTTAGAAAAGTCTCTGGACTAACTGAGAAACAAGCTTTCCAACTTGTCTTTAAAATAGTATAAATAAATAATCTATGAATGGATTACATTTTTATTAAGCATAACTTAAAATCAGGATGTCAGTATTAGGAAAAATCGTCTAAAATTAGGCATTATTACATCTCACTGTCATATAATGATAGGTTTCTATTTAATTGACAATATTTGTTTTAATTTAGCTTTACCAGACATGCAGTCCTCCCCGTGCTGCAAATATTTATGATTACATTTATTATCGTTATTACTATATAATATTATTTTTCGCACTGGCATTTTTATGAAATGAAACACATTTTTTTTATCTGTAAAGTTTCAGAAAACATATCTAAATACCCCTACACAGCATTGTCGTACTGAAATGCATAAACTGGCCATGACATTATTTTACTACCTGATGGAGGCTTGTTAAGAGAACATTGCGCCTGCAACACAAACAACATGTTGTCCATTACTCACTGGACTACAGGAGATCTAGTCTTGTTTGTCAGATAATGTCGTCCTACCTAAACCCTGAAATTTCTTTTTAAATACTTTTCATCTGAACATTTAAAACAATAACTTATTTTTAAGTAACAAAAGCCTAAAAAACAACATGGAAGGCAATAGAGAAGCAATTCCATTAAAAAAGAAAATTAAGATTCCCTTGTTGGCTTTGCATTTGTGCATCTCTACCGCGGTCTATTCCTGTCACATATCACTCATTGGTTTGTAGGCTTCTTTTTTTAATCCTAACATTGATTGACCTTTTGATACTTTAAGGCTTTGGATCTCTTAGTGATGTGTAAGGGATTGCTTGGGCTGATAACCAGAAGGTACTCTTTAATCCCACTGGGTCACAGGCAATACATACATCTGTCACTCAAATTGAACACGTTATTTAATTTAAATGAATGAGTCACCTTGTAATTAACCCTCATACAATTGTCATGAAGGAAAAAAGATTCAAGGAAATTTAAAGAAGATCAGACATTGTACAACAGCTGCTGTGAGACAGGCATAAAAATATGAAGAAAATAACAGATTTCTACAGTTCATATCACTGACATGAATAGCAGCATTTCAGAGAAGTCTTAAGGGAGTTTCTTAAGCTGTATACATTTCAGTTCATAACATGGTTATTTTCAAACTCTTTTACACCCTTCTTCAGTCATGCTCTCCGGCTCTTTGTCAGTAAGTTACTGAAATCATACAGTCTGAAAAATAGCCTCTCTGTTCATCTCTGGATTCAGAAACAACAAGCTTGAGGTGGCACTTGCAATACTAAATAAATTCAAAGATGAAAATATATCTGTATACACACACATATGCCGTCTTGGTCAAAAGTTCAACATTTGTTTCACGGATTATAAAGAGGGATTCCCCACTGTATCCCACAGTGTGGACATGTGGAAGAGAGCACACCTTTCTCAGAGTGATTTATGAACGACTGCAGGCCCAGATGTGGCTCTGTCGACGCTGGCAACCTGAAGGGAGGCAGACGTCTATGTATCAAAGGGAGGAGCTGAAGCAAGCTGCACCCGGGGAGACTCACCATTTTCACATCAATAGCTCAGTGTGGACGGCACTTTAAAGACACGTCAAGTCTTAAAAACTAGGGCTTGGACTTTCATGTTCTGCAGAATTTATTTGCTTCACTATCTTCGGTTTATGTGGTTCAGTTTCTAACCTTCACTTGCTGTGCAATAAGATGGTGTTCTGCAAAAATACTTGGTGTTGCAATATGAGGGCTCTTATGGCTATGTTTAAAAATGGTGTAAAAGCTTTGTTTTGTAGAGGCTGCTCTGTGTTATGAAGTATTTTCCTGATGGATTGCTTTTCTTTTTTTGCAGGTGTGGTTCCAGAATCGCAGAGCCAAGTGGAGGAAGCGAGAACGTTTCGGCCAGATGCAACAGGTTCGCACGCACTTCTCAACTGCCTATGAATTGCCTCTACTGACTCGGCCTGAGAACTATGCACAGGTACAGTAACATTACTGTCAACCTGCAGTAATGCAGTGGTTTTGAAGTTGCCCTGTTCATTGCCTTGAGAAATATTGCAGCAAACACATGCTATCAAAGTGTTTTACAAAGTGAATGCACGCCTGCATTCTGTCTGTTGTGTTTTCTTGTTTTTAATCAAAGACAGATATTTGCCAGCAAGAGAAGGTGTTATCTAAACAAAAAGAGAAAGCAGTATAAAAATGATGACCATGTGCCTGATAAAAGTGTATAGTTGACATACAATGTAGACCATAATCTTCTGAGAGGTGGTCCTCCATGCAGTAAGTCTCTGCTAGGGTCTAATCTTGTGTATTTTATTCTCATGAATAAATTATTTCAGCTGAAAGTCACTATAGATCTCATCAGTCATGGGTTGATTGGGTTTGATGGTACTTCGTTACTTAACCACTATCTAAATACACTATGACATGAGAAATGACAGTGATTTAGGACATAATCCCTGCTCTTGTCCAGATCCAGAATCCATCGTGGATTGGGAGCAGCAGCGGAGCATCTCCAGTGCCAGGCTGCGTTGTTCCTTGCGATTCCGTTCCCTCCTGCATGCCCCCTCACCCTCATGGTCCTGGAGGCGTCTCTGACTTCCTGGGTGTGCCCAGTCCAGGGAGCAGCCACATGGGACAGACACATATGGGCAGCCTGTTTGGGGGTGCAGGGATCAGTGGGGGAATCAATGGCTATGATCTCAATGTTGATCCAGACCGCAAGTCCTCCAGCATAGCTGCACTGCGTATGAAAGCCAAGGAACACAGTGCAGCCATCTCCTGGGCTACATGATGTCCCACCGTGGTTCCACCCTGCCCCCATATGGCCCCATCTCCGGAGCAGCCATCAGCAAGCACTGAGGGGGAGGAGAGGGTTTTCCTGAGAGCACTAATGATAACACAGGTCAAATGATCAGGGAGAGACTGTGGAGATAAGAGAAGCCTTAATAGCGGCCAATGCAAGCAAGATAGATGTGACTGACAATCAGCAGATGCTGAAAGTAAGAAAAATATCCCTGATTCCTTGATCTATCAGGTCTCAGTGCAAAATATGGGTTTTGACTCCAATAAACTGGGTAACATTTGTAATTATGAAAGGTTTCAGAAAAATATAAGAGAGAAAGCACCAGCATTGGTAACAAAATATCCTCATTAAAATTTATGACCTCTTTGCCAAAATCAGCCATATCATAAATTATCCGCATTTATAGCAATTAGCATAAATAGCATTATTTGACCTCCATACAGTCATGGTTTTTAAATTACCCATTCAGCCACAATCATGTCATTATGCGACTGCTACACTTTACAAATGCATAACGTGTTCGCATTGTGTTATTTGTCTTAAACAAGTCGACTCACTGTGAGCAATCCCAGATGCATACAAAAGGCTGAGCGTTTACTTTGTGTCACTTTCTATTGCAAACTACAGTCATGACAAGAAACAACTATTTTGTCTCAACATGTTGAAGGTAGTTTATGTCTCTGTAAACAGAGGCAGAAGTTTATTGCAATAAGTGAACCTAATCGAGCGAGAACACATTTGCTGAACCTATTTAGTCTGGGTAGCAGGCAGGTACTGGATTGGCAGTAATTTCAAACCAACTTGTCATTTCCCCTCCAGCAGCAGCCTCCACAGGTTCCTACGGCTAGGCTATGGCTTCAGGTTACAGGAAATGGTGTCTCCACTGGCAGACATGGTCCAGCGATGCACAGCAGCAACCTTCAACAAGCAACTAACCATGCCAGCTTCAATCAGCAGCCTACAGGAATAGACAAACTTAATTAGCATCAACGTGAGCCGCCTCTCCCTGTGAGCACCACAGTAAATCACAAGGTACATGGTGAGAACATTCTGCACTTGTACCTAAATAATCAATTTATTTTAATACATCAGTTTAGCAAGGATCGGTTTGTGATTTGTCACTTACTCAAAGAATGTGCCCATGACTGCAGGTTAAGTCAGCGGCCCTCCTGAAATATTTGAGTAACTTGAGGACATTTAAAACGGGATTGCAGGAATGTAGTGAGTGTGCTCAATGATCACAAGGGTATCTTTGCATGTTACCCCACGGCAGAAGTTTCTAACCAGAGCTGGGTTCCAGGATGGGGCTAGAGGCAAACTTGATTTGTCATTTTGGGTGATCTTGCTATGATGCCTGCTGGACTACATATCGGTTGGCCGTGGCAGGAAAACCCAACGTAATCTTTTCAGAAGTCTCACTGCCACAAGATCCAAAGATATCTAGTTTCTTACAACAAAAGATTAGAAAAAAAATAATGTGAGAGGTTTACTATCTAAAAACTAATTTTCTATTTTGCCATTTCTTCATCTCAACAGCATGAAAGCTTCTGACAGTTAGACAACCGAATGTTTAAATGAAGATCTTTCACTGAGTAACATATGCAATGACATGATTAATTCGTTCCTTACGTTCTACACAATGGATTCTTTGAAAGAGCTCAAACAAATATCATAAAATGAAAAAAAAAAGGCCAGTTAAAATGACTAAAAAACCAAAACATTCCCATCAAACAGATAAACAGGATGTGGGTGAAATAAATTTATGCCTGATTTCAGTTGTGATTCAGTTTTTCTCTGTCATGTTCACTGTGTCTCTCTGGTCCTTCCTCAGTGCTCTTCTCCTTTGCAGCTCCATTTACGTTGATACTACTGAAATAAAGCAATTAATAACGCGATAAATCCATGTTTATGATGTCATGTTGTATGAAGGGGAACAATGTAATGGACATTGTTCCTCTGCTTGTGCATTTCTTTTGCTTTTCTGCCAAATAATGGACCTCCAGTGATAAACCAAGTAAGTATTCCATTAATATTGCCAAGGAATGTAAAGCTCAGTGTGCTATTCTAAAAAGTAGCCCAATGACTTTTACCAAGAAAATTTCTTTTAAATGTTTAATTTTTATGGCTTTAAAACAGCATTTTGTTTATTAATCAAGTATTTCTGCTATTGATTGTGCCAAAATAAGCAATAAGTTATTGCACTTGTGTCCTTTTTTTAACATGTACTTGGACAGTTTTTCTAAAGTCTGAGGGTACACCGGTTTTATTCCCGGTGTTCAAGAACTGTTTTTTAAGCCCGTCCATATTTAGTACCACAAACAGCATCACTGAGGTTGCCTCAGGTGCTATGTTTTGTACAAAGTTAACTTGTTGTTTCTGTCTATGTTGGTTTTGAGTCAATTTTGAAATAAATGGATTTTAATTGACTGAATGACTGTGGACATTTTTTGTGTTTAATGATCCTGAAAGATTTTCCACTCGCTTTGCAATCAGTGGAATTTTAAATAATAGGACTTGTTTCAGTCGCAGCTGGGATATTTAGTTGCAGACCTCTTTCTGTAATGAACAGTGTGGGAACCAGGTGGGAAAAATGCCACATGCTTTCAGTGCACCAGAGGTAATTAAGCAACATTGGAAGATTCACTTTTACACTTAATAGTCTGTATTTGATTTTTGGTCAGGACCAGATAATTCTGATGAAACCACACCCACACAGAACTGTGAAATTGTATATATCCAAATTTACTTCACAATGGTCACTTCACTGACATCTACAGTAAGTATTTCTGTCATTTTCTCCTTGCAATATTGCAGGTTTCACAGTGCCACCTTTCACAAGAAAAAGTTCAAATGAACCTAACACAACTTTGTTTCTGCTGGATATTTATTTAGCTGTCATCCTTTCATGGCACTGACTGTTGAATAAATAACAAGAGAACATTTTAGAGTAACAGTGGCATTTTTCCTCATGACCTCTCATTTATCTGCAACTGTGTTAAAACAGTGTACTGATACTTTAATTGTCACTCAAATCTTTACTGTTTTTGTTTCAGAGATAGCTCCAAAAAATGTGTTTTTTGATGTGAGGACAAACTTACACGTTTTGGTTTCTTAAAGATGAGTGACGTTGCAGCAGTGGATGCAGTTTGGTTTTTCTGGCTAGCAAATTTGTGCAAATGTTAGGATTTGTTCACTACACTTCGTGTTTTTATGAATAGGTCCCAGTACGATGCTGGCTTTGCGGGAAGAGTGAAGATGAAAGTCAAAGCGGTTCTAACACTGAAAGGACATGAAGTCTAAACCTCAAGTGGTAAGGGAAACTGAGAAGTGTGTTGTGTTGGCAGTAGAGGGCATTTTAGAGCAAACATCATGGGTAAGTAAAAAGGGCTGAGGGAGATAACAGTACTTTCAGCAAATGCATTTATGTTCAGGGCAAGTAAAAGTATCCATTTGATTCTAAAACTGCTAAGACAGATAAAGTTACTCAAAGCAACAAGAGTTTGCATTTAACGACCTTCACACCTCACACAATTTTTACAAAGAACAGATATTAGCGGCTTATATGGGAGTGTGTACGTATCTTTCCCTTTCTGGTCCAGGACTAATCACTTAAAAGTGATACTGTTCAGATCCTGCCTATGAGCCTAAACAAAGACTAAAGAACAAATACAAAATCATATAACATTGAGGCAATGTGTTTTTTAATCCAAATTATATTTTCACGTAACTCTAAAATATATGACAACAAACACTTACATAGGATTTTCTAGATGTTCTCTTCAAGCTGGTACATTCAGTGTTAAGCCTAACATGTGCCGTACAGGTAACAATCAATCTGCACTTCAGTACCAGACAGCACATAAGATAGTTTTACTCAGGTGGCCCCTCTTTCTGACATAGCAACATCCATATTTCCAAAGAAATTTTGCAGAAAGCACTTAAGATATTTCATAGGATAGAGAAAAATGTTTGTGTGTGTGTATGTTGGGTGTGGGTGTGTATGTGTGTCGCAGGGCTGTCAAACTCCAGTCCTCAAGGGCCGATATCTGGCAGGTTTTTGTTGTTTCCCTCCACCAACTGATTCAAATCAAATGGATCCAGCAGCTTCTTATCGACCTATTTATGAATTTTGGTCAGGTGTGTTGGAGCATGTAGACAACAAAAGCCCTGTGGGATGCCGGTCCTCCAGAACTGGAGTTTGACACCTGTGTAAGTTTTAATTGTTGTTTTATATTTTTTGTATAGTTCAGATTCTTGTTTTTTTTTTTTTTTTTATCATGTAAATCACTTTGTGCTACTCATGTATAAAAATTATTTCTTATAAATTAAATTTAATTAATGTTAAATTAGAATTAAATTAGAATTAAAGTAATCAACAGAATGCCTTAACTACAGTCTTTGCCAAACAAAAATGCTGGTGATCCACTATTTGTGTACCGACAAATAGTGATACCGACCTAATAAAATATTATGTATAAAAAACCATTCCAATTAATAAGCATGAAACATTCAATCACAGTCACGGCTATGATAAAATGATAAAATATAAAACAAAAGAATTATTTTACTGAACAAAACACAAAAAAATGTTGAAACTATAATATAGATTTTTTTTTTAACAACAATAGATTATTTTGAATTTGATGTCATCACTAAATTAGTTTTTATTTACATTAGAGTGAGCATGTTTCAAGTCTGTTATTTTTGTATTGCTACATGAGAGCCTGTTTACATGTTTTCCTTTTTTAAGCTCTAAATTTATAACATCGAATGTAATTGGAAAGCCTGATAAGCACCTCAAACTTTTTAGTTCTGAATGACTTTTTTTTGCAACCCAAATGTGCAACTGAACTGTACTCAATTACTCTAATGAATTACACTATATTAATAGTCTATTTTTTATTTTGTGAATTTTAACACTAATTTAATATATTTTTCAAACTGCTTTTATTTATTTCTAAAGACGACAATAGAATACATTTCTTCAAACCAGCAGCACAAACTTTTACATTACTCTGACCATTTGCAGTGTGCAGGGTAAATAAATAACACCAGACTTTTCTATTCTTTAAAAAATTAAATAAGACAATGTTTTACTATTTAGGTTTCTGTAAAATGTAGCTTTTACTGGCTTGTCTGTCACCCAGTCTCTAATTTTCTAACAATGGAATGGAACAATGGAAGTCAGAAATCTTTACAAAAACATAGTACAATATGTTTCAAGACAAAGTTAAAACAAGTTATAATCAGCACAATACTGTTCAAAAAGAAAATACAAAATGGTAACAAACTTATTCTTCAACATCTCAATATTAACTTTTAGCCTTTCATCCTTAATTAGCATAATATCCCTAATTAGACCATGTAACTGATGCCAATCTGATCAGAAGAAAATGGATAGCTTGTTAAAGTCATCTTGCCCCTACAATTCCCTTCTGTCAAAAACACAGCTAGATGATAAATAAATACTCACAGAGGAAGAAGAGCAACCCGCTGTGCCCTGGGCAGGACTCATTATACCTAATGGGTCACGCTGCTCCAGCCAGGCTCCACTGACACCCCTAATAGAAGCCTGCATGGTTAAGGGACCATGAAGACCATTAGGGCACTTCAAAGTTCACCCCACAACATTAGGGCCTTGCTGATATGGCAAAGAGGGGACAGATCCGATTCCTCATTCGCTGCTTTATTTTTCCATCAGTTCACCTGTCAATCAGTCTGCTCCATAAACAAGTAGATGCTTGAGCTGCTCATTAAGGACCATCGTTAGCAAGACCAAAGCTGTAAATCAGTCCACATATCAGCTTTCAGCAAAAATTTCTTATGGGTCATATTTTAGAGCAGGCACTTTAGCTTACAGTGTTAAATGATCCTTCGAAAAGAAAGCTGCTGCCTGCGTTGTAAATCAAATTTCTCCACACACTTTTAGGCCAATGAAAGGACTTACAAGGACTGGAGCCAAATCAAAATGACACACATGCTGACAAGCCAAAAAGCAGTAAAAAGAAATCACATAAAGGACTCAAGCATATGAATAGACAAGGACTATGATGGCTACTGTAAAGCCAAAGTCCACCTCGCTCGTATAACTTCTAGTGACAAGTTCTCATAAATCAAAGTGCACTTGACATACTGATTCTGTCAGAAGTTACATCCAAGGAGGAGCAGTTTGACATTGTTGCCATCATGATCACTACAACCCATCTGCAGGGCCATGTGGAGAAGAGCGGACAGCTGAAGTGGAGTACTTCATACATCACTCTGCCTTGTAAAACATTCCTCATTATAAGCTCAGGAAGTGCAGATAAACACTGAGCATTAAGCTATAGATTTTTGACACAAATTAAAAACCTAAAGAGGATACATAATGAATTACCCAAAAGTTGTAGCATCTAATTTTAGAAGTGATCTGCAAAACTATCAAGAAACATGGACAAGATAAAGGACAGCATTGTATATTTGAAGAGTTACTTTCTGTGACAGTCAATGAAAATTTTAGCACTTAAATTTAGATGCCAAGACTAAATGTAGACTCCAGTGTGTGCCCTTTTTTTTGACATGTGGTTATGGGTAATCGTGTTTCTAGTAGGAAATAAGTAAAGGAGGGGGAAAAGGCTTGGAGGTGAGATCAAAGCAGAGGTTTACAGAGTAAAGAGCATGAACATCTTGATACCCTAAGCTCATTTTAACAGAGTCTCTGGTTCTGTCCCAACTGACACTATTATCTCAGTTTAATTATTTTAAGTGCCCATACTGTTGGAAATATCTGCAGTGTTATAAATGTGCAAATATTGTCGTCATACATGATCTAGTGTGTAACAAATGGAAATGTGTGAGATTATGCTTGAAACAGAAGTCTCCATATTGTGGGAAATGGCTTTTTAGAACATCTAAGGACTATGACTCTAATCATAATCATATAATTTAATGTGACATTATAGGTTATCGCTATGCTTACCACTCAGAACTTGATATTTTGTCTTTGCTACTTCTTTTCTTCAGCACTCTCTGTTGCCTCTGAAAAAGAGGAACAAGCATTTAGCCTGAAATCTGTGTGAAGTCTTAATCCGACCAAATTTATATGCACTAGATCAAATGCTGCAATTTATGGCAACTGTGCAAAGCCAAAACCCAACCTTAAAACATGCTTAAGTGGACTCTGTCCGAGCAAGCATCTTCAAAGCATGCTGCAACGGCAGCTAGCTTGTTTTGCAAATCTGCTGTCAGTCTCTGACCCAGGTTCCATTTTCCCATCAGCTGACAGAGGCCACTAAACAACAGAGGGCCTGCCAGCTGCCTGACAGTCATCTCTGTGGTCTGTTACCATAGAAACAGCCTCATGATGGCTCACATCACTTTCTTAACTCCCACTAATAAAACTCTACGTTCTAATAAAGTAGAAATGTTTAGTGTGGCTTTTTGACATGTAAACTTAAACAGTGAACAGGAAGTAATGTGGCACTGGCTCACAGGTCTGTTTGGTCAGAGTAGAAGAAGAAAATGGAGTTGGTGTAACTACTGGGTTGGTAGGTCTTAATATTTTCTATATATATATATATATATATATATATATATATATATGCATATTTGGAGGAAAATTATATACACTACATTATAAAAATTATATACACTACAAAATGTGCCTCTTTTTACTTCACCTGTGTGCAGCCCAGAAATCATCATGCAGCTAGCTTGTCTGCTGGTTCCATCTCAACACCCCGTCCAAGATGGCTCAGCCTGTGTTTTTAACCCCTCAACCTCTTTCCTTCTGAGCAGCCTTTTGCCCCTCCTCGCAGGAATATGCTTCCAATTATGAATCATGAGAATGAGGGGATGGTGAAGCGCCCTTCTGATTTATTGTGTACTTAAGTCTACTCTTGTTTGGAGCATTTGCACATGAAGGCCTCCTGTGGCAGAGCTCAAAGGTCAGACATACACAACTGTTGACCTCTTGCGGACACATGTGCAGCGTGTCACTCTGAAAGTGATTGACAGACAGAGATGATGGCTCGACAGTGAAGGCCACAGGGTGAGAAAAGCTGTTGTGCAATGAGTAGCTAAGCACTGCATTAGCCTCCAACTGCGAGGAAACTTTGAAACACAGACACATGGGGTGTAGTGGAAAAAAAAAATGAAGCAGACTCAAACAGTCGTCACTCAGCTCATCGCTGGTCATGTAACATAATTCTTCTGAAATGCAACCAAAAACAGCACTCTGTGGTTGTCTCACATGGGGCTCCCTGGTTTGAGTTTTAGTCATCAGCTATATTCAAGTCCTGTGGACTGAAAACAAATGCTTTACAAGTGAGTCACAGGGCACAAGAGCTCACTCAGTGGTGATGCTTGGCCCTAGAAACAGCTCATCCCTAAAGATTAATTTCCTGACTTTCCCAGCTCACTTCCTGTTTCACTTTGGGTCATGGGCACCACACTGTGTGTCACAATTGCTGCCTGGTTGAGTCCAAAGCTACTGGATCTGAGGGACTTCTATGGGACAACTCAGATGAACTACACCACAACTAGATTCATGTTACCATAAGCTGCTGTGTTATTTGGTCAGCTGTTTATATGATTATACATGCTGATGATTGTATTTTCTAGCTTCTCAAATTTCTAAATGATTTCGCACTTTTGTTGCAGCAGTTGTGAATCATCAGCTAATGTTTCTGCTTAATGCTCCTCAGGGGCTTCTCTGGGTGCTACAACTCCCCTTCAGACCTAACACCTTTTGCGATGGACAACCATGACACATAAGAGAAACCTAAGTTTCAGGTGAGATGCTGGGTTATGACATAGAGAGAAAATTACTCTCTTATCCCCCCCAGAGACTAACCACTCATAAATCATTAAACAATGAAAGCTTCCTCTCCAAACACAGGGTTAAAACAAACTAAACAGAACTCTGTGAGCCTCACATCTCCCCCATCCCTCGCGCCTTCTCTTTTTCCCTGGTAGGAATTTTTATGAGGAAAGAAGAGATGTGGTTGTGCAGAACTACATGAAAGCTAAGAGGTAAATACCACAACTTCAATCCTGTGCGTTGACATTGCATAAGAAAGAAAGCTTTTACACTATCTCCACTAACAGCAGTGGGAAACTACAAACCCAATCCCAGTAACGTGTAACATATTGAGAACAAAAGAGCATTCTGAAATGTACGTTTTCCAGCATTTGTTCTTCTGTAAGATCTATTTCTAAAGAGGGAATCCAAAAATTTCCTTCAAGGATATTCCTGGCAGCCACAATTAGAGTGGAAAATAATCAAAGACGCGCTGAAAGAAGTTTCACCACAAACTGTCACTTTGTATCACAAGTTCAAAGAAAATACTTTTCTTTTGGTTATCTTTAGCCTTTTCTAAAGAAGCCATTTTCTTATATGTTTAGTGTTTTCGTCAGGTTGATTTTTGCCAGATTTTCAAATTCAGCTGCTTTTAGTTTAACTTTATGGGTCAAATGTGAATAAAGCTTTAAACATCCTATAGAAAGAATGGCACCATTATTACCACATAACTGTCACAGCATATTGCATGCTACAATGCTACCAGGGAGGGTTGTGTTAACATATGAGGATGTGACCCAAGCATATCAGGACTGAGAGCTGCTCATGGTGACCACCTTTAAAAGTCAGCAGCTGTTTAGTTCTCAGTGAGATCAATCTAAACATTTTAACTGAGAAGCAATATGTCACACACAACGCTGTTTGCTTTGTGATCATGCTGGTCAAATGCATTCAGTCAAATGCAGCTCATGGTTTTTTTTCCCCTAATGAGAAGGACTGACTTCAGACTGCTTCAATATAAAATAAAATATAATCATAAAAATATGACTATTTAATAAAATCAGGACTTTTGACAGTTTGACATTTGATAGAATGTTTTGTCTATATTTTTAGAAATCAACACTAATCACCATTACCTTTAATTTATGAAACTCAAATTTACCTTAAAATTTTTCCTTTAAGATTATTACTTTTAGTTCTGGCATCAGTGTTTACGAGAAAAAAACAAAACAAACAAACAACAACAACAACAACAACAACAACAACAAACCGGAAGTGCCACACCTGAAAGAGCAGCAGGATGTTACTGCCCTCATGTGGCTGTTCACATTGTTTCAGTCTGGCAAATCAATACACATACTACTATACTATACTATACTACAAACAAAATGTTTACATACACACATACAAACAGGCCACCTTTCACATAATATGAAAAAAGCAAAAGTAATTCCACAGTTTAATACTGGAGAACAGCAACATTTCACTAATTGTTGACCCATTTCTCTTTCTGTACAAGTAGAGGGTGTTAATATAGAATGGGTTCAAGTTATTACTTTTTTAGGGGTGACAATAGATGACAAAAATTTGCTGCAAGTCACATATTAAATATTTTATTTACAAACTATTAAGAAGTATATCCATAATCTCTAAAGTGAGACACTTTATAAACCACAAATCACTCTGTTTCTGTCGGCTTGATAATCTCACCATACTTACATTACTGTGTTTGGGCAACATGTACAAAAGTTCACTGGAGACATTATTTCAACAAAACAAGGGCAATTTGAGTCATCCATAATGCATCTTATCTTGAACACAATAATCCCCATTTTGTTAAGTAAAAATAATTAAATTAAATAACATTATAGGAATTCACACTGCACTATTTCTATATAAAGTCAAGAACAAATTACTGCAATGTCACATGGAAACGATGTTCCAGGAAAAAAATGGGATATATATTAACAACAGATTAGAATAAAGATAAGGAAATGCCAAGTAAAAAAAATTTAAAAGAAAAGAATATTGTGAAATAGTTCATACAGTCAGACTCTGGAACAAATTGAATGTTGAGTTGAGACAATCTACCCATTTAAGAAAAATAAACAGATTAGTTTTATAATGTGTGGGACAGGGGACTTGACATGCATGTGGGATATGATGTATTCATTGTTGCATCAAAGCAGATATGTTGAGCCTATAGACATCATAGTAAATGCATGATTGCATTGGCAAAAATGTGCACAGCTGCATCCATACTAGTACATGGTGTGATGTGGATAGGCACAGATGGATTTTAAATTGTGGCAAAGATAAGAATAATTGTGCTTGTTGCACATATTTTGGATGGGTAATCTAGTGTAGAAGGAATATGTATCTGTTGCTTATGTGTTTGGAACAAGACTTTTCCTCTAAGATGGTTCATGTATTATATAAAAACTGACTTGTCAGGGACTATTTTTCCTGGCTGGAAGGATATAAGTTCACTTCTAAAAGTCTCTGGCAGACATTACCTAATGTTACTTCTGCTTCTGAAGAGTTAAATAAAATATCCCGAAGAGTTACTTGATCTCTGTATGCTGTGTTACACACAATCATCTGTGGACTTGTAACACAACACAACAAAACCAATGTGTGAGATATTCATATACATCTTGTATTTTGTATGCGATACATGAGCGATTAAGTGAATATGCGTATTTGGAAAATTTGTAGCTGCTCATGTTCTTATGTTTAGATTGACAGGCATAGTTAATGTCCTTTGTTTGACTTATGCTGAGTGTGGCAATGAAATCAATAAAAAGGGGTAGGACTTAATAAGTTTTGTACTTCTTTTAACATTTGGATTGCTCTTTTGCTTTTGTTTTTATTTCTGTGTAATCTTTCAATTTTGTTTGTTTTTGTTGTTTTGCTGCATTGCATTTTATTCATGATTTAAACTACTTGTTTAAAATAAAGGTATCATTAACTTTATCATCATTCTCATCAAGTTTTCATCTGGCGTTTAACATTTAAATTAAAACAAAATGGGAGACATCTGTGCACGGCATCACAGGCTAAATCCAGTTGACTAAATGCAACCAGTGAGAACATCAGGCTCATATAATACTAAACAAACAGATATAAAAAGTCGCTGAGAAAAAAACACTTAAGTCAATAATAAATTTTAGTTTCCACATAGACCCAAATAATGTCTTTGTGAACTCTAACAGCTTATAAAACTTAGATTGCATGACTTAGTTTAGCTTTATCTCACCTAACACCTCAAGTTATTGTCTTGTGACCATTATAAATTGCCTTCAGAGTATATGGCCCAGTACACAAAGCTGTAGTTTTCCTTTATTCAAGGTGACTGTAATGAGCTACAGCATATGGTAATAAGGCAGGGAAACTAAAAGAAGTCAGATGGTCGTTTTTCACTTTACTTTTAGTTTAACAGGGACACACACACATAATGAAAAGTGTTTCTGAAAACTCTTGGTAGGAAAATTGTGATCACATGTTCTTTTTTTTACTTTTTGAGAAAATTGCTGCATCCCATGAAACAGAAAGCAAAAACACACAAACAAATAATTATATCAAGGGAGTCTTTTGGAATTAATTTGCATCATATAAAGCCTGCTATATTATTTAACAAGTAAATAGAAATACTAAGAATTGTGTACAATGTTCCCATATATACATACATATCATTTAAAGGATCCCCTTTAATTTAGCTAAAATATCATTTTCATATTGCAGTAATGAAATATAGGCCAAGTCTTACTTGGTCTGGGTTTTCAGATATTGTTTTGAGTCAGTTTTAAAAACATTAACAGAGCCAGACAAATATTATGACAAAGTTAAGTATTTAAGTTAGGCTGATTATTTCTTCTTTTTAATAATACAAACATTTTCAGCTAGGCATAACTTATAAGGATTGTGTTTCGGTGGAATGAGCAACACAACTAAATGTGTCGGTGGTGCTCCTAAATATGTGCCAAAACCCCCACCTATTTTATTTTGTGATTCACTTGTTTTGAGTTTCTTGGTGAATTGGATGATTGCGCTTTCAGATAGTAATAATGAAAAAAAACAAAAAAAAAACCAAGTGGCTATTTTTATAATTGTATTAGTTTTATTCTGTTAAGAACCTTATTAGTTTCTAGAAAATCCCCACCGCCACAACAGCTTGTTCCACCTCCTCATGCTGGTCACCAGCCTGGTTATGTGTTGGTGTGTATGGTATCCTATTCCAGAACTAGCAGTTTTTGAAAGTCAACCAGTGGAGTTGTTTTTCCTACAATACACCCAAGTTAATCCAGTGAACTGGAATCAGACCATCCTGTCGTTTCCACTCCCAAATTATAGATGTTCTCTGATGTTCCTGACTCAGACTGATGGGACAGAATTATCAACCTGGAGGATGGAATTAGGTCCCAGATTGCCACTGTCCACATGTTTAGCTGGGATGCTCCCAACAGTCCTACAGGTTAGACCTTAATCTAATGGGGACCAATCAGGCTATCCACCTATATATGATTCAACACCAACTGTTATAATGAAAGAGGAGAAATAGTTGTACTAACAAAAACTTTTCTAAATTTTTGTGCAAAGATAAAAAAATATATATTTGTATATCTGTATGGTTTTATGGGGTTTCTACTGTGACACAGTCTTGTGATAAATATAGTTTAGCTTATAGAGGAAAGCTGTCCTATACTGTGCCTCTTAATCCTTTAATCTATTATTGATCATTCTTAACAGCATTCAACAAAAGCAAAAAATGTATTTCTATGCACTACTTCTTATGAATATTACTGCAGCTTAAGAATTTTATTTATTTGGTGTCAAGAAGTAGGATTGAAGTTAAAAACTAACCATTTAGACATTTTAATCCTGATACTTTTAAGGTTTTTCTTTAGTATCGTGTAGCATTATCAGCATTTTTTTTGGGATCAATTTCCACACACATTTTTTGCACATTTTACTGTTTATTATAGTCTTGTTCACACTTGATCTTTTCTTGCAAGAAAAAAAATATCAATTTCACCACTGAGGCATTCACACAGAGGTACTGATTTAATTATATTGTCAGCAAAAGCCAATGACTGTTGGTATTTATCGTCTTTTGGCTCATTAACAAATGTCACCGCACATCCTTTGTATTTCCATGTTTTAAATGTCAGGAGACAGAGAGGAGAGTTTTCTTAAAAACGCAGACAAATCCCTTACAAAAAAACTAAACTAAAAACTAAAAAAAGAAGTGACTTTCATTTCTGACAAATGTTTTGGTTTTACCCTTGAAATTGTAAAGTGTCTTTTTTGCTGTGTTTCCTAAAAAAAATAAAGAAAATGACAAATAATTTTGTATTTTTGAGCTAAACAGTAACTGTAAGTAATGGATCATAATGCAACTGATCTTAGATCAGGAGAATGAAAAAAGGTACAAATGTTATACCTTTCTACAAGCTTGCTAGCATGCATCATCATCATCATCATCATCATCATCATCACCTCCATCTCCTCCTGTAAATGGAATATTGCAATCAGGGTTTTCCAAAGAAACTTTCCGGTCGGTATAAAAACCACACAGAAGCGGTCATTTAAAATGCCATTTATGTCACTGACTTTCAAGAATCTAATACAAATGCAAACACATACATGTCACCAGCTAAAACCACATTTAACCACTAATGCAAGAAACCATTAGATCACCATACTAACAGAAAAAGAATTATGTTGTTGCCTTTTAAGCTTGGGAAGTTACATCAAGAGCAAAAAGCTCACATGCTCACAAACTACACATTCATAAAAAGTATCCAGCAAACACACACACCCACGCACGCATACACGCACATCTTATAAGATACAGTATTTGAGAAGTGTGGCTGTAAAAAAAGGCATGTGGAGCGAGGGGATATTTACAGCATATATTATGACAGTAAAATAGGTTACCACCAGAGTGTACATGAAACACAGTTTGTACAGTTAAGCCAACTTTACTTAATATAAATATTCTTCATCCAAAAGTCAGTGCAGTGCCTTCTGCTCAGGCTTCACCTGGTCCTCAGCCCCCATCCACATTACACCCAGTCAGTTAGACCTGGTCCACAAGTTTCATCTTTACACACAAATCTTTTTACATCAGCTCTGTCTTTTATTGCAGACTTTCTAAGGTTGTGGTTTTTTTTCTTGCTCATTTTTTTAAACCCAGTACCTCAAAAGTCCAGCTGTGAAGTACAAGAGTTTTCTTTTTCAATTTCTTTTTTTTTTTTTTTAAACCAATTAGATTATAGAAAAAGAGATCCACAAATTTACATTTGTCCATTTTGACCTTTTCTCCTGAATTCCCTTTCTTCCCCCCCTCCCAAAAAAAAAGAAGAAAAAAGTTCACAAATGGCCACTTCTACTGGATTCCTCGAAAGAGGCACATTGCAAAGACCATGGCAAAAAGCTGAGGGAAAAGAAAAGAAATGAAAGAAAAATAATTATTATTCACAAAGACAGAGTTATCTCAATAATGACAAATTAAAACAAAAATCATATTTCGCCTGCATCACTGAATGTACTTTCATTTTTACACAAAACATATGACATGAGCACATTTCAGGTTCTCTTTTTCTGCCATTCAACATCTTTACATGGTATTTCAGTCTAAATTACTCTAAAAACTGTCTGAAGAGTTGGGCTGAGGTGAGAAAATGGGCCAAAAATATATCCAGACATTTCTGACTTGTGCTTAATACAGGGATCGTAACTGTGGCCTGATGTGTGCGCTGTTGTCTAGGTTTGCTCTGCATTGCGTTACTCTAAGAATGTAAACCACACTAAACATTATTGCAGTCTCAAATGAAACATCACAATTATACTTTTAAAATGCATTATTGTAACTAAACTTCCTTGTAAAATAAAATCCTAAATAAAAAAATGAAACTGCAAGAATTGTGATGCCAAACTTTACCACAAGATGGCGATCTTGCTGTACCAAAAGCTTTCAGACAACACTACCATGTTAGGTCAAATAGTTTTTTCTCCCCATACTTGTAGAATTCCACATTTCTGAAATAAATATCCAGATTACTGGAGAGTTAATGCAGCAGAACGGCCCCTTACCTCAATGGTTAGCACCACAATAGCCAGGGCTCCAGCCACATAGATGTATAGTTCAAAGTAGTCAACGACTGCAGAATAACAGCCCTGTGGACAGAAAGGTAAAATGCTCAGCAGAGAATCAATAAGCTACAAATCTGTCCAATAATAGCGACATCATCACAGTTACAGTTTAGCAAAGCTTGGAACAAAGGTTTGGCTGAGTGAGTGGGAAGCCGTGTCTGCAGTCTTACTGCATTTTAATGAGCATTCTCGGTGTGAATGAACAGAGAAAAGCACATACTTGATGAATAACAAAATGGGGCAAAGTGCTCTTTAAATGTCTTCCTATAGACTGTAATTACACTCAAGTCTTGACATGTACACATTGAAAAAAGGATGTGGATGTGTGCAACTGTGAAGTATTTCATTTTAACATTTTCATATATCTGTTGTACTCAAATTTAAAGAATGTGTGTTACACAAAAACTGCAATTTACCCATGTATGCACTCACACACATAAGACATCTCTGTGCTACAACATGGAGTAAGATGATCAGCAATGACATCCATAACACAGAAGAACACAAATCAGCCATGGCAGACACAGCCAGGTTTTGGACGTCCCCCCTCAATTGTCATCTGGCCTAATTAAGCCTGGAGGAGTTTCAGAAGGAGGGTGGAAGGAAGAAGCAAGGAGGCTGGCGGAGCAGGTGTCAGAAGTTACCTTGTTATAGCGGAGCATCATATTGCCTGCTAAGCACTGCTCCTTGTCGGTATAGTCCAGCTCTCCGCTCTGACTGGCACGCTGACAGCAGGCTTCTGGCACCACATGATTCTGGTTGATCAGCCTGAACAGGCTGTCCTTAAAGTCCTCGGGGCTGTTCACTCCGCAGCAGTCAAACTAAAAGGAGGAGATGAGAGAATGGGAGAAGTTCTTCATGCTGAGTGCCTATTAGTGCACTGACCTGTGGTCCCCTGTGTGCATGCACTAAGCCACCATGAATATTGACCTAAATATCAAGGCTCTATGTATAAAATATATCCTCTTGACACCTAACAAAACTTTTATGTTTGCAGAAACTGTTGGTGGATGCAATGAGTTGGTAAAAGCTACAGTACACATGCTCTTTGCTGTGTGTACTCTGGGCTTACTGTAGTCATGATGGCGTTCCATGTGGAGGTGAAAACATCACTGTTGTTGTAGCCCTGATAATGCCTCTTCAGCTCCTTGGTGAAGTACTCTCTGGTCAGCTAAATCAGAACAGACATAATATTTATAACAAATACCAACAAAGGACTCATTATATTCATTCTAAGTTTAGAATTAAACTCACTTGCAAACATAAACAGAAAGCTGTGGGCAACATGGTCAAGTTCTAAATTTACTACTTTCTATTTTGTGAATGATGCCTTGCATACATGTGCAGAAGGATGGCGTCTAGACTTCTACCATCAGATACTTTATACTGGGACGTCTACAAATTATTGCACATAAGATTTTAGTTATATCCCCATACAGATAATCATGCATACTAGGGTTTCTTCAAACTCTGTGCTGTTGCATGCACGTTTTAGATGAGCAATGGTTCAAGTGTGTTCAACCTGGCTGTTAAACTGGACCATTTTCCTTGTCAAAGAACACATGTATGGGAAAGGAAACAAGATATTGACTGACGTACATCTAATATTGCAGAGTCATGGATTGTGGAAGAAATCTTTAGGTTTATTTAAGTATAACCAAATTCACTGCACAGATCTGTCTGAAATCTTGGAATAGTCATGTTTTTTAATAGATGAGGCTGCAGTTATAGAATCAGGACTTTATTGGAGCAAAGCGACAGTCTGGAAATACTTTACACAAATGCAACTCGCCACAAAGCGTTAAACAGCTTTTGAGTGACAATTTCAACTTTCAGGTTGGATGAAAAAAATCTTTTTTTATTCTTGTGTGAAATAAACTTGCTGACTACCTCAACGCACCATCTGTTCCCTTGTGGTGGTGACTGGCAAACAAATTGCTCGGTCACAATAAGTTTCTGGCGTTTGACTGCAGGCTGGAAATAACTCCCATCTAAAAGATTTCTGAGAAAAAATGTTATATTGCCAAAAGTTGTGTAACTTGAGACAACATTGGCTGGGACTTGAGAACAAGTTTGAAAATCTCACCAGCAGACCAGTTCTTTGTGCTTGGGGCTCATGACTGGAAGTTACACTTGCTGCTAAATCTGTTGGTACCCGAGTCACAGTTGAGGCATATGCATGCAGAGCAAATCGATTTGCACCTAAAACAGCTTTTTCTGATTAATTTTACCTCAATAAAGTCATGTTACGATTAAGATATGAGGAGCATTACAATCTTACTCAGATTATTTGGACCTAATAAAACCTCACAACCACACAATATTTCATCCCACCAGCCAATCCCAGCATCTTTTGACCTTTGTTGTTACTGAATGATCCATGCTCAAGGCTCCCAAGCAGGTCAGCCTGTTAGATGCATCTTTTGGATTGTTCCTTACAAAAACCCTTGCATGCTATGGACTTATTCTCATAGACTGGGCTGCTTGTTTATGTCACAAGATCTGGCAACGCTTGATGTTTAGTGTATAAAAAGAAGCCTGTAGTGAAAAGAAAAAACATTTTTGGGATGAGGGAGAAGCCCAAGTTGGCTTACGTTCTGCAATTTGAGGGATAAGGATATAATTAACTTGTTATAATTAAGGATCTTTAAAAATATTACAGTTGCTTTGGATGATGTAGTGGGATATGAGTCATTAATTGTAGTATTTTCTTTACCATATAAACATGAACGTGAGCGGAGTATACTTCCTGAAACCTATATGAAAGACCAAATCTATTTTTTTTAGATAAAGATCAAATGTCAGAATACTACTGTTTGCAACGTTATTAAGAAGACTAGCTATGTGAGCTGTACATTTGAGCCTCTATTCGATATATAAACAAATATGGTGTGAATACTTAAGACAACTTACGTGCTCCCGGAATATGAAAGCTAGGATGGCAGCTGCCAGCTCTGCTAAGAAGATGAGGAGGATGAGCATGAAGAACTGCAATGAGACAAAAAGAAGAGAGAAAAAAAAAAAGCACAGAGTCTGAGGGAGTTTGACAGGGTGGCTGAAAGTCAGCATGTCAGCTCTGAAAAATCACAGTTTGTGCCCATTTCACTCAGCATTAAATATGCATGAGGCTTGAGGCACTACAACAAATAGGAAGGCATTTTGCTCCTCCGGCTTCCTTTTTTTTAAAAAAGCAGTGTAATCTAATAAAATACAGACAGAGAATATTTACACACATGCACACATGAAAGATCAGTGAGAGAAATCCATGTCAAATTTGTCAGCCGACTCACAAAGAGGAGCAGACACTTGTTTTCACGGATGGCTCCACAGCATCCCAGAAAGCCCAGAAGGAAGAGCATGCCGCCCATTCCCAGAATGATGTAGACACCAGTGAATAGTAAGGGGTTGGCTGCTACAATTTCTCTGAACCCTGTTGGGTCCACCAGCACCCATACTCCCACTCCTAGGAGGAAGGAACCCCCGAGCTGGTGGAGAAAAGAAAAGAGGTACACTTGTTAGACTAAACAGAAACTACTTGCTTTTATAAGCATGAATGGGAATTCAAAAGCACATGTATCCACAGCAACAGCACAACTTTAACAAGAGATGGAAAATTTTTTTCAAGACAACATTTTAAAAAATGCAAATGTCTGACAGATTGGACTGAGGTTGGGGGGGGGGGGGGGGGGGGGGGGGGTATAAAAGACTGGTTTCAGGACTATAGTGCCTTTGTGGGGGTGTGGGTGGAGATGCTTACGTATCCACTCACCACACAACTTTGCAGCTTCCATCCTCTCCCATCCTCCCTTTCACTAAAACCCTGTCTGCTGCCACCATGGGGTGACTCATGTGATTAAGAAAAGAAGATACTGAGGATGGGGGAAGAGATCTAAGCCTCCAACATTTCTATCGCAATCCCCTTCCTCCTGTCACAGGAAAAAAATAACTGAGAATACTCAAAAGGACATCATCTCATCTAGGAGTCAGGAAGCATAAGGAGAGGAAGCAGTCATTTTGAAAGCTTTGGAGTTTAAAAAATATGTTGAAATAAAGAGCACTGGTTTGAAATGACTAAACACACAGAAAGAATAAAACCCTTAAAAACAAGCACCGCATTGTTCATTCTTTGCTCCATTGGTTGCATTATCACCCCAGTCTTGAACAAGCATGGCCAAGTGGAGTCTTTAAACGGTTTGGTTGTGCCTAATAAAGCAGGAAAAGAGACAAACCTTATCACTCTGACCCTCCCCCCTTTTGTGAGCTCAGACTAACAGGATTACCCTTGATTGTCTGATCAAGACTGATAAACTCAGGTGCCAGTCACAAACTCCACATGGCTCAGTGTGCCTCAGATGTGTGTCAGCACACTAAAATTTAATCAAAAGAGAATTTGATAGAATCAAGATTGCTTCATCTAATGAAATGCAAATGTGGCTCCATTAGCCAGTCAGGCATGGAGCAGGCAGAAGCCCATCTTAAATCATTAGATTGACACTAACTTCAGAGGTAGCCAGATTAAGTGTCTTTTAGAAAGAGACGAAAAGTACTCACAAAGATGAGGAAATTGAAGACAAACATAAGGTACTTGATGCAGCTGAGACAGTCTCCCTCCATAGTCGTCCCCCGAGCTGAAGCTTCTCCCTGCCCCTGAAAGAAGAAAAGATGCCACTTTAATCCCTCCTGCATCCTAGATAGGCTTCTTTTTCCCCATTTTGTAGTTTATTTGTTTACTTTTTGCTTTTAAACTGCTCACTCATATTTTGAACGCATTTTACAAATCAAACATAAAACAGACATAAACACAAGCCAGTTCGCTGATTCTGACATAATAACATGCCTATTTTAAGATTTGACAACACAATGTCAAGCATTTTGATGGAAAAGTATTAAAAAATCAGACTTTTTGACAAGCTGAGAGTCAAAATTCTTAGTTGCACTTCCAGGTTGTGGAAATATAGTACATCGGTTCAATATGACTTGACAGCCTTATCTTAGATCAGGATATGAGTCCTGACAGAGGCTCCTTGCATTAACCAACAGGGGATGGCCTTAAATACTGAGCTTCCTTTTCTTCTTAATGTAATGAGAGGCAGAAGCCCTGTGCCCTGTCAGCTAGCCCTCAATCTGACATTATACACTTTACTTGATGAAGACCCGTCCTTGAAGCACTCCTGCTTAATGAAGAACACCTTCACTGCATTAAGAGACAACATGAATCCATGACCCTGTACACCTATATATAAGCCACAAGAAGTTGGACACTGTAAATAAAATAAACAAAAGTAAATTGTTTAACATATGTTACTTAAAAGGTGGTAATACAAGGATAGCAAAGAAGATGCACAAGACTAGAAAGTCTAATGGATTCAATAATTTGGTGCGAACAGGATTTTTCAAAAACACTTAAAGTTGGAGAAGTTGCAACATTAATACATGCAGAAAGCAGTTGGTGTTTTGGTGATAAAAAAAAAAAGCAAAAATAACAAGGTTGCCTCTGAAACAGAAGTCAGCTGTGTGTGCTGCATTCCTCTTAGATGAAACCTGCGAAAAGCAGAATTCATGATTCCCCAAAAGTGTGTATCATTTTTATTTGAAGGAAAACAGCTATATTTAAAATGTCTGAGCTGAGAGAAGACGGGATAGTTTCTGGATTCGTTCTTTCATTTCTTTTGATCCATTGCTGAGTTTTAACGTCCATTTGTGGATTCAGTGCTGCAGTGTTTCATGAAACAAGTTATTTATCCCAGAAAATCATATCTGCTTTAAATACAGAAATACCTGAGAGCCTCAAGATTTGGCTCTGTCCCAGTTTTGTATTAAGAAATGCTATTTATTGATCTGTTGAGCTATTTGCTCAGTCTGTGGAGCTTCCCTTCAACTATGTTGACAGCCGCAGCCTTTCTAGGACACTTGTTCTTTTGTTTTTTTTTTATATTCAAACGTGTTAAGAGCAACCAATTGCCAGTTAATATAATTAGTTATAAAGTTAGCAAGATGTTTAGTTTATATTTGTTCTTGTTTATATCTGATATTGCATAATATTTCCAATATTTATTTATTCATTAAATATGCAGAATGGACACTTAAAATGTGCATCCAGGCTTTAAAATATAAACCAATCAATTCATCAGTCACTGAAAAGCAAATTATTTTGTTATTCTACCGGTAGTAATATCCCTGGTGAAAAAAAGTCAACAGGTTTTATTTATTTGCACTATTTTCTACTAAAACAGATTTATTTAACTGTTTTCAAAGCAGTGTGTTGTTTCTTGTTTGTTTGTTTTTACACTCTGCCTCTTGCAATTGGCTTGATGTATCTGATGCAACACAAAACATTCAATGAAGCTCACTTTTAACCTTTCAAGCTGTAAGTGAACCAACATTTTTCCCTTCAGGGAGGACTGGAACTGTCGAAGGAATTATCTCTACTTTTACAGCAGAAACAGAAGTGGAAACAATCTCGAGGGCAGTTATAATTGCGGTCTCAGTGAAGGAAGAAAATGAATTATTTGGCAGAAATGAACCAGCGCTCTTTGCTTTGTACCACTGATTATTAATTTGCTCCCTCGTAGTAATGGCAAAGATTGAGGCTGTGTAACAAGCAGATTAAAACCTAATTTCTCGAAGGAATTGTAAATAGTTTTGTACAACTACACAGTGGCCACCTTTAGAATAAATACATAGGAGTTAAAAAAAAAAAAGTCTTCCTTTCTCCTTTTAGGTGTAATCTCATGATCTTTAGTCTTTCAACTACTTAACATTCTGTCAGTGCACTCCTTTTGGCAATCTTTCTGCTCCTCTGAGGCTGTAACAAAAGCTGGGTTATGATTGATGCCAGGTTAGACTCCAGTCTATCTTTAAAAGGACTCTGGTGTTGCTCAGATGTGATTCTACTTTGACCCTTTTCACCCCAATCCTGCATACAATCAAGTCAGAAATGCACTTTCTAGGTCAAATATACAAATGTTTGTTTGCGTTGACAAACTCTAACACAAGTACCGTTCATAAGCTGCAGTTACTTTACAGAAAGTTATAAGCCGTGTGAATAATTAAGCCAGAACAGAAGCCTTATCTTTGTCTAATCTCTTTTTTTCTTTTAAATCAGAGCATGCTTGCAGTGGTTTGCCTTTTATTCTGCTACTAATCTTTATTCATTGTGAGCAACAGAGGAAGCCTTTTTTTTTTTGTCTCACGGTAGTTTCATGTAAGTTGCTGTGACAATGAAATTAAACAATACAAAAAGATATGAAGGTCCTCTTTGTCTGCTGTGGGAGCAATTTTATGAGAATTTCTTTCCTTTTCACATTAGCCAGAGGGTGCATTACTTTTCCCCTTTCCTCCCAAGACCCAGGGAATTGATTTAGGACTATGGTTAAACACTTTCCGTAAATTATAATGATATGCTGAGGTATTGATTACCATCCTAGAGGTACCATGAGAGCTACCAATAGGCTCATTGAGTGAGATGGTTTTTAATTAATCTCACTCTTTCCTAAACCTCACTGAAAGGCCTAATGAGGTCACAGTAGGTTTTAATTGAGATTTGCATACATTATAGTCTTACAGAAAAGCAGAAATGGTGTGTTCTCATCACTCCAGCTCTTCACTGTCACCCTAGGAGCAGAAAATGCATTTACTGGAGCAGGAGATGAAACGGCAGAAAACGGAGGATGAGGAGGAGGAGGAGGAGGAGGAGGAGTAGTGAGAGGAACAGGGTCGGCTGGAAAAACTTTCAGGGCACAGCTCACTTCTTCTAACCCAAAAAACAAAATATCTGATCTCTTTTCCAGCCTCACCCTCTTGCTCTGCACTTCCATCTCAGGGTCAAACCAACTGTCAGATGTAGAGCCAATTTTCTTTTGTGCATTAAAATTCATTGCTCAAAGATGAAATGGGCTGGACTGTACTTGCCTAGCCAGACTCCAAATAACAAACCTATGGTGCAAACCAGCACTGTATAAATCAAACTGCCACAGAGAAGCCGGAGAAAGTGCAGAGTAAACAATCTGGTCTTTCCCATGACTTCCGTGAGATCACAGGTCCTCATCGATCACAGTCCAGCCGTACAGATCAGACCACAAGTCTCTGAATATTCTGCAGAGTATGTAATGTAGACAAGGGCTACATGGTTCACACCCCAGGAAGCAGTCTTGCAATAACTCAGGTCTTCCTCAGGTGTACTGAAATGCTAAGCTAGCAACATTTTTAAACAATGAATTGTTCGGCTTCATGTTTGTTCATAGTGGCAAAAAAGCCATTGTAATTAAGCATGAGACACAGCAGTACGCAATACCACACTGCAGTGAATGCAGAAGTGTTTTCCTTGAAAGAAATACTGTGTATTGTTATTGTGACAATTTAACTGGCAGTCTTTGCCCCGAGGTATCCTGTAAACGTCAACTTCGTCTGTGTCTGCAACATCTTCCATTACCGACATCATTAAAAGCCAAAAAGGCACTAAGATCCCAATGTTTACTCTCGAAGTTCCCCAGCCAGCTTGGGCTGCTCAGCATACTGGAGTTTGATAGTAGATTAATGAGAGTTGATCCCAAATCAACTTCACGATACCAACAGAAGCCAGACCTCCGTAACGAGGACAAACCCATCTGACCTACATTCTTCTCAGTATATGCATGAGGAAATCTGAGACATTGCTAGAAGCCTTTTTTTTAATGCTCATCTCAGAAATCCAGACCCGTGTTTGGTCTATATCGGATTGATCAACTACTATCATCGTGTCAACTCACTATAATTAAAAGATAAGGAAGAAATAGATCCACATTAAGGGTGCTCTACATATAAATAGCCCACCCTTCAGTGCTTCCCCTTGAAGATGTCACTTTTGGCGTAATTAATGAGTCCATATTCCCCTGTTCACCAACCATCAGCCTGGACAAATGGATCACAACAGCAAGGACACTTTGTCTGCTCCTCGCCAAACTGTTGTCACCTTCCACCGCCCACAGGACCTGCTAGTTCACTCCATTTTGAACATGAGCCTGCATATCAAATAACCATTAATACCGAAACCCTCTTGAGATAGTAAGAGTTGAAATTTGGCCCCTTTAAATGTCATTGACCCTCTAAGTGATCACCTGTAATTGAACCCTGGGGACAGAACACTTGCTCAAGGCATCCCTATGTAGCCGGAGCAGGTGTATGCCACTCTAAAGCTCTTTGTGTGCATACACTAATACTCTGTGAAAATGACACCAAGGGACCACACACGCCACATCACCCTTTATCTCAATTAAAAACCTATTTTCATGTTTCTCCATGCATTCCTAAATCAACCACAGCAAGTAAACACCCCAAAATCCTCTAGCAATGAACAGGGTCCCCTTGAGGGGCACTATGTCCCTTAATGAACCTCCAATTAAGTGAGAATGAGCCCTGGGCTGCGCCGTCACACCAAGGAGCTTTGAAGTGCACTGAATGCAGAGCAGCTATAGTACTGTATGTTTTCAGGGCATACAGATTGGAGACAACAAGAAAAAACCATAGAGGGAACGAGTACAACTTTAGCTTTAAGGTAAGAAAGCTAAGCGAAGTGTGGCTGAGAGCAGAGACAGCAGAAGCATACACGGATGAGCAAGTGTAGAAAAGTGCCAAAGTAGCAAAGGTCCCAACCTAGATTAAATGCTTAGGTGGACACACAATAGTTTATCCGCAGGCAAACTCAAACCTCATGAGTTTGCATAGTTTTTACAAAAGAAAAGCTGTGAATCCTCTTAGCTGCTGAACATTATGAGCAATGTGGTTTCACCACAGAAGGAAGATGGTCTCTAATGAAAAAGCTCCATCTTGCAAACTCATTTATCATTAAGTTTTTGTAGTGTGTGCTGTGAATCTAAAGCAGTTCATCTCTGTGTGTAAGTGGCAACCCCCCTGACCCTCCCCTCACTTATATTGTGCAAAACCCAGAGGGCAGAAATCCTCTGACCAGGCAGCTGACACAGTCCTGAACAACAGGCTGATTAACTAAAGAAGACTCCCAGAGCACGGACAAATGCACAGTCAGAAACAGACTGACCATGTGTTGTCAACATCACTGCAGGCCACATTCCTGACATCCCAACTGGGCACACGTCCAGCTGTTAGTTCAGTACAAACAGTTGCTCCGGCTTTATCAGTGAAATCAATTCTCTTGCGTGTTACATTAAAAAGGTTGTCAAAGAGAATGGCGCTGATAACAACTTGGTATTTAACTTGAGCAGGAGATCTGTGAGGAAGATGAGCTGGTTTTGTTCTATGGTGAACATGCGTGTATGTGTGTGTGTGTGTGTGTGTGTGTGTGAGAGAGACTCTCTCACACCAGAGACTTTTACTTAATTGTTTCAGCACCTCTATCCATCTGAGTGAAGATACAAACTGCCTGTATGGGGAAGAATCAATACTAGAGCCAAGCACATGGTCATTGATGCATTGATCCCCTGGAGTTTCAGCTCTCAGTCCTCTGGTTGTCTGGTAGCAAGGGCATGTGGTAGCAGCACACAATGAACACATAAACACTTCTGCACTGCCGCTTGTTAGGACCCAGCTTGGGTTTTTCCCACGCTGTTTTGGGGTATGACACATCGGCATGGGGCTTTCCACAAAAATGGGTTATAACTCAATTCAAAACTAAACGCTTCAAAATTATAGCAGCAAGAACAGGGGAATTATTTCCTCGCAGATACTTCTGCAGCTTACTGCTTCAGCTGTTTTTTGTTTTTTTTAAACTATATTTTCCTTTTAGTGAGTAAATCAGCAAAGTTATTGGAATATTATTTTTCTTCTTATTCAGTCAATCTCCAATCCTCCTTTAACTTTAACAAAGTTTAAAACTTCAAAATAAAAAAAATCTCACCAAATTTAAAAAATAAAATATTTTAAACAAAAGACTATTCAAATGTTAATAATGTTCCTATTCGTCATTAATTTGAATAGTGTTTACGTCAGGGTTGCCGTCTGGTTAAACGCTCACATAAAGCGAGTTTACATCACAGATGGCTTCAGCAGAACAGCACAATGGAAGTTTTAAAGACAGACAAATCTCACAGCCTCAGGGGGCTAAACAAAGAAGGTCACGCCAGACCAAAGATATCCATGAAAGAAAAAGGAAAAGAAAGAAAGTCACTAAACTTGGCTAAAGCGGGAGAGATAACAAAAACAAGAAACCGTTTTGACTTTCTTTAGGATTAAATGTTCATTTTTGTCAAATCTGTGGTGCCAGCATTTCCTGGAATCTTTCCAGTTCTCCTAAAAAAAGAATGATGGTCTCTTAGGCAACCTGGACACAGTGTGAGAGTGGCCTTTGTTTGCAGAGGAGTGTTTGGCATCTCCTCTGAGCACTGGTTCCTGTTGGAAAACAAAGGGGAGTGCAGCCGAGCACTTTACAACAGGGGGGACAGTTTGGCCAGCCATTTGTCTAATGAGCAATCACTCACACTGTTGCAAGGCCATATGTTAGTTTGAGTACAGCTCGCTCCCCTGTGTAGAAAGACTAAAAGCTGTTTCACCACTTACTGATGGCTCCAGTGAACACACACACATCCAGCTCTACTCAAATGTGGACGAAGGTTCAGAAGACAAGGAAAAAAAACAACAGAAATTAAATGTAACACAGTACAAGTTGGAGTTTAAAGTGCAGTTTAAAGATCAAGACAAGGCTTTGAGGAGGATCCATTTAAATGTGTTCTTGTGAGAAGTGGAAGAGATAACTACACGTTTCCAAGTCCCCATAACAAATTAAGTAATCTGAAAAAGAAATTAATTGTGTGATTGACTGAGTGAACACTTTGAAAGTACTTTGTCAGACACAGATAAATCTGTCTTTGGTATTTTGAAATATTCTGATGTTGGAGCACCTGGTTAGCAATATAAATCCTTCACGTGTCACAAAAATGGTCTTTCAACAAAACTTCCAAAAAAGAGCATTAAACATCTACAGCTCATCCAGAAGCTGGTGCAAGAGCTTTAACTGGGACTAAGAGGTCTGGCCACATCACACCAGTTTTAAATTCTTTACACCGGCTTCCAGTTAGATTTTAAAACCGTTTAAAACCGAGATTGTTTGCAAATCCCAGAACGCTTTAGGAACAGAATACATATGTGATATGTTCAGAGAATATAAACCAAGCAGAGCTCTTCGATCCAAAACCTCTGGTCAACTAGTCCAGACCAGAGTCCAGACTAAACATGGAGGAGCAGCATTTAGCTGTTATGCTGCAAACAAGTGGAACAAACTGCCAGTGGAGATTAAACTCACCAAATGTAGAAACTTTTAATTAACCTTGCTTTTAAATATTTTTAATTCACGATTTTGTTATATGTGTTTTTTTTATATGCTTTTATACAGCATCTGTAATGATTTAATGTTTCATGTAAACCATTTAGAATTGTCTTGTACATGAAATGTGATATACATATAAACTTGTCTTTCCCAAAATGCCTGAAACTTCCTCTTTAAAAAATGTCCAGTAAGGGGAGATTCACCTGCTTGCAAGAGGTCTACTTACATCAAAGTCTATTGGAAAGATGAATCTTATATATTTAATGTATTAATTGCTTTAATTGTGGGATTATATTGCATTTAATATAGCAAATGCTAACATTGAGCACATTTATGTGTAAAATTGAGTTAATTTTAGCTCAGCCTGACCTTTCAATAGTAACACGGTCCCTGTCATGGTATACTTGCATCAGAGCAGCACAGAGCCATGAATTCAGGTATGCTCAATGTCACATGCTTTAGACTAAATGTACAAGCCTGTGAAAAAGAGTCACTTTATTAAGAATTTGGGAATTTACTTTTACATAGGAAAAAAAAAAAAAAAAAAAAAAAAAAGCAAAAACGTGAAACTTAAGAGCATGGGCAACCTGCCTGCGCCCTCATTGTCCTCGTTGTTGAATCTCGTTGCCCTATGCAATCTCACAACCAATTTTATATAGGTGTGTTAGTCCAGTTATCCAAGCTTTTATTTTGCATGATTTCAGTTGGACTAACATTGTCAAATCCATTGTAAAAGTGTGGTTTTGGTCAGACTAGCATAGCAAATTTTTATCATATAAAATGGGCTTATATGACAAGCCACTACCCCATGGGTGTTCCTATTTTTCACTCTCCTCAGCCAGCTCCATCCCTGGTCCAGTCACGCAGTTTAAAAGCATAAAGATGATGACAAAATGTAAAACTCAGAACTGGAGTTCTCAAATCAGTAAGGCCACAGAGACTGAGTTAGTCAGTCTATAGAGTCTAAAAAATTAATTACCTAATCCAATAAGGGACACAAAGTTGTCAAACAATCAATAATAGTTTGTGTGGTTTCAAGACCTTGTGTTTAAACCGTTTCCAGCATCATATCTTTGCTTCTGAGTCGGTCAATGATTGCATCAAGAACATTACTAATAAATAAAAAAATAATTAGAAAAATCAAAATTACAATCAAACTTTTTCAAGTTACATGTACATGAAACACATAACTTTATTTGTCTGGTCGACCGTTTTCATGGTTATGTTTCCTGACTGTTTATAGCTGATGTGTCTGGGTCTAAACACCCCTTTAACCTCTCAATCTATACATGTCTGCTGCTCAGCCATGCCTAGAATACTAATGTTACAAATGCAAATCAGAGCCTAACAAAGACCAGTGCAAGCCTGCTGTGATGGTTAAAGGACAAAAGCCTGTCTGCCTGTCTGCAGGACCAGCTTCATGCACCAGCTCTCAAACAGCACTCTGCCTCCTGTTAAAGGTAACAACAGCTTTGCACCCGTGCTGTCAGCATCTTACTGAAAAGAGTCCATCAACAAGCTCTCTCTGCTGTGACTCTCACTGATTTAACATGTACGTGTTGAGGTGGAAACCTCTCACAGTGAAGCTGCACATTACAGATGTGTGAAATCAAAGAGTGGAAGCATGTTTCATACAGGAATATTTGTTAAAGATGAAAGCTGTTTAAACATGAAGGGTTACATTTGAAATTAAATCACTGCCATACCATGTGTATCCGCTTGTTGCTTATTTTGGTTCAGGTGAAGTTGATGACTTCTTCTGCTTTCCTCGCCTCTCCTGTATTCATGGGCTGTTGGAAAGAAGAACAGAATAGGAAGGAAGAGGTCAAGACTGAGCAAATGACGTGAAATAACGGGATCAAAATCAAAGGGAAAATAAAAGTAGCACATTTGTCTCTATATGTGTAATGCATTGAGCTGAATATGACGAGCTATGAAAAAAAAAACACAAAAATGAAATTCTAGGACACTTAAAATGACAGAGTTTTCATTTATTATGTATGAAGTGCTTGCTCCCAGCAGTGCACTAATCTAAGGCTGCAAAAGTGTTTTATCTCTGAATATTTTACTTTTCAGCTGTAAGGCAAAATTAATAGGGACGGAACAAAAAAGAAGAACATATGAATTATATATATATATATATATATATATATATATATATATATATATATATATATATATATATATATATATATATATATATATATATATACACACACACACACACACACACACAGAGACAGACGCAATATATTTCCTGATACACTGATTACACTGATGTACACATTACACAACTTAGTACTGTAGTAATTTTTCTACAGTACTAGTTGCCTATTTAAAGATAAGGCAACTAATAACTTGGGTAGCAGCTTCTTTGGTGATGTTGGAGACTTATGGTGAGTAATGTGAAAGAGCGTGTAGTTTACTCTCTGTGAGCAGCAGCTGTATGCAACACACAGGAGACTTGGTTGCTGCAGCCAGCTTCAAGCTGCAGTCAGAGCAGGTGATCACATCTGCTGCAAGACCAAACTGAAGTTGACACTGCAGATGTCAGATATTTATGCCTATTAATAAAGAATGTGGATTAAAACCTATTAAAAGTTAAAATTACTGTAACATATGACTTTTATTTTAGAAGAGCAGGAGCAGTTAGTTAAAGCACTTAAAATGACTAACTTTAGCTTTGTTCAGTTCAATGATATTTGACTTTTTCACTGTTTTAAAATTAAATATAGTTTCCCAGATATTAATAGAGCTTGAGTTTACAATATTAATGTCAGCATTTATTAGCTAAATTTGTCAGCTGCTAAAAGCTATTTAATTTAAAAAATCTTGCTTTTTGCGGGAAATAGTGTTACGAGATTAAAATGTTTAATTAATTACAAATACATATTTAAATATACATATATAAATACATGTAACTATGTATAACTATGTATATATATATATATATATATATATATATATATATATATATATATATATATATATATATATATATATATATATATATATATATATATATATATATATATATATATATGTGTGTGTGTGTGTGTGTGTGTGTGCTCTGGGATGTAAAATTTTAATATCTACTTTAAGGTAATGAAATCTTTTAACCTTCTCTCTTGGTTAGTTGCCTTCTATTAGAAATGTCAACACGCTACTCTCTCTGCATGCAGTTTCTGACTTGACCTTGAAGAACATCTGAACTCATGCATTATTCACTGAAAGTAGAATACCTTGCTTTCTTACCACATATTGCTGGCTTTAACTGTCAATGTAAGATATGTCCCCAGCCAAGTGTGTCTAATGAGCATAAACGCTTTAAACCTTTCCTGTCTCCAAATTGCTTTACCACAACTGTCTCCCAGCTGAAAATAACGATATAGCAATGAGGGCCAATTAAACTGCTGGTTCTCCAGTCTCCATGTACAAAAATAGTCAGCAGCATGATTTTGACTGACAATACTTTGGAGCTTGTTTCAAAGCACTGGCACTGACAACTTGCACCAAATATGGGGAGAACTGCCTATGAAGACATGAGCAACATTCAGCTTTTGCCACATTAGCAGGGTGCTAGAAGCAGATGGGTATTCTTATTCTGACAAGGACTTGGGATGGAGAAAATCCCTGGAGTATTCTGGCTGATGGAGCCAGCCACATCATCCCGCCGACAAACCATATTGCCAGCAGACATCACATTCACCAGGACATAAAACTCTTGTGACAGTGGCAACAAGACATCCTCCCCCATACAGAATACAGGACTGATTGCATCTGGAAAAGGCAATCAAAGCCTGAGTGAGGAAAAAGGGCTAATCTGAGAAGTGAGAAGATGCAGTAGTGTGATACACTGCCTTATCTTGGAGGCTTGAACTCAGGCACTGCAGAGCACACACTCAGGGAATCAATAACTATGGATACACACACACATGCAGCAAAAAGCCTGAAAGTGTTTGTTGAGTCTTTTGCAAAATATTCGCCATATGACTTTGCAAGCATATCCTCAAGGCAATGCTACAGAGTAATCCTTTTTTATTTCATTTAAGAATATCACAGAAGCTACAGATTAGCCCGTGATTGTCATTATCATGCTGTGTAATGTAGTTCTAGGAAGTGAGTGGTCAAATTTTACCCTGAAGCCTGTTGCAAAACTAGTCTCTTTTGAACCCCTGTTTAGAGAGCTATTAGCTGGTGGAGAGTAACAGTGTTGAGGGGCTGCATTATTATTGGTTTCCATGGAAACCCTTTCATTGGAAACTGGAGCACCAATAGGATGCGGGAGCATTGAATCGGTTATGGGGGTGCGAATAGAGACCAGCGCTTACGGCTGAGAAAGCTCAACAATAGGACGAACCCTCAAGGGGTACTAGAAAGGCCAGGCCACTGAGGGTCCAACAAAGCGAGGGATGGCTCCGTACGAGAGAAAAGGCTAAATCCACTCCATGGCTCTCCTTCTATAGAAATTGCTCTAGCCTATTTGTCACTGACATTTAAGCTCACGAGCACTGTGGACAATTTAAACATAAAGGCAGCGGCTAATTGATTATCGTACGCTGTTATTTCAGGTTCTGACAATATTATTACATCAGCAGCATCCGTCTTATGTGTAAGGAAGATGCACACTGTTGAATCTCGTGCTTCCACAGTATCTTCTACAATTATTCCTCACAATTCAATTCACAGCAGATAAAACTACAGTAACTGCAAGGTAATAAGAGTATACCCTAACCTCTCACTATGAGTGCCTTACTTTTCCAGTCAGAAACTAATCCACCTATTGAGACAGAAAATCAAGCAAATCAGGACTTAATAGACATAGAAGACATTTTTCTAGGATAAAACAATCGTATTTTCAACTCAGAAAGCGACTGGATTATTCCATGATTTATGAGGTGAGATAAAAGCTATAAGATTTAAACTTGTGGCTGAAGCAAATTGGTTCAGACCAGAAAGCATCCTTCAAATTATTCGCCCCATTTGCATTGGAATCCCTGTACAATGGTGGCTGAATAATCTAATTATAGTGATTGTATAGTGGCAACTACAGGTTTTAGATACGACAGCAGTCAATATCAGCAGCTTTTAAAGAGGTTTGCAAAGACACTGAAGGAGTCATACTGCACACTAACTAGAAAACAGAACAAAGTTCACTTGTGATTGACAGGTGGTTCATCCAATTACATCGAATTACCTAGCTTTTTTTTTTTTTTTTTTTTTTTTTTTTTTTTTTTTAAGTACCTGCTATTAAGAAAAGAAAAAAAGATATCCTCAGAGGAATTCCCAGATGGCTCTGTGTAAGCAACCATCTGACCTGTCATCTTAACCATACACCACATACCATGATGCAACATATTGAAACAAGACTGGAGCTTCCCTCTATGTATGATGGTTTCATTTACACATACACTTACCAGTATAATTATTCAAACCGTGTCCCACTGGGGTGCCCATGTTATGGAAGTTGAATAATTTTGCAGCTGTAAGTATGACCACACTGGTCCACTGAACTGGTATCAGGACGATTCTACTCTTTCCTTTTTTTTGTTGTTGTTTAAGCGACTACTTTTTATGTGCTCAAGATGAATGTCTTATAAAAGAAGTTCTGAAGTCCTGTGTGTTTTATTGTCATTTTTATATTTTGCATCTCACTCCAATGGCAAACCTCTTAAGAAGGTCAAGTTCATTTAACAGCACAATATAAATGGTGGTAGTTGCCAGGACCCAAGGCCAAAACCTCAGTGCAACACTGGATAAGGTTGATAAGACAGACAGTTGTTTGTTTTTCTCTAGGTCTTCACTAATCCCCTTCTTTTAGGCTGAAACTATCTAAAATGTCAGAGGTCAGAGTGCAGCAGGCAGCTTAGTCAGTAACACTTCCTCTGGTGACAGGAAATGGAGAAAAACAAGCAGGAAGTGACAACTCTTCCATCTACACTTCACAGTAGAGCCTGACAACTGGTGTTGACAAAAGCAAACCTGAGCTTTGATGACTAGCAGGGCTAATGGCTGACGGTCCTTGTGCACCCTGAATCGGAGCTTTGTAACTACACCTACAAATGGGGGAAAAGCTAAACCTCTGGATGACATCTCTCTAACCAACCTCTGGCAGTCCATATACATCATGCTGTAATATTATAGAAATGAGAAAGAGGACATTTGCCGGCAGCTATACATCTCCTGAATGTCCGCTTTAATGAGGGCAATCCTGAGGCAGAATTATCACCTTTCTCCATCTAGATTTATTGATCTAACAGTGTGAGTCAACCACCAGAGATAAAGATAAACCACCACGATGGAGAAACAATCCCCAGTCTGATCAGAGGGCACCACACATCTAATCACTCATCCTTTCCTCTCCGGCCACTGCTAACACACTATTTTCTTTGTTCTCTGCACCACACTAGGTGATCTGAGGTAGAGTTACAAACAGACACGGGTATCTACAGTGTTTGGGATACAGAATTATTCTAGCTGAAAGATGCAGACTGAACTCATTAAGCACTCTCGTGTTTTCTCACTGCTAATCGTTTGGGGCCAAATGGAAACCTGACGAGAATGCAGCCCGTGGAAGTGTGTTCTGAGGGTGCGATTTTGATGGCGATGAAAGATGACATTATGTCAACCTCTTTGTGGCAAACATTAGCCAGGCCTCTTCTCTGTGCAGCAGGTTTCTCAGGCAGCGGCTTGTATATTTCACCTCTGCAAAGACGCTCTCATCAAAGCAGAGTCTTGCAGATTCTTTCGAACATGTGCAACCTCATTCTGTAATTACAGCAACTTCTCTCTGGTGACGCTCTAATGAAGAAGAGCAACCAAGCTACTTGTTGTTATTTGCTTTAATTCATGGCAGTAAAACTTAACCAACTGCATCATGCACCAGTACAGTTTCACCCTACTTCCCAGGCCTGCAAGTCTCGCCCTCGGTCTCTGAAGAGCTAAGGGCCTGGGGGGCACCGCAATGCTGCTTTGAAGTCAAACGATTAAAGAGGAAAGACCTGTCGAAATAGGGTGATGAGACTAAGGTTGGCAGAGGAGTAGGATCAGTGTGAGGGACAGGAAGACTGTGAATACTGAGTGCTCAGGACCCGTGGGACACAATTAAGACAGAGCTTTTTAGTGAGGGTTACAAAAACACAGCAAGGATATCAGCAGCACAGTCTTCCAAGCCAAGGTAAGAGTTCATTACTACGCACACAGAGGGGGCTATTAAACCCAGTTTGTTCACCCACTCCTCCACCCACAGGCCCTGCAAGCTGTCGAACAACCACATGATAACCATTTCCATTCCAGTTTAATCCTGAAGCCAGTAAAGCTTGAGATTTGCGCAGTGTATAGCTCAGGGAGCTTCAGGGAGTGGGACTAGGATAAATATCCAGGCTGTCTATACAAAGAGGAAGTCTGTAGTCTTCCTCGAGGATGTTTTTTTAAACTGTACAATCTGAGCGCAACGCCACAACACAACAGATTTGTACAGAAAAATTTGAGGTCTTAAAAAATGAGGAAAAATGTACTTGAAATGACAAGAGTTGCAGAAAATTACAACTCCTTTCACTTGTTTACCTTCTGATTATTTTGTCAGTTTTTAAAGTCTCTTTTGTCTAATGTCAGACTTTAAAAGGCCAAAAAAAGCTTTTAAAGAACCTAAAAAGAATTGGTTCTGCTTGTGACTACAGTAAGTATGATCTGCCACTGAACTGCTGAAAAACACTGGAAATCAACTAAGACATGGTGTCCTGTTAAAATGTTTCACAAGACACCAACTGTAGAGATATACGGCCACAGTCAACCTGAAATTTAAACAAGCCACTTAAACATGTGTTAAGAGCACATCTGGTAACCATTTCTAGGCCTCATTTAAATTTTGCTAAAATACCAAAGAGCAGTAGGTTTTCCTGTATAGCTGCTGAAGTCAGATTCTGCAGCAAAGAACGGAAAGTAATGATTGTTATCACAAAGTCTTCAGTGGAGAAAAAAAAGTTATTTACCTGTAGCAATAGCTGTAATTTGGATATAACCTTACTTTACCCCCTTCTTGACTTCCCTGTAAGGCTACAATTCATGAGGTGTGCTGACAAACAATGCAGTAAACATCTGAGAGCAGAAGATGCACGTAAAGTGAAAATAGAGATTTTACACAATGCCACCAGATGCATCCTATTTCCAATTAAAACTAGTGGAGGGCCTTGAGTGTTGACTGCGGCACATCAAAATTCCTCTTCTGAAATGATTGTGTGCTCATCTGGCACTGCCAAAGGAGTGATGTTTTTCCTCCATTAATTTCATATCCCCTCCGTGACCACTTTGTGATAGAGTGAATATCAAGTAGCAGGTACGCCAGAAACTATGATTAGGAACAAAAAAAAAGAACACTTTGCTCACTGCATAACACAAACCTTCCAAAATTCAAGCCTTAGTTTAAAGTGCCGCTTGTTTTTATCTGCAAATCAAATGCAGCTTACTACTGCCTTTACAAATCATTCCAAAATCAGATGATGGTGGTGAGTGTTCAGGATTGGCAGCTGTTTTCAGCTGGCACAAATAAAGCTCAGAATAGTTGTTTTCAGCTGTGTTTTAAACAGCTAAAACAAAAGCTTGGTTGAATGAACCTGTACATGATTGTGCTTCCTAATACACAAACACGTGGACCTCATTTCTAGAAAAAAAAAAAATACATAAACAAACCCAGAGGAAGACAGTGGAACAAGGACCCAGTTTATATTCAAGGCCTGCTGGGGGATTAGTTTTCACAATGTAACATTAGGAGAGGAAAGAATTATAATGCAACAACAAACAAAAAGTAAAAAAAAAAAAAAAAAAAAGGCCTCTTGTTGCTTAATTTGCATCACAGACTCCAGAAAACATGTAATTATCTGTTTTATAGCAAAGATGAACAACAGCTAATGATGCAAACAGAAAAAATACACTTATAGGAAATGGTGGTTTTGCCAAACCGCTGTGTGTAGGGCTGAAACTGAAAGGGATGAAACTATTTCATTTAATTGATTACAAAAATATTCGATACGTATTCCAGATGATGAATAAAAATTAAAATGTCACTTTCAGCCTTCATAACTTACTTCCAGTATTACCTGCCAGCAAGTGAGAGGCACTCTTGTTTGATGGTAACAGGAAGTGATGGAATCCGAAGAGTAAGGAGGAAAGCGACAGAGCGAGAGAAAATAGGAAGACAGCCACAGAAAAGGTCAAAACGTGCCAAGGAAGCGAGGACTTCAAACCCTAGCCAAGTGAAGAGATGGTACAGTTCATTCACTGTTAAAGCTGAGAAAGCATGTGGGCTTGTGAGAAAGCTTGAAAGCTGAAAAGCACAGCACTGTGCTGATCTATGGCACATTATGGTCGCAGCACCACTGCCACCGCCACTGAAACTGGGGTTTGAGGGTTTTCTCTTATTAAATGAAATAAAAATATGAGAGAGCATTATAAAATGGATAAATATTGATAAGTTATGCTGCATCAAGAATTGAGAAAACAGACAATCCAGATACTTCAGGAAATGGCTAATGCAAGTTAAATATAGGAGGTGGAGACTCCCGCTAAAGACAATTAATATATGTAAATATTTTGAGTAGAGGGACAAAAATGTTGTCTAGTCATGGTATTGAAATACCGTATGTTTTATATTTCCAGTTGTATTTTTTTTATTTAGCACATTTTTGTTTTATCTGTTAACGTCCAAAAGATAAAATAATTGAAGAAACCTTTTTATTTAATGTTGTGTATTTATTTGATTGGTTTGTTATATTTATTATAATGTGCACATTGTTATATATTATCCTGTAGTAATATTACCAGGGTGTGTCATTACTGGTGAAATTGTCTATTTTTTATTGCCATTGTTTATACAGTGCAGAATCTGCAAATAAAGTCAGATGCGATAGTTTATTGCAGTATATATTTACTGAATTTATAGTTTCTTTTCTGTTGCATTTCAGTCACAACATCTTCAAGGGAAATTAATTGATATATTACTTGATGTATCACAAGTATCATTAATTGATATATTACAGATATTTTACAATTGAATAATTAATTATTAACATAATTGATAGTAGCAACCCTAGCAGCTTGCATAAGGTCTATTTCTTCTGCCCAATACATATAATCCCCCAAATAAATGAAAACACTTCCAACTAACATTTAGGTGGTGAGTACTCTTGATTTGTTTCCTTTTAAATCAACATACAGAAAGTATGTAAAAGTAAAATTTGTGGATAAAAGTAAAATTTGTGGATAGCAACCATAAATGTATTTACTGATACTGAACTTTAAAAATCTTTTAAACTGCAGCTGCTTTTTCCAGACTGTCTCCAGTTTCGTCCAACCAAATGTGCCACAACACTTTATAAAAGAAAAAAAGAAAACACCACCTCAAAGAGGAAAAATGTTGCTTTTACTGAGTATACTTTCCATTTTTTCATCAAACTTTATTCATACGCAACTTGAAAATGCCCATCAAAAAACATTCAATAAAACCAAACCACACTGCGTGTGAGTGTGTCTGTGTGTGTGTTTGTGTGAGGGCGCAGCAGCCAGAGCCCTGCCAACAGTTAAGTGACTCAAAAAGGATGTCAGAACTTGCTCCAACTTTTTTTCCTGTACAATCAGCTGAAACTTTGCCTTTTTTCCTGGCATTTATACGTTATGTTAAATTGTTGGAGATATTGTTCACATATAATACAAAGGGCGGGTCTGCAAAAAGCACTTTGGTGAAGCGCAAATATGGTGTAATAAGTTGATAATATATCATGACAGACCTGTAAAGCGTTTCAGTGGTTAGGTAAAGTTAGAATAAACTGATGTAACCGACACAGTCAAACAGCTTGATTGGAGCAAAGGAGTAACTCTCTTCAATGGAAACTCTTAAACAGAAATTTCAATATCTAAACAAAAAGCAAGACAGAAGAACTGCACACAGAACCGTATACGTAGAAAAGCCATGTGCGAGCAGCACGTCGGAACATTCCTCTGCTCACTGAGATGCCTGTCTTTGTGGATTTTGCAGGAGAGGTTGCACGGGAGCAGCAGCACAGGTGTCCCACTGGGTTACAACAGCCAGAAGCTTTGCATCTGGATCGTTTCCTCAACACAAAGACTCCACGCTGGGACCTGCTCATAAAGCTGTGCATATGCTACAGAGCCCCAAATCCCTCCGAATCCACCATCCATGACAGGATGAATGTGGGAGGGGTTCTGGTAACAAGCAGTAGGTAACAAACTGTGACACAACATCACAGAAAGAAGGAGGATTGCTTTTTGTTTCTTACTGTCAAATATGCCAGTGCAAATGGCTAAATAAACTTTAAATGTGTTTCCGCAAAAGGAGCAAGAAACATGGTTTCATCACTTGTGCAGCATGTGAAAGGATCAATCATGAGGCTGATGAATGATTAAATCCGGACAGAGTAGGTTTCAAAACCATGTGGGTATGAACTCTGCTCTCTCCAAAAACCTTACGATACATTCCTCTCCTCACCACCAAGCTCCATTCCCCATGCTGAAGAGTTGAAAGATTTTCTTTAAGGAGATATCCTGCTTAAAGTGAGTCCCAAGAGGAAGCCAGGCAGGGACTGAAATCTGAAAAAAAGAAAAGGGTGGAGGGATGGGGGAAGTTCAATCTCGTGAAAATAGAGGAGTGCTTTAAGAAACATTTGTTCAAAAGGCTGAAGGAGCCGCAAGCGAGGAGATGTCAGGAGAAATCATGCTTGGCTCAACACAAAAAGCACTCAGAGAAATGAGATTTAATCTGCTGAGTTTAGAGCATATTAGTGAGATGTAAACAGTTGGTGTCAGCTGTGAGAAAGTTCACTTTTGGAGGCCTGAAACTTAGAAAAACAACACATGAAGTTCAACCATTAGATCTTAAAAGAAACACAACAAATATAGAAATTTACAGCCCAACCTTTAAGGCTGGGGACAAAACAATTGTGGGAATCAGTGGGTTAAAGGTAACTGGCCACTCTCTGAGAATATTGTGCCTCCAGTCCCGAGCTGTGGGAAAGGGAGTTTGTGCAATTACATCACATTGATTTATAGGAGCGAAAGGAAGGACGGGGAGAGGATGGAAACTGAGCTGCTTGGAGAGGGTCCAAAATTAAGTCCCTTAAGAAACACAAGTCAATAGATTTACACCACAAAACATGATGGATTTGAGACAATGCTGTGGCCAGAGAAACACAGGCAATGCAATGATGTCAAACTTAGTCTTAAATTATTTTACTGGTTTTACTCTAAGATCTAAAAATATGAGCACAGACATTTCTGCAACGCAGAAGTTTCTCCATCAACTTGTTCATGAGGTGCACACGGAACAAGAAACTCCGGCAGCAACAATAATGCTGCTGATTTACTTTCAGTTGTCTCAGCTGAGGCAAGTGATGACAGTTGTCATGCTTGAGCAGATGCTGCTGATGCTGCCGATACTGTCTTGTGTATTAATTGGGGCAGTGATGAAATTCTGAGCAATGCACCGCAGCTTGCAACAAGACATCAGTGGGATAGCATATCTAAATCAGCCCACCAGAGTCTTTAACTTCTAAATGAACAGTCTCGCAGTGCTCTGAGCCTCCGTGAAAGGACCACAGAGTGACCACAAGCATATTTATGGTGAAACATGGGACAGAGCTTCGTTTAAAAAAATGATTATAACTTGAGTTTAAATGCAAATAAAAAAGTCTCCCACTTGTCTTTCACATGCAAATTAAAAAATATTATATTTTCCAAGTTCTTTTTAGTTTGCCTGCAGTTTTTTTTTCCATGTTCTGCCTGTGAAACTCTGCCATGATGCGTAAATTATGAGAAGTGCATCATATGAAAGTGAAATGGCTGAATCCCTATGTAGAAAAAATAATAAATGAAAGTAAGTCTGGCTGAGTTGTTTTAAAATAAAAGTAACATTCACATATCTTACATTTGAAAACTGCTCTCTTAGATATTGGCATTCACAGAGAAAAATATAAACATCCTGACCTACATGCGCATCACAAGCTAGTTGCCTTTTTTTCCTGAGTCCTTCAATTTTCCCATCAATGTTTATGTGGAAAAATGAGCTGCACTTTCCTTGAAATCCGTTCTATGAGACACTGTGCCCATTACTATTTTAACAAATAGGTCATACAATGATATACAATCTTGTCACAAGACTGCACTGCATTTGTATCGACAGTAGAAGATGTCCTGAAAATAGATGACAAGAATATACACTTCCATGGTGGATAACACGGTTGATCTTTAAAAGCACTTCTAATCTGATCCTATATTAAGAAACCAAATAAAATGTGTAAAAATGAGATAATAGATTCATGGAATTCTCAGTTTACTGTTTGCATGCTGTACAATGCTGCCCAAATGGACAAAGGAGAATACATATGATTTATCATATCATCTTAAATCAAGAATACTTGATACTCATCCCCGAGGAGAAGTTCGGGAATATACTACACTATATTGTATGGTATAAAATGGCTTGTTTAAAAGTCTGTCTTAAAGCTAACAGCCATCAAGGAAACCAGGTTTGTTACTGCATATAATCATAATACATACTAAAACAACATACTGGCCGACACAAAAGAGATCAAATTTTACTCATCAATTTCCACAGCATGAGATGCCAAGCAGTGAGAACATGAATGGATTGAAATAAGGGATGAAATTATGCATAAAGAACAGGAGTGTTACAGCTGAAGATGTTAAATGTAATTTTTTTTCTGTTTTTTTTTCCCTAGCGTTTCTAAATCTTGAGCAAAGTCTCAAACCTCTTGGAAGAACAACAGACCAAAAGGTTGAAGCCAAAAGCAACAGAATAAGTACACAGAAATAAAGAGCTGGCCAAATATTTGAAGTGGGTGTTTTGGAAGCTGGCTGTATAGACTACGTGGCTGCTGTAGACAAGGCAAATGTAAGGAAGCTTAACCAAAGATGTTTTGAGACAGGAAAGGATAGACATCTGTTCCATATTAAATAAATAGCGGCTTGTCCATTTCCAAGCTGCCTGCAGAGATACGGAAAAGTGCTTTTGATAATTATTAGCGTCGCATTTCTCCACCTTTTTACGTTTCTTTTGTGCAAATGGTTACGTCCAGTTACTGTTTTGAAAATGAAAAAACAGTCATCTGTGTTAAATCCTGTTTTCTCACCTTTAATTAAAAATCGGTAATTTGAAGCCTCAAGTGCATGAGGTGGATGATTTTTTTTAATGCATTGCCTCACAGTTAGAAAGCCAAAATAACCTCTCTGCAGTCAGGGGGTTTAAAAAAAAAAAAAAAAAAAAGAAACACCCACAAAATTACTTTGGCTTCAGCATTGACGCCGAGACATTTCATATGGGATCTGTCTCCTTCCAAATGTTATCGGGAAACATAATCTGGGCCCGTTTCTCCAGGGTGTACACTCTTGGAGAATTGCCTGTGCTGTGTGTTTTGTTCCCAAGCATTTCTGAGTGCTACAACCAGGTGGTCAAGATCACACTGAATGACTCAGAGGCCTGACGTGTGGCAGGTGACAAATCAGTGGGAAAGCAGCCAAAAATCACCTGATGTTCCACTAAAAAGCACCTCTCCAAGTGTGAGCACCGTTTTTCCCCATTTTTGAACAGTTAAATCAAACAGCACTGCGGCCAATTTAATTGTGCATGCTGGAGACACCTGCTGTGCCTGTGCAATCTCTGGCTAAACACATTTGAGGGCGATCGCTGGATTCTGCAGTCCAAAATGTTGGACTCCAACACATTTTCATGATACATATCAAAGTGTTAAACAGCGGTTACATTTCCAATGCAATGAATTTTTCTTCTTCCCTGAGCTTCGAAGACAACAGGGCGCAGCAGATTATGGATTAAGGAACAAATATGTAGCCTTCATGGTTTGTCTGCATTCACTAAAATAACTATTAGTGAAGAAATTTAAAACTCTTAAACCAAAAAAGACTGATCTATTTTTTGACCTGCTTTTCTTTAAAAAGCGCAGCTTCTTAACGACTCCTTGGAGAAGCTCCAAAACCCTCCAAGTACATAAGACGCAACACATTCCTTCCACACTGCTGGCGTGGTTTGCTTGTGGCTGCAACACATCGGCTGGCATTGCCCGAATGTTTGCCCGAAGGATAGGAGCTGTGTTTTAGTGCAATGACCCATGAATGCTGTCTTGAGTACCTCACTTTTAAAGTGGCATTCGGTTAAAAATTTCATAAGGCGCCATCAAAAAAGCATGAGGCTATGTGGTGCTTCATCTTTGCTGCCTAATTGTTTTCCCCTATGAAAAGGGGGAAATAACCATCTACAACACGTGTAGGCACTGTTAAAAGGCACAAGCTATTCATTAGTCCGACTACACAGACACGCAAGTTCACGTTGGAAGGTTTTCCAAGAATCATCGGTGCAGACATCACATAAACAGCCCCAAATCACTGGAGGATGCTGTTTAACTTTAGCTAACCTAAATCAGCACCTTTTGAGCTCCCATTTTCCACCACATGCTGTCTAATCGTGTGGCTGTGGGCAATAAACAAGGAAACATTGACTGGCGAAAAATCTTGCTAAAAGCACACCTGCACGACACCCTTACCACATGCCTCCATCTCAGCAATCATCGCTGAAACAAAGCAAAGCTCAACTTTAGACTTTAAATACAAACAATATAATGCTGAGGCAGGGGGTCCTCACCCTAAACACACTGCTACCAGTTTATTTTATTTTTTAGCAGCTGTTCCTTAACAAGCTGAAGTCCAGTTCAGGCAGAGGCTTGTGATCCTGGCAGGGGAATGATCATTAGTTGGCTCTTACCCCTAGTTTTCCTATGTAGAAGCAGTAACCTGCTGCAGATCTTTGTTTTAAAACATCTAAGTCTGATTTATCCCTCTAATGATGCAGAAGCTGACAAGTAGACCAAATCTCCAAGGGACATGTGGCTAGTCTCACTCAGTGGGAGGGACAATAACTTTACTGTTATCCCACAGGCACTGCAGGGGTCCATGCTGTGGACAAGGTGTGTGGGCTCCAAAGCCAACCTAGAAGCAGGGGAATGTAGAGCCAATTGTTGAGGTGGTTCCTCTCTCATACTGGCATCGCGTGTGAAAAACAAATGTGCATAATTCATTTGCAAAGAGAAAGAACCAGAATAAAATTAGCCCAATTATATCTGCTGAGGTCTACAACTTCCACGACCAAATTAAAATACAGAAATCTCTGCTTAGTTTAGCTCTTTTCTGTGCTACACTAAACACAGAACCGAGATTTACGCTTCTATGAGATTCATATTCTGTAATTACACAGCTGTGTGAGGGAGAACTTCATGTTGAAGTATTAGAGGTTTAAAACTTTATCACTGACTGAAACTGCAAGGTGTTATTAACAGACTGGGATACAAACCCCAAGTCATGCTGGAAATAAATCTCTTAGAGATACTCTATAATTCACCCACAGTGGAAAAGCCAAGACAGCAAATAAAAACTACGTCACATGCACGAAGCAACTGCCCTCCCTGTGTCTATAAATCTGAAGCAACCGCAACCTCCTAGATCCTCATCACGACTTCCAATCATATTCTAAATGTTTGCGAGAGAGTGAGTTAATGAGCGAACATCCAGCTCCAACATGCATTTAATTTGCTCACAATGATAACCGCCTCATTATCTAGGTCACCATTAATAAACTCCTGTCCATCCCCACAGTAATGTGTGCACTCCAAATTACCAAATCAATTTGTGACTAGAGCAACTGTGTTTGTAACAATTATCATATCACATAATGCTATGTCGCCCATCATTCGCGATGAACAACAAACAGGATATTTACCGGAGCTCAGATCCCATGTAGGCAGAGGACATAAAAGCAAAGCGCTCACTGTGGAATAAAATAGGGCACATGCCTGATGACTAATAAATGGCATTGCTGTAATGTTTTAGAACGTAAAGTTATAGAAAAAAAACATGGATGGAAAGAGCAGGAGCACTGGAGGAGATGAGCCAGAGCACAGAGAGAAGAGCTGAGACACAGTTGCAGCTGAGGCAACAGTAAAATAGAAAGATCAGAAGCTGGAAGAGAGTCCCATTTCATCTGAAAAATGCCTGAGTCAGGAGATGAGAGAACCATTAGGCCCAATGAGTCACAGGGAGAGGCTGCGTGAACAGATCTGAACTGAGCACAGCTCACAGCACCATCCTAAAAAAACAGCCGTAGAACAGTAGGACGCTGGCCCAAAATGAAGCCTGAAGATTTTCATGCTCAGTGGTGTCTCTTTCTCAGGACATCAGCAAATGTTCATGCAAACCTCCAAAAGCTCTTTTCAGAAAGGTTTTTCATTGGCAACCATTACATCTTGCAAAAAATGATAATGAAACTTGACTAAACAGACATTTGCAACAGCACCCATACCAAAATGTACCATCTTCACATCTTCCAGCTGAAACACAGTTTCACAGACCAGCAGAAACTTTAAAGTTATCTTACAGGATTTTATCGCCCACCACATCAGGCAAATAAGGTCTATAGTCTTCCATGTTACTGTTTATATTTTAATAATCCTTAATAAACACTGGTATTTCCCCCCTTTCCATTGTACTGAAAACGACATTTCTTCCACGAGTCAAACTGCAAAGAATGAAATATCATTAAAACTCAAATGTACACCAGTTCCAGATGCGTTATACAAGAAGAAAGCAGCCACATTAACTATCACAAGCATGCCAGCAGGCTGCTGAACTGGGAATCATGACACGTCTGTGTTTCACGAATGCCAGTTGCTCAACAGTTATTAAGGCGAGGAGCAAAGGTCCAGGCAGACAGAGAAGCTGGTCTGAATAAGCATGAAAGAGGAGGATTTCCTGTGTGTGTGTGTGTGTGTGTGGGGGTGGGGGGGGTGGGTGGGTGGGGGGGGGGGGGGGTGGGGCGGGGGTTTACAGAGGTATGTGAGAACATGGCAATGACCACTTCACAAGGTTGTTGACTGGTGATGCTGCAGAAAAGGGGTGGTAAAAAAAGTTTTAAATGTAGCTCAGGAGGAATGGCAGTCGTCTTTCAACTCGAAAGTTAGGGGATCAATTTCAGGCTACCCCTGACTGCGTGCTGAAGTGTCCTTGGGCAAGACACTGAACCCCAAGTTTCCCCCCGGTGTGCCTATCGCTTTGGATAAAAGCATCTGCTAAATGACTGTAGAATAAAATAGAATGTTTTATCTGTTTTAGCAAAGAATCTGATTCATGCAGGTTTTTAGGTTTTGGTGATTGTTGGAACATCATGTAAGGTTGCCTCTTCACTCATCAAGATAAGAATCTATCAGAAGTATTCCTGATTGGTTCTAAGAGACAAGATATTACGACAAGGAATTTGTTATTATACATTGTGAAATAAGATGAACTCTGAGGGCAAGGATGTTTTCTATTCACACTATTTACTGTGAATTACACAAACCACGGTGTTTCTTATTGAACAACAATTCATTGATTCATCATATGTTATGTGAAGGGTAAAACCAATTAATTTAAGTAAAAAAGCAAGGCAAGAAGTGAGTCTAAACAATGCCCCCAAAGTATATCTGGATCTAATTTCCTCCAGTTCAGTTCTGTGGGGTGAACTCCACCAAAGAAATTGGAACTGCTTCCTTTTACACAAATAAATCATAAAACCGAGTTGGTCTCTGTTGCATGTTATGTTCAATACTATTCAATGCTGCTAAACTTCAGCATCATTCAGTGTATCAGACCCACGCTCCAGTCTCTCTGAAGCCAGGTAGGTAATCTCTCCAAACATTCGCCCCGTGTCACAGAGCTAGACAGCTGGACAGCATAAGCCCCACTCGGAGCTTTGAATACATCTGGAGGATAAAAAGAGCAAAAGGTGATGAAGAAACCTCCTGGCAAATGCACGGAGATTTACTGAGCGTGCTCACTCTGTGTTATGACCTCACCACTGGCTTTTAATGGACACCTGAGTAAAAAGGTTTATTAGTTCAGAAAAACGTTATGCAGAAGGAAGATGGCTGGGGGGGAGGATTTCAGATCATTTCGAACATCCTGAGTTGGAGTTGAGTGTAGCCTCATCGAAGAGCCGAGCCATAAGCCTATTGCACTGCCCGCTATCTCACAAGCCCAGCTTGTCAAATACCTACCTTTTACCTCATTACCTGCTCAGCACAGCCATTATTGAGGGAAAAGGGGTGAACACAAGATAAGCACAAAGAATTCTTGGGTTGAGCACAAACAGCCATCCTGCTTCCTCCTGATAAAAAGGAAGAGAGGCCCCTCAGCTTCCTGTTCTCTGTGAACTCTGGAGCTGACAGCTGCCCCAGGTTGAGGTCACTCACAACTTCCTGGCCCATATGGAGACACGCATGGGACATAAGCGTGAATAACATGTGATTATGCAAAAACACACCTTAGAGTTCAACTGAAATTCATCTTATGAAACAGAAGTCCAATAGTTGCCATTTATAAATGTTATACTACAGCATGAAGTTGTTGTGCGAGACTCTAAGTTTCCATCCATCCATTTTCTATGCCAACATGTTCCAGTTGGTTGTGGCGAGCTGGAGACAAAACCCAGCAGCTACCAGGCAGGTGGCAGGTTACACCGTGGACAGACTGCCAGTCTGTCGCAACTCTGGATGGATTTTTGTGTATTAAATAAAACTACTAGTTGTTGTTGTGTTTTGAAAACCTGCAACTGTGTTTGCAAATGAACAGAGAAGAAATTAAAAAGTTGTTAACACTTGTTTAAACACTGTGCCTCAATGAATCCATGAAAACTAGCTAGTGTGCTTATAGTTTTATCATTTTATATCCTGCTAGGAATCTGGCCATGGACAGGCAACTTGTTCAGGGTGTGTTCTGCCTCTCGTCTGCTAATGGCTGGGATAAGCTCCAGCTTCCCGCGTGACTCTGAACTGGACTAAACGGTATAGAAAATGAATGAACAAATTAGTTTAAGAACCTTTGAAGCCCCCCCGGTTAACATTACAGCAACACTAAATAGATATATCACATGGTCTAATTGTTCTTTAATTACATTATATAATGCTAATCAGGACCGTTTCCTACATTTCTCACATTATGCTTTGTCCTTCAACGAGGCAGAGCAACAAAGTCTGCATGTAGAAGCTCTGTGTTGGATCTGCATGAACAAGTTACTGACAGGTGGAAGATACGGTAACAACTTCATTTGGATTCCTCCATGAGTTCCTCTATTTTAAAAAGTTTGTGATCAATGCAGGTCTGGGGTCATATTTATCTTACAGATTCATAAATATATTATTTAAATTTGTACAATCAGGATGTTTTGTAGCAAATTAACCCTTAAAGTTGGTGCTAGCTCTTTGTAGAAGATAAAAAGTTATTCACAACAATTATTGTTATTTAGAGTGTTTCTGTTTTAAGAAGTGGAGGATGAATTTTAAGAATATTGTCGGAGCAGAAGAAAACATTTCTGGCAGAATAGAGTCTGAAGAAACATTCTCCAAACACTGAATGACAGTGAGATAATGAAATGCAACAGATAAGATAACGTAGGGATAATGTTTGCGGTGGATTTCATTAGAAATGTACACACATCTCCCGCCCAACACCATACAACTCCAAACCCAGTACAGGAATTCATATTTATATTCATATATATCAAACTAACAATACAAACAAAACATAATTAGTACAACTGAAAAAAATCAAATAAAAACACTGCAAATCACCTAAAAATGCTAAATACAAAATATTCCAATACTGACAAGATGTATCTGCCAGTGTTAAACTTCATTTGTGTTACAAGCCTGTTTATATTGTATTGACTTTTTATCGATACATAAACCTCTTCACCTGAGCGTAAAAACTTTCTGTTCCAATATTTCAACACAAACCTCTCGTTTTTTTTTATATGGTGTCCTATTTAAAAAGCTAATACTGGGCAGGCACCAGACCAGCAACAAAGCTTTAATCCAGGCCAACTTTTAACAAAGAAACAGCTTTGACTTGATGACATCAAGCCACACTGGCTGGACATTCAGCAGTCCCAAAACACAGTGCAGATGTGCAGAATATATTTTTAATAATACACAACCTTGTGGCTTTTAAACAGCTGATGAAAAATATACCTTTCACATAGTAAATTATTTCTGCCAGCTGAAAAGCAAATTTCATTTTCTCATGTCTCCTGACAACAAAGATGCTGAACCCATTACAGGCTGAGGCTCGCGCATCACACACATTAAATGAGGGGTCCTTTAGCAATCGAAAAAAGCAATTTTCTCATTGAGCCAATAGATACTCCATTTAGTTTCGGGCTCTCTACGGACCACTGCTGCTGTAGTGGGGCTGATACAGGTGAAAACGAGTGTTGAGCAATGACCCAGCCTCGTTTTTTTTTATTTTTTTTTTTATTATCCTTGTGCCTTTTCTGTTCTGAACCCACTGATATGGATACCTTTGTGTTTTGTGTGTTGGATGAGTGAGGAACATATATGGGGAAGATGAGAAAAGATGGGGACAAGAGGAAGAAGGAATAATAGATGATATGATACACAGGCGGAGATGGAGAGGGAAGGTGACGGGAGGTTATGGTGATGCAGGAAGACTCAGGGACGTAAACTGAAGACGAGCACTCAATAGACTGGCCCCCAAAAAAAGGCAGCAGCCTCATTTGCATGCATGTCAGCAGATATTAAGGAAGAAAAGAGTGAAAGTGTGAGTGTGAGAGGGAAACGGAGGCACCCAACCATGTGGAACCACAGACTGATTAATTTCAGGTCTTTAATGAGTGATGCTTTGCCAGGCCAGGCGGCATTAAGTCACTCACCCCAACTTCTCAGCAGGAGCTGCCGTACACCACAATTCACACTTTTTCTCCCTGCCAAGTACTGGATGACACAGGAGCATTGAACTCACCACGCAGGCTTTCCTATTAACGTCTCTTTTTTTTTTTCTTTTTTTCTTTTTGGTTCTCTACTGGCAACGTCAATGTGTGATTAAAAGCAACCTATTATTAAAAACTATATCAAAAGAATCTCGCACCAGGTGTCCTCTGTGTAGGCGGAGTAAAAACTCATAATTAACTGAAACATAAAACTCATATTTACTTACTGCCCTCCATCCAGCAAGGCAATGCATTGTAGCTGCGATATTCCATAACGCAGCAGGTCTGCAAAGCCTGTTGTTGGCATTTGTGTTTATCCTCAAATCATCACTGAGCTTAAAAAATATTTCCACCTCCCCAACACTCATGTGAATCAAGTGGAGGAGAGAATGGCTTCAGGCAGAGTTTAGTCATCTGTGTTGGCAGCTGCTCTGAGAGCATCAATACTACTAGTTCTTTTCTTTTTCATTTTTGGCCTTGACAAGGCAAATGTACCCGCGCAACATGGAGAACAAACATTTCTCTGTTTCCAGTTTGTGCGTGATTCTCTTTACCAACTTTCATTCATTTCGTTTGGGGGAGAGAAATAATGCTATTAAAGAAAAAGAGGGTGGAACAAAGAGCAGAGAGAGAAGGAGAGAGAGAACGCTACACATGATCCAGCAGTGGTAGCTGCGCTTATTCATCAGGACAGAAGCGGATTTGTTTATCTGCCAAAGCTGACTTGGTGTGATATAATTCTCCTGTTTTCTGACAACTCTCTGTACAAGCCTCGGGGCGATGGAGGGCCAGTCGTCTGGACACTGCTGTGTTAACAGACCCCTTGGAGACAATCTCCTGAGGCAAAATATGATTATAACCAGAGTCCAGCTGTTGTGCAAAACAAAAGTAAATAAACTTTTTACTCTGAATCTGTACTTTTGTCCCTTTTCTTTTCTTTTTTAAGTTTGTAGTTCAACTTGAGCTGCTAACTTCTCACCAATAAAAATCTGTCTTAATGAACTTGGATACTTGCAGTTACGTGATCAAGTCCTTTATAATAAAGCATGTGACTGTGTTCTCTAAGTATCAAAGACTTTTCCTCTTTGGAGTCACTGAATGCATCATCTTCGCTCCAGAGGAGACGTGACAGGACAGAGGCGGGTCGTTGAGGTGTGTTTTTTTGGATGATGCATCTCTCTGATTAATGCAAACTGACGGTGACTTTCTGCCCTACAGCAAAAGCAGTGACGTCCGAGACATCCATCTGGTGACCCCGTACATCTCTACAGACAGACTCCCCGGGTTTGGCAGAGCCCCCCGTGGGAAGGGGGCCAGCCTGGAGACACACACACAAACACACACGCCACTCCACACTGCCCGTGATGCAAGGCTTCTCATAACCTCATTTAAAACGGCTCATAAAACATATCTTCACCAGGAAGTGCTTAACTGATGGTGAATCTTTTATTTCTGTAGGAACAAGAGGAATAATCAAGTTACAATGCATGAGATCTTACTAATACAACAGTGGACAGCAGGGGCCAGCAGTATGTCTTAAATAACCACTAAAGTCCTTGCTTTAAAAAAAAAAAAAAAAAAAAAAAAAAAAAAAAAAAGAGTTCTTTTTGGACACTTTAAAGATAATGTGTGAATAAAACGCAACTTGCTCCAACAAAGTAGCAGGAATGAAACATTGCGCACAGCAACACCACCACCAAACAAGCTCTCCTGCAAATAACCAGTTCACAGGCACGAAAACAAGCAAACGCTTCCAAATGTGCTTACAAATTTGTTTTTCTTTTATTTCAACACACAACATTTAAGTTGGGGATAGTTCTGCAAGACGGTGACTCGTTTCTTACCTCAGGGCGCAGCTCGGAGCAGAAACCTCAGTCTGTGAGCTGGTTTTCCTTTAGAAAATGTCACTAAAACAGTCTATTCAGACGCCTGGTCGCTACTACTGGATGTGCGTTTTTCGGGTATAACTAAACATACGCCGATCAGCTGGGATGTCCACTGGACTGAGTCGTGCCCTACAGCGTCCAACTGGTACAATCCACTGCTCCCAGATCTGCGATCCCAATTTAGACAAGCATGCAGCGCAGAGAGGAGACTGGTATGCAAACAGTTTAGTGAACTCACTGAAAGCTGAGCGGCTGATCCAAACAGCCTGCTCTGCTCCGGAGGGCGGAGACTCTCCCTCACGCCTCCGCTTTACCTCCTTCTATTGTCACTCCGGTGCTATATTTGAGCAGGAAAAATATGTATTTGGCTTTAATTTAGATCAGTATCAGACTCCAAGGGTCATATGAATATAAAACTGTCACAGCAAAAAGTCATGAATGGGAGCACTGCATTTACCAAGAACCAACCAAAACATTCTGGAGATTTTATTTACATATTTGTAGATTCTTAGAAATTAGGAGACAATTAATTTCTAAATAAACCAGAGGTGTAGCTTAGCAACAAGTCCTTCAATCAATAAGGTCAGTTAGGTCACTTGTAAATACATCTCTCTGGGGCACATGAAGCCTCTATAGGTGGCAGGAGGGTGTTTCTTTTAATTTGGCACCAGGTCATCGTCAGGAGGGTACATGGCCCTCTGAGGATAGGACAAGGCTTTAGCACACATATAACAACTGCTTATTCTTAGTTATGTTCATTCTATGATCATTCTTTTTTTTTTTTTTAACATCACTTCATTAGAGTGAGAAATATAAAGTTCTGAACTTGTTTAGGATACCAAATCAATCCTGAATAAGACTACATACTACATGACCCCCATGTACTGCCATTTCTACACTCCACATGCAGTTGCTCACCTCGCAACATATTCAACAACATGGTGTTATAGCTATCCTTTTGCCTTCATGAATAAAAGATCCAATGGGGTTATTTTCAGGAGGAGGTCTGCCTCATTTTGAAGTGCCCTGATGCATCACAGCATTTAGAAACTTCATATCACCACAATATACGGTGAAAGGAATAAGGAATTAAATGTAAAGTCAGTCTTTTTGCTTGCTAATTTGTTCCAGTGTATCAATACATAAAGCTCTTTTTAACTTTCCTAACATTAAAAAGGAGGTAGCCTATTAAACCAAGCAGGGCTTAAGATGTATATTTTTCAATAATATTTAGACCAGACAGGTCATAACTTGACAAAAAGGTTCTACAGCACAGAGAAAACGCCTGTTCCCGAAGAGTTTGTTTTCATTTATTCATTCATTTTTTACATTCAGTAATTTTGTCTGTGGAAGAGAAAGGCTTTATCAGGTCCGATTCAGCCAACATATAAGCAACAACTTTCCAATTTGTCAAGTGATAGATATTGTTTGTCCCCTGTTGATCATTCACGCTGTGTGTCTTTCTCTGGAGCCGAAGACAAGAGGAGTGCTTTTGTTCATTGTTAGGAGTGGGCTCGCAGTGTTTTCCATCCCTCTCTGCTCCTCGTGTCACAAAATCTACTACAGATGGAGAGCAAGATAAGCACTCCAGAGACTGATCTTTTTGCTTTCTCCTCCGAGGTCGTGACACTGACATTCTCACTGGCATACGTGATACATTCAACCCCCAGTCTTCTTGTGTTTTTTTTTTTTTTTTTTTTGATCACTTTCTTATTGGCCCTCAGGAACCCCCTGCAATTTAACATGTATTTCTTGAGTCACAGAAAAGAAAGAAAGCAAGCCTTGCAGTATCCTGAAGTAAGGTTCAGAACAAGCAAAGAGCTTCGAGAAAGTTCGGATTGAAAATCCTGTCAAAGTTCAGACACAGGGCCTCTGCCCTAGTAAAGCAACACATCGGAGGAATGGCTTGGCAGCAGAAAGAACAGCTGTGAGGTATTTTCTTTTTGGCTCCTTGGGTATTTTCAGAGGGCTGAGAGTGTAAAGAAAGGCTGAGGTGACCAAACTGCCTCCCCCCATCCACCCCCAACCTCCCAACCCCAAATGCACACACACTTTCCCCGTTAAGCACTCACATGGATCACTGGTCTTCGGAGAAGTCCTCTCTCAACATTCTTTAGCAGCTCTTTACTTTATCGGTGATCGATCAACAACTGTAGTTATTTGTGACCCGTGAGGTGAAATATTCCACCAACAAAGACAGTTTAGAGTTTTCTAGTTTAGACTTTAAGGTGACAGATGTAAACACTGTCAACAAAAGGCCTTTTTTTTCTTACAGCTGATCAGCCTTTTTGTTGAAAAGGTGAAATGACCTCGTCTACACACTGGACTCACATCTCATTAGGTGCTTGTCAGGTGTATGTAAATACACACTCATGTCTAAACCACATCAACATCTGTTTGGCATGTGTGAAACAGGATGAGGACTAGCAATACTCAATTCTCTTTTTAGAGATTTTTTTTTTTTTTAAATCTTTTTTGCTCTTTTTTTTTGGATGTTTCACCACCAACAGTTAGCTGAAATATCCTCCCCTCTTTTTTTAACAAAATATTTAAATACATCTTTTCTTTATTTATCAGCCTAAAATGACAGAGTGCTAATGTTCAGAAGAAGTGTGGATTGTGTAAATTTGGTTTGCTATGGCTTTCAGAGGCAACAGGGAAAAAGAATTAACCTCGACTGAGAGTGAATTCCTGAAAGATAGATCAGAAGCCAAACCATGTGACAAAGATGCATCAAGTGACTTTTAGGTAGCCCTATTTATAAACACTGATTTAATCATCTGTGGTAAACAATGGCATTATAAGTTCCCAAGAAAGCCAGACGGACAAAACTGAAAATCAATTCTGAATGGATGTGATCTCTGATCCTTCAGGGAGCACAGTATTAAAAATCGACAAGATCCTGTATTTCAAATCACTGCATAGGTTCAGCAATGCTACTAAAACGTCAGCTGAAACCATGTACACAGTCTAAAAGCCAGAATCTACAGGGTGTATTAGCCCACAAACCTGAAGTAACTTGTGTATCTAGAAGGTAACATCAAAGCCAAACACACAGCTGTGGTGCGAAACATGCCGGCATCCAGATGACTTCTTTTGTTTGGAAAAACACTGAATATTATCAATAAATTTGATTTAAAAAAAAAAAAAAAAAAAAAAAAAAAAAAAAAAAGAGTCCAGGTGTTAAATTGGCTTTCCGCAGCCCTACCATTTACAAAGATTTGTTAAAGCTACCGTGCGTAACAAAACCAAAGGTCGTTGGCAGAAATATGTAATCTATCATTTGTTTACAATAAAATATCATAGTAAGCTGTTTCTATTGCTATTTACTAAAATAACTGGTGTGTTTTTATTATCTTCCAATGAGTCATTTATATCTACTGCTATGGCTCCACACAAATGAATAGACAAACAATTCTTTGTGTGATGTGAGAACCCTTTGAGCTTTAAAACTGTAGTACTGGGGTAGTTTGATAAGTGGTAAAGCCCATGAATAAACGTTTATGTCTAGAGGAATTTTGGCCGCTATAGGCCCCCATCTGTTCACAACTGTGTATAGCATTCAAAGCAATCTGCAGTTTCTTATACACTTCACACTTAGGGCCCATTTATCCTCCCTTAGTTGTTAGGTTAGTTCATCCACTAGTGATTGGTGCTGACTTCTGAGTTCATTCCAAGTTTTGAGGCAGGTTGGTAGAAGTTTACAAATGCCCAAAAACATCTGGAGTAAAAGAATAAAATCACATAGTTTTTGCTGTACTCCTCAAATTCTTCTGTTTTTTTTCTTCTTCAGGTGATTTATATTTGGCGTTTTCTGCGTCATCTTCTGCCTGATCCTCTTCTTCTTTGTTTTGTTTTTTTGCTGTGGTTTATTTCTGGTTTGTTGCATGTCAGGTATACAACTCAACACTGCCCACTGGTAGTATTCCATATTTATTGCGAGTAGATGTTTCCAACCAACGGAAGAGGATTCAGATTTCTTGCAGAGTTTATTATTCTATATTCCAGGGTGTGATTTGGTCTTCTGACCCCCCCCCCCCCCCCCCCCCCTCATGCAAGCTGTGGTTGATGAAATATTCGCCTTTGTCCATATCTAACAAATAAGAAACACAAGCACATCCAGAGACACAGACTGCTATCTCACACACTCCCTCATATGCACATTCTTATGGCACACTAACCTGTTTAATTCAATTTACACTGCCAGCGCTTCATTTTCACACACATAGCATCAAACCACATGCTATTTCATTAAACAGGCCACGGTCATGCCTCACAAGTTCTCACACAGTAGCCCTTATTGTTGCATTCGCATGCACACAGAAACACACATACACTCGAGGGACACGGTCTTGAGGAATTTCCCTGGCAACAGCATAGGAATAATTTAATATAAAGCATTTTGCGTAATGTGATGCTGGATTGTTTTGTGTCTAAATGCTTTTTAATGTGTAAATATGCGGCCCATGTTGACGCAGGATAAAATTAGACTGTTCTATAGTTCTTGCACCAAGATAAATATTATCTCCCTCACAATGAAATGCAAAACATTTGAGGGAATAAAATAAAAATAGAACTGTAACATTTATGATAATTTAAAAAAAAACAAAAGAGATGAAACAGCTTGAAACTGGAAAAGGTGACGAATGTTCAGCTATTATATTTGATGAATAATGTGAAATAATTTAGGTCTAGGCATTAGTCAGTGGGTCTACTGCTTCAGTTATTGTGTTGTAAATATACCAACTAATTTCAAGAGACATCTTTAAGTACCTCAGATTGTGACCAGAACAGTCTCAGGGCTTCCTTGTTTCTAAGCTTCATGTCTCTGGAAGTCTACTGGAGAGAAGAAAGATCAGATTCTCCTGTAAGTCTTCTGCTTGGCGACTGAACTGTCATCGACCTTTTGTGCTGTATTTATGATGGTGCTGACATCGTGGAAGAGAAAAAACATTTTATGATAGATGAAAGGCTATCATTTAGAGCATATTTGTGTTTGTTTGTTATGATGGTCCTTTTTTGGGGGGCAAGTGGACACTCTTAAAACCAACAAAATACATTGAAATTAAACTGATTCTCCAGATGCCCACGTGTCGTGCTTCAAGGTTTCAGACGTGTTTCTTTAAAGAACAGAACAGGGTGCAAATTACCTTTACTTTGGAGACACACAGGAAGCAAGGAGCAACAGCCAACTTGGTCCAAACAACTTTAACTTTTTTGAAACTGCATTTATGACGTTTTAGAGAAAATATTTAAACAGAAATGGTATTTTTGTTATCTAATTTGTTATTTGGGGTATGAACAGAGACTTTAAGATGTCATGCACTGTCCATGTGATTTCCTGTGAATCCACAACTTCTCACAAATTTATGCCAAACTAATTTCCATTTTAAATCACACGCTTCCTGCAGGAATCAGAAACAAGCCCAGATATTACACAGAAAGTGAGTGGATCAGGTTTACTCTCAGTTAAAACCAATTAAAAAGTGATTTGGCAGCTTTGAAGACAAACAGCAGAGCTTATAGAAGAGTGATCAGTTTCAAAGCTTTGATAATTTGCTTTTAATGACTAATTTATTTTCGACTTTTCATCAGATTTACTTGAACAAACAAACAAAGCTGCACTGGGTTTGTTTCCAACTGCACAGTTTGTCTCCCATTATTCTGATTTACATAAAATCCCGATGACACGGAGAAATACAGTAGGGTAAACACACACATAGACAGTGAACGCATCCTTGCAGCCTCAATCTGTCAGGGGGCATCAGTCAGCGCCCTGGGGAGATGTGACACGCTCCTGGCCCCGTCATGACTCTTTGAGCTCCTGTGTGCCCTGTAGGGCAGTGTAAAACACATTTAGTGACGCTACCACCTAATAGGCTTTCTGTTTTAATTTTAATTTTCCATTGTATGACATGAGTCATAATCCAGTTTTCTTCACTTCAACTTCTGCATGCATTTTTCTTGAGGCTTTTGGAAAAGGTTCTTCTTAATCCAGATGATATTTTGGTTGAAACTGTTCTCAAGAAGCAAGTGCTGAACATCCATCCCCCACAAGACTTTGTTAAAACACCATTTAAAATCAGTGTGCTTTCACATGAAATTAAGTGTGAATTCATGCAGCTCCATCTGGCTGACTGAGTCTGTGTGCATCTGTCACTTTAACCAAGCTGATGGAAGAAGGTGACAGCATTGTGTACATGACAGTTTCACTCATATTTGCACGCTAAAAAAAATCGTCTTTATTTGGAAGCACCTTCATGTTAACAAGTCTGCCGTAACTGTACCTGTTGGTAACCTAGCAACAAGCCTACAGCGCTGTTTAGAGGAGTAATTGGATAAATCTAAAGGAAGAGGCATAAATCCCAAAAAAAAAAAAAAAAAAAAAAAAAGCATTACTGCACTAAATCTGGACTTAGCTTTTAGAGGTCGAAATAAGGCTTAATGTATTGAAAATGCTGCAGATGGAGCTTGCTTTCTCTATTTCCATGTGCATTCCTTTGCATTAAAAAACACCTGTAGGCAATCTAGTGTGAGGCTTTCCTCCAACATAATAATTACAGATGTCTACCTGCTATGGCTCAGTCGGTGACAGGAGCCCGAGGATATGAGAGTTGGTGAGGGAGGAAGAGCAGAAGGGAAAGTGGAAGAGCAGAGCAGTGTGTCAATCTATCCAGATATTTTATACACCTCTTCCGGGAATCCACACAGGAGAAACATCTGCAGGGTCTGAATTCAGCCGAGTGGAAAAATGAAAAAAAAAAAAAACAACAGAACACACACAATGCACCAGGGCAGCAGGGTAAGAGGAAATGGAAGGTGTTAAGATGGAAACAAGAAATGACTGAGCGCGGACTCATCATTGTGCAGTGACTCTCCACACATTCCCCTGACCCTCCTTGAGTGCAGCCATTTTAGTGGTGTCTTATGGTGACAGTCCAAGCGTGGCTGAACTCCCTGCATATACTATACCTCAGTGTTCCCAGGAGGGTGAACTAGCTGATGAATGGAGGAAAGTAGGCCAAGCGAGCCAGCGCTGCCCCTCCATCCCCCTCACCCCCCTCTCCTTCTTCTTCCTCCTCCAGAAATTTTGTTCACTGAGAAGGAACGATCTATTTGTGTGTCACACCAAATTTTTCAGCTCCTTTTTCTCACAAGGTTTTGGTTTATCTCAGTGTGTTCTTCCTCTGGGTGTCTGCGGCACAGTGTATGTTTTGACAGGCTTCATTCAAACAAATTCAGAGCACAGTGGTTTTAAGGAGCTTTGCGGTTACTGGTGTAGCCCAGACAAATTTTCTCTTTTGGAAGTTTTGGAAAGATGAAGTTGTGGGCGATGAAAGAATTTAAAAAGTTTAATCAGAATTTGTGGTGTTGAGACAACAACATTGTTGAATATTTGTGTTCTTTAATCTCTTAAAATCCTTCAATTTTTGCCTAAAACAGTTTTTTATGGCTAAAAAACTTGTTGTAGGTCAGCTTTTTTACTGGACTGCAAAAAACTGGACTCTTGCCGATCATCTGCCACTGGAGTACAGTGTGGTTCCAAAGAAAAACTGCATTGATGACTGGTCAGACATAAGTGCGTACTTTATATACAGATATTATTGTAGCCTGGAAAGGTATACATCATTCACGTAGCAAGAATCTTAGCCTCCCAACAGTGTATAACATGTGTGAGAACTTGGAAGGGAGGCTGAATATAATACATATTTATTTGTCATGTCCTGCCCACGATATGTCTAATTCCAACTGGTTAAACTAAGATTTTATGTTAAATAAGTTTAGTAACATGAACATCTCTTTGTTTGTGGTCAGATTTTCTCCTCATAACAGGTGATTTCTTCATTTTGCACAGTTGAATTTAAAAGGGCAGACGTCATCAGCTGAACATCAGACAAGGATGTGCATCACACCATACTGCATTTTTAGATCTGAGTTCAAACTATAGACTGACCAAGATACTTAAGCTAGTTGTTATAAATATGAAAACACAGTTCAAAAGAAGAATATTGTTTGAACTAACTTTGGTAGGAAGCATCAGGATAAAGCAGTTTGTTCTTTATCCTCTTTCCTCTGTACCATGTTGGATCATCCTACGTGTGATATTTGAAGCTTCCAGCCATATTGCATTTCACCTACATGTAACATCACCTCCAAGCGCTGTGCGGCTTTTTGGAGACTTGAGCACCACTTCGGCAGCAGCTGCACAACCTGAAATATTTCACTCTTAGATCAGTGGGATCAAGAGTTGTGAATTTGTTGCTACCATGCATTGACCATGCTGATTTATCCTGCTTTCCATTAATTGATTACCCCTCCATGTATGCAAACAAGGTCTGGACAAGGTCAAGGTTTATGCTACATATATTTCACGCCTTACCTGCATATCTTGAATATCCTGCATGTCCAAATACATTACCAGTCAAATGCCTGGACACTGATTTCCATCAGTTTTATAGGGGTAGGTGTCCATTATACCTCATAGCAGTCTACTTACAGAAATGAGTTAAAATCTTGCTGGTCACAACAAAACAATGTATCAAAGTCATATTAGTTCAAGTTCTGATGAGCTACTAGTTAAAATACCAGTCCAATGCTAATAACAATAGTACTATTAGACCATACAGATTATCCATAAAGCTACTGTAGTTGAAACTTTGTGTGCTAAACACATGCAGTTTGGCCCAGCTTCTCTCAGTAACATTAACAGCTATCCTGATATTATCTTAAACAAAATTTTTGTTGTTGATGTATTAAAGTAGCAATATGTAACTGTATTACTTTAAATATATGTATTTTTGACTCATATTAGTAGCACAGTGACATTTATTATATACATTCCTGGAGCCACCATTGCACAGCAGTGTCTGAAGGCTGAGACGCTAAGAAAATGCACTTTGCTGCTTTAGATTCTGGCATGGAAACCCACAGGAACTTAGTTTTATACTGAGTTTAGCTTTTGCACCACGTTACATGCTAGCAAATGAATATCAACAGACTTTGACTTGTCAAAGAAAGACAAGAGTGCATCATAGGAGGAAGTAAGAAAAAAGAGAAAAAGGGACAGAGCAAGAAAAAAAGGCAAGAGTCAACATCAGACTGACTTTTGCTCGCTGATGAGTGTTCAGTGTGCAGATAGGATGCAAAGTAGATGGCAAAGTCGTAATCATCAGGGGGCACATCTCTAAGAAAATCTAACAAAGTTCAGTAGTGCATTATCTGTAGGACACGGTAATAAAATATTAATGTGTTGTAATTTTTAATTGTATTTGCTTTGAATGAACACAAAGCTGCCTTTTGAAGTTTTATATTTTGCTTGTGTCTCATATCTGCCACAGTCTGGATGTCTGGGTTTGAATGAAGCATAGTATGTTAGTATAGATACAATACTACCACAGTGGTCATTATTATTTATGTCTCCAGTCACTTGAAGTGTATCTTGACCATAACTAATGTGAAAACCCATTGAACCATTTGAAATAAAGTCTTTCAGGGCCATAATCTATTACTGCCCTATGTCCTGTGACATGTCCTGTGAGCTAATAATGGCTTTTCCAGAATTGTTTTTTGTTTTGTTTTTTTGGTTGTGCTACACTTAACATTGCAACCATTTCACAGATATTGGGCACATTCTCTGTTTTCCTACAAAAAAAACCCCAAGCTTGTATAAATATTTGAAATATGGATTAAGCTCCAAATCAACTCAACCAGCATCCAATCTCTTGAATCAACTTTAGGGATGTTTGCTTGCCAATTTCTGCTTGGATACCAGCACTTCCTTAGCAACTGCATGGCCAGTGGCTATATATGTGCATTAAATGCTGACAGGAGCTGCAGGGCTCAGCTGTTGATGGAACACAGTTATCCTTTTTCTCATTACTGTCTGCTCTATGTGAGATTCACCAGGACTCAGAGAAACCATCAGGGACTTGTGTGTATGTGTGTGTTTGCACATTGTGGCCAATAAGGAGAACAGTTTGGCTCCTTGGAAACACCTGTCTTATTCTATAAGCAGAAATTTGAGTAGACAAACTGGGAATTTTTCCATAGTTCACACTCCAGATGTCTGCAGATGCATCTAAACACAACTTCCGGAGAGAAACTACTCATATGTTCAAAGTGCTGGAACTTGCATACATGATTTTATTTGAGAGGATAAAACACAAGTTAGATGCTCCTCTTGAGACAGTAGTATTTGCTGCCTTGTTTCTCCATGCAGAGGACCTTCTGTTTAGCCCATTGATCTGCTCCTGCAGATAAATGGGGGGAAAAAAAGGCTAAATGAGACATTATGATATTAAATGGTTTTTCTGGATACCTTTTTTTTAACCTGAACAACAAGTTGCACCTCAACACTTCTTCAATCAAATATTTATACAAAACCAGAAGTAAAATCCCAGATGACACTGGAAAAATTGGAAATGAAAAGAAATTTATAATCTATTGACATTACCTGTTTCCCACAATGTTTATTTTACAATCAATATTATGCTGCCTCAATAATTTTTAAAATGCAAAATAAGATATAGAATTGATACAAAATAAACATCAGTATGAGCATTAAATTAAGCGAACTGGTATGGGCCTCCCAATGGAAAATGACTGAAACAAGTAATAGGATGCAGCCTGAATAAGTTGATGCATTTAGTTGCTCCTCTTCCCTTAAGAAACCAATCACATCATATTTAACTCTTATGCAGTCTTACATTAGTCCAGAGTGATGGAGGGTCATATGAGCTGCAGCTGAAGCTGCAATGCTTATTGTGAAAGTCTGAGGGGCCAACAATGTCATAAGGGAAGGCTTCAGTTGGTCAGAGTGACATCCGACACCATGTGACTGAAACATGTGTCCATCTGACAACCTGATTGCACAGAATAATCACTTTTATCCATCATCGAATTGTTTTTCTTCCATTGTTGTCTAAGATGACAATGACAAGAGTCACAGGCTCATACTGTGAAGAATAGAAACCCTTAAAACCTTAAAACATCTCTGTTGAACTTCAGGCAGATATTGTCAGTGAGGTCTCCCTTAAAAAGACAATTTAGCATCCATTTTGCATCTTACCTGTAGTCTGAGATTTCTCCAGTCAGTAAAAGTCAGTCCATTCTTGAGTCATGTGTTATCTCTTGCTCTGTCCCTTCCTCTCTGTCCTTTATTTGCTTCCAGCGTTAATGTTCTTATGCGTTTCTTTGATGAATGTTCAAAACAGCTTGTGTGTTGATATGTAGTTGCTGGACTTGGACACAGAGTGAAAGTGAAACTTAGCTGTAAGGTAGGCAGGGTCCCAGAAGAAAAGCTGTGATGTGCTGGGACGTTACTGGGCAATGACGGCTCCAGAAATGGAAAAAATAAACGTCACTGTGCTGCTAAAATGAGCCAGAAACACACACCAGACAGTAAAGTGCTACTTTAAATCCACTGAGTCTTTGGGTGTGCAGGAGAAGACTAAGCAGTGACTGTTTCATGATTAATATAAGATTAAGACTGACATAAAATAATAGAATTGTATTCATTTTTAGTGCATTCAGGGATTACTCGACTTGGACTGCAGATTGTTTTTTATGTCTCCAACTGGCTTCATACAGAAAGTTGTGAAGACATGTTTTTATCTAAACAATGAACACGCAATGAACACTGTGTAACAACTGTCACAAAGGAATGAAGGCAATCAACACAATTTACAGCTGGAAAAGCTTATCAACTTTTTATATTGCTATATAATTCTGATACATTATTTGCTTCTGTAATTTAAGAAATCACATCAAGCTCAACATCTGTATGTTCTGTTGACACTTTTAAAAGCAGCTTATTAATATCTATTTTAACAGTGTTTACTTTGTATGTGTGTTTTTATTTGATTTAATTTAATTTGCTCTTGAAATTATGTTAAAGTAATTTTGTCATTGAATGGCTGTTTTTCTTTTTTTTTTCTTTCTTTCTTTTTGAAGAACTTTGTGACATTTACCCCTGAAAAGTGCTGCATGAATAAAATGTACAAACTTACAGCTGGTACCAGTGGGCAACATGAAGATAGCTGAATCCATCTCTCTTTTACAGTTTATTTTCCAGACTTTCATCTTTTACTCACAACAATATTCAGCTATGATCCAGTTAATTCCACAAACTCTGTCCTTGTTTGTAAACTGCAGGTATTATCATTTAAAGATTAAGAACACTGAAAAAGATGACAGTGATTACTGTGTAGTCACTTGCCTTGTCCAGGGAAAATGAACCGGACAGGAAGTAGAGAGTTACATTTCCATCAGGGCCAAAACCATTCCCAGTGAGTCAGAGTGATGTGACACATTCATTTACAGATGCTGCAGGGATAATGCAGGTGAGTGACTGGAGCAGTCCATCAAGAGAAACTAATCTTCTTGGTGCAAATCAAACAGAATCAACAAGGTAAAGAAGAGGCAGGACATTTAACCTCAAAATGCCATCAGTGGTGATGAATTACAGCTAAGCCAATTATGTAACCGCACCTTAAGGAAACACTTTTATATATTGCTTATGTTTTTTCATATTTGAGTCTTTAATCAGACCCAACTGTTGCAAGTCTCATAGTAAACGACAATCACTTGACACGTTTTGCATGTGGGGGGTTTAATGAAATAAGAATTGGGGAATTTTTAAAAATCGGAGACGCTTTTTCATTTTTCCCTTCCCGACAAAAGTCAGCAGGTATTTTCAAGGGAAACACGACTTCTAAGCTTCATAAAAAGGCTCATTTTTAAATCATAAACCTGTGAACTGGAATCTGTCGGGGGAAAGTTGAGGATTTTGTCAGTTGGCAGTGTAAATATCCTTAATAAAAAAGATTTTGGTCTTTGATGTCATATTCACATTCCCTTTAGTGTGATTTTTCAGTTTGTTCTGACAGGAACATGAAACTTTAAAGTGAAATGTAGATTCAGGGAATATAGTGCGTGTGGAGAAAACACGAACCTCCTGCCTCAGCCTTCGTTGTTTTTTAGCTTCACAGGAAAACTTGTAAATCAGTTCCAGCCACTCACCTTGAATCAGGAGCTTCATATTCAGCTGTTTTCCTTTTGGAAAACTTTCATCCTGAAGGAAAGTGCCTTGTTAATTTCTTCTAACAATGCAGACGTTTGGCGCCGGAGGGCCTTGGGTAATAATGAATGCATTTTCCTGTTCCTGGAGGGGATGTGACACACTGCACGCTGCTGATAAACTGGAAGAAATTAGTGTATGCTTTCTTCCAGGACAACATTGGTTAAATGATACCATTCATATGTCAAACCAAGATTGAAGTGAGATATCCTCACTAATGAGTGTCTTTATTTGTATAACATTGTTTCTGTAACAGTTAGTACTTTCATTTCCAGGCAAAAAAGACTTCTGCAGAACGTGAGGTGGTCCTCTCAGAGGACAAACTGAAAAGAGAAAAAAAGGGAATGACTTATAATAATTAACCTGCTATTTAACAGAAGTAAACTGATTTCTTTGTCTGCGCTCTGGAACCAGTCTGCAGTATCGAGATAAAACAGTGTTAAAAGCTGAGGACAGTAACAAATCTCAAACAGCACTTTTAATAAAGAGCAGTTAAGCATTTTGGGGAAGCACTTATTCTCCAAACTCCAACCCAGAGCCGTCTCTGTGGGCGTTCATACAACCCCAACCCTAAGAAGCTATGACAGTAAAAGCTACAAAAACACTGAAAGTCAAGCAGAGAAGCTCAAACTGTGTACTTATATTTCTGTATGTATATTACACTATATAAGCAACTTCCCCTTGTTCAGAAGAGTGTCCTACTTTTGTCTCAGCAACGACACTCCTCACATCATGCTGCTGTGCTGATGTCACAGTTTGCTCATACAATGACCAATTCCACAAACCCTACCTTCACTGTACCCCTCTAGACCCATCCGCAAAGTTTGGTCATGTTAAAGGAAACACACTTGAGACGGGTGTTTGCTCTGATGTTGATTTCAGAGTCAGAAGATTCCCCCCTCATTTGTTTGAAAAGGTGTTACTTGATGCAATTAAGTCTAATATTTAAGACATATTTAAGACATATTTGGTGGTTTAAATTGTACTTGTTTATTATTAGAAATCTAAAAGTAAAACTGTTGTTACCAAAATCTTATTATCTTGTTTAAAAGAGTATTATTGTTATAAAAGATGGGAGATTATAAGAGCTGTCTTCAATTATCAGATAGCATAACTGGACTGTAAATGACAAAAACAGTCAGATTTTGGGTCAAATTATAAGTTTAGGGTGAATTTCTCATAAATGATTTGAGATCCTGTTGAATCAAGTTTTTATAAGGACTTTGGATAATCAATGAATTTCCATACTTTTGAACTGAGGAATATCTACAGACGAAAACAAGAACAAACAAAACACAGACATCTTCAAATGTTCAGGATACACTGATTTCTGAAAAAGCGACCAAACTAAATCAGTGTTTTACATATGTTTTAAGTAGGCGAGGACTTTTCCTCAGAGTGTAAGGTGACGTGGAAAGGACACTGTCCTCAGCTCTCCTGTGAAGCCTCCTCTAATGGCTGTTTAATGTCAAAGTACTAAAGGATTATCAAAGCCATTTAAATTAGTCATTATAGGGAGGGTGAGACAGCTATGAGAGGTGGGCCACATTAACCAAAAGGCCTGGAGGAAAGATGAGGAAAGCATGCAAATGAAATATAAAAGGGATGATTCTTTCTCCCTTCCCTGCAGATTCCATGTGTTCTACTCATGATTTAATCTGCTGTAAATCTGAGGCCCCTGTGGAAGCCTCCGTGCTGCATTTTCACCAGAAAAGAGTCACAGATTTGAAAGAGTCTCAAAAGAGAGGGGATAGACAAAAGAGGATGTGTGTGACAGAGAGCCTGGGTGAGAAATAGAAGAACAAGGTGACAGTGTGAAAATCTGGCAACACAGAAGCAAATAAAATATAAATCGTATGTATCGCTGAAGAGACAGCATGACCTTGTAACAAAAGAATGCCATCAATGGAAGACTAAGGAGAGGAAAAGAGAGTAAACACAGTTCAGCTGGTCTGTATTTATTTAATTTAACTGTTTGATGCATGAATTATTAAATAATCAAGCCACTTTTTTACATACAATATTTTATTTCTAGACATGAACAGAAGCACTTTTCTTTGTCTTTAATATAATTTGACTTTTTATTTAGTTTATCAATTTGATCTATTCTATATAAATATTTATGAAATTATATATTGTCATATTTATATAACAGAAATATTCTATAAAAATAGACTAGTATTATTTTCTTGTCGTCTTTATCACTGAGGTGAAGTTGGTGATTATGTGTTTGTGTATATATGAAATTTAATACTATATTTGTTTATTCTTCAGTGAGTGGCAGTGTGTTGGTGACTCTCCTGATGTCCTCTAAAGTGGAAAAACTGCAAATATATCATCATAAACTATGTCATAAACTCTTTTTCAAATATGGTTTTACGTCTCTCACAGTCACAAGACACAAAACGCAACAAGAAAATGAAGCAGGCAGGTACAAAATGGCCAAGCGTCTCTATATAATGAAAAATAAGACATAAAAAGACCACAAAGAGGAAAAAGGTGGGCATAAAGAGACAGAAAATTTAGGAAATAAGATGAAAATAAAGTTTAGGAAACACAATGACCTAAAATATGACAAAGCCATGAAAAGATATAAAATTACCACGAACAGCAAAACAGCCATAAATAGAGAAAATCAATGAGATGCCAAATCACCGCAAAATTATAGTGAATTATTATGACATTACCCCAAAGACTCACAAAATGAACCAACAAAGAGATGCAGCATTACCTGCAGTCTCGTGCAATGAAGAGAAACAAAATAACCCCAGAACAGCAAAAGCATTCTGAACTGTACAAAATTACCAAAAAGAAATGTAAAATTACAAAATATCATATGAAAGTATTGTCACATTCTTATAAAGTGATGTTAAATGCCTCTGAATAACATGATACAAGTCTGCATGAAAAGACACAGATCTCACAAAGACTTGATGCAACATGACCAAAAACAGTCGCAAATACGTACAAACTAAAATCTCATTGGCATGTTAGTTGCTTTGATTAGCGCGAGGCTGAGAAGTCCAAAATCTTTGACATGATCTGTTGCAGTTTTCAATTAAAATGTCTCCAATTGTAGGTGTCAGCATGGAAAACAACAAAGGAAACATGTCTGAGCTTAGACAGGTATTTTGGGTAAATTGCCTAATTCATTAGTTAATCATGATTTATTCCCCGCCCCCCATTCTATGTATTTACTCGCTTGTTTCTATTTCAATCAATACACTGTAGCAGTGCAACAGTCAAAGAATATTATTATTGATTTAGTAGGGCTCTTTGGCAGAGATTAATGATTCAATTTTGCAGCACCACTAAAGATGAGAGATGGATTTAAAAGTATGTCAAGCCCGATGAAAGCCCAGTCTGGATTTTTATGTTAAATCCAACATTTTCTTGCACAGGGTGGTGGAGGTGCAGTTGCGCATCTTCATAAGAGCAGATGATCGCAAATGTCTGACAAAGACCACTTCATCAGCTCATGTCTCTGCACACCACAGGCCACTGGCTCTCCTCCACTGTGAAAATATCTTCCAAACCACATAAATATTTATGTCCATTAATAGTAAAGAGGCAGCATGAGTAGATGCATAATGCTCTGTGCTGGTCTTATTTTCGAGGGAGATGCACTCCAACTGCCGCGATGTCTCTGTCGCCATGACAACAGAGTTTGGTGCATGAGCCAAGCAGGACTTGGCCCTGTCAGTCTGCTGAGGCAAAAGTAGCATGATTCTCATATCAGAGGGAAACAGTGTGCAAGTACAATGTGCTCCACGCAGCAGCAACATGCATGTGAATTCTAACTTGTAACATCACAAGGTCTTGTTCAGGAGAGGGGCTCAACCACTGATGTCACACATGTAGATTGGCACACAATTAGATGATCCCAGACCTTTTGTAGATTTCATAGCCAAATAGCGGGAGCCGCTGAAAATACTTTGACCATATAAAGCTGTGGATGCTTATGAGGAAAGCAGATGTGAGGAATTACGAGCTATCACATTTACATTCCACAGGCCAGCCTGTGTCAGAGCCAAAACATTGTCTTAACAAGCAACCACAGTTTCTTTGTCCTTTTGCTATTGCAAGTGAGTCAGTGGGAGAATTTTGATATGAACTCTTTGGACCGTACCTACAAACAAACAAACAAACAATTCAGCTTTATTTTACCCTTCTCCATCACTGTCTTTCTCACACACAGGCAAGATGCTGCAGCTCTGAGCTTTATCTCGTCAAAACACTGAAGTTTCGCGTACACAGACATGATTTCTCTTTGCACTGACACCTCCCATGGGAGCAGCAACCGTTCCAGGTTAGGAGATGGATGGAAAATGAAGGGAGATTCTTTCAGGCTACAGCTGGTGAATCAGACACAATTGAAAGACAGGAAACACCAATAAAGCTGAAGCATTTGTCAGAAAACAGAAGCTGAGGGTTATTAGAGTGTGTGTTGAACACAGTAGCTCCGTGAGAGATTAAGGGGGCACGCAGCAGGAGAGATTTTCTCCAGCTTACTGACTGTGTGCTTTCAAGGTAATGCAGCTTTTTCTTTTAAATGCAGCACACAGGCATGCACAGCCTTTAGTTCCTCCTGAGAGATTAACAGTAACATTTTCTCACTGTATTAGTACGACATAAAAACAGAATATCTTCTGTCAGAAGACAGAGCTGTGGGAGATGGTGTGTTGTTGTTGACATCTGTCATGCCAAAGGTTACAGACATGAGAATCAGGGCAGAATTACAGCAATATTTGTGGAACCCATTGAGTACAAACAGCAATTGTTGTTCATTTGCATCTGAGAGACAAACACATTTTTTCAGGCAGATATGGCTGTGTACAGCGCAGTTAAAATGCACAGATTTCTTTTTTTTAAATTGGCCAGATTATTGAAGACGAGATTAATGAATGCTGAAGTATTTCTCTAGGGTCACAATGTACTTAAATATATGGGTGGCAAAGATATAATTATAAATAATTAATCACAAATCCAGAAAAATACAGCTTGCAAAAAACAACAAAAAGCTTTGAGAACTGAGAGTAGTTTCATACATGACTGTAACATAAAACAAATGTCTTGTCGCGTAAAGTCTGTGTACTAAGTTCAGCTTTCACTACTCCAGTGTAATGTAATGTAATTATATTGTTCATGTACCTTTCAGAGTGTTAAGAAGGGTGTTAAAAATAAAATAGTGTGGGGTTTGGTGCCTTCATGTTCAGTTTTTAGTAAATATTTAAGGCAAGTCCTTTTTAATGTGGCCTTAGAAAAGGACCAGTGAAGTAGTTTATAAAGTTGCAGCTGCACTGAAAACCTTATGATGAAGACTGAGACTGAAGACTGAGAGAGCAACTGTGCTGTTTGTCAAGAAAGTACTCATGGGGCTAAATTTCAAAATATGGGGGACATGACAACAAGAGATATGGACTGAAGTCACATAAAAACCAGAGATGACACTTTAGACTCTAGAAAATCAAAAGTTGTTTGCTGCCGCACACCTACAGTCAGTCAGCTTGCTCTCATTAAAGTCCGCTGTGTCATTCCTGCTTCCTGATTTATCCTGAAATTGATTTTGTCTTTGCCCATTTCTGTTTCTCTGCTTTCCTTCCATCTACACCGGTTGTAAACAGTAATTTCTCCCTCCATAAAAACAACATGAATATGGTAATAAAGTCAATATTGCTGTTGAAATTCATCTCATTGTTATTCATGTTTTTCTCAATTTGCCTTCTCATAAGTGCTCCTGATGATTGTCTGCTTCTTTACAGGTGCAGTAGCTGTTGTTTTTTTTTTTTTCTTTTTCACCTCTGCCAAGGGAGAGGTTATGATTTTGGCGGTTTTTTTTTATATTAATGTTTTTCTCAATTTGCATTCTCTGAAGTGCTCTTGATAATTGTCTGATTGGTTTTAGTCCATAGAGTGTTACGTTTCTCCACAGGTACAGTTTTTTTTATTTAATTTAATTTAATTTAATTTAATTTTTTTTTTTTTTTACCTTTGCCATAGGTTATGATTTTGGTATTGTTTTGTTTGTTAGCAACATAGCAGAAAAAGTATTGCATAGATTTTGATGGCATTTTCAGGAAGATAAAAAAAGGTAGTGATAAGAATTTGGGAACGATCTGGATAAGTGTCTGGCAAAGAGAATGTTTTTTAAGGGATTCATTACAGGCTAAAACATCTGGTAAAAACTATGTCACATCTGGGTCTTATGCTGGTAAAAACAAAAGGTTGTTAAACTGTAACACAATTTTCAGGGCTGCTCCTCTGACCTTGATTTTCCTTTTCTTTAAAGATACGGTGTGCAACTAATTTGTCTTTGGTTAAAAAAAAAAAAAAAAAAAAAAGCATAAAAGCAATACTTTGTTTTTGCTGATAAAATCCTAAAAAAGTTACACATTGTACAAAGCATATAGAAAAGGATATAAGGTTAAGGCCACCCTTACCATATGAGGTCATTGTAACAGATTTTGATAGTGTTTTTTGTTCCTCCAAAAAAAGTTGAATAACATTGTCAACATATTTTAGGACTTTCTTATAAATACTGAGAAATAGAGACACGTATGTAAGACAGAAACCCAGAGTTCTACAAACTTTGGGACAATACTTTTAAAAATTTGGACTTTAAATTAGTGTTTTTTTTATCTACATTTTGGCGATGGTGAACACATGATGTATAAAAAAAATATGTACATAATTTCAATTATCCTGCTGCTGATTATTTTGAATCACGCTGCTGTTCATCTGTGCCATACAAATAACATTACATTGCCTTGCCATCAGCTGACTATTAAAAAATCTGCAGCACCTGACATCTGCTGTCAGTACAATGTCAGCCATCATAAAATCAAGCTTAAATCATTATGTATGCATTATTGATACAATAAACAATATTTCATCTTCTTATGCTATGATGTTGTCAGTATTCATATATCATGTCAACCCTGTTGTAAACCAGCAGCTTTTCCAAAAAGAGATACCATTTCTCAAAGCTGTAAATCATAAGCTAGTGTATAACGCCATCATAGCTCATATAAGTGATGGCCAAACCCATGAAATTATAGCTGTAATTCTCTTTTTCCTGTCTTTTGTAGTCGTGAGGCTTTCTTATTTCTCTGAAGAAGACATGAAATAATTTCTTTATATGGATGGCAACACAATTAAATGTCCTAGTATTCAACTATTTTAGAATTAATCTATAACCACAGATTCTGCATTTAACAAAAGCTGTTGAAATAATGTTGGGTAGGAGACAAAGAGACAATGTAGGGACAATGCAGACAAGAGTGTGAACATAGACTAGCCAGTTTGCAATGCAGACATCCAAGGAACATGGGGGGAGGGAGTATTTTCGGGGGACTGGGTGGTGGTCAGGGGTCTCAGCTGTGCCCGAGGACAGTGAGACAGCAAAATCCGGGACAGTAACATGCACATGTAAACACAAGCACACACACACACATGCCATGCACTGTTAATACAGGTCGTCAATTAGACCTGACCTAGAAAGCCTGTCTGCACGAAGGCTGCACAACAAGCTGAAACAGACTGACATGCTGAAAACCTTCAAAATCCCCCCCTCTCCACTTGCGATCTAAAAGCCTGGATTAACAGGCAAACATCACACTGAACACATGCACACAAAAAAAATCCCACATCTGAAAAATCTCCCCATCTTCAAACCTGATTTAGAGTTAACATACATGCACGCTGTGAGAGAAAAGCCAAGAAGGTACAGGTGGAGTGCCAACATCTTACTAAATTAAGGCTTTGAAACTGCTGTCTGTGAGGTTGTCAGCAGAAGAAATAATTAGTTCCAGCATGTCTGTGACTCTGTACAAACCACACAGCACAAGAAAACTGGCAAGCCATGGAAACAACAGCGACCTGCACTGAGTGATATGGATACCCTCCTTTCTTTTTTTTTTTGTCCCTGTGTTTTTCTTTCCCTCTTCTAGAGAGAGGGGAGGGACTGTCAGAGTCTTGGAGGCCATTTGAAGTGCAAAAGAGGAGGAGGGGGCGGATGTTGAGGCAGAAGGATGTTTTAAAGGTGAAAAGGGTGAAAGTCATCTCGCTGTAACAGCAGTGTGCTCATGGTTAGCAGGCAAGGACATGCCAGGGACAGGCTATCATGTTTGGCTGTGTTCCCTGCACTCAGACCCTCCGTCTCATTCAAGGTCTTGCCTCAGAGGCTTTTTCTGGCTTTATTGTTACACAAGGCCTTTCTAAAAGGTTTATGTCTCTAACTTGTGCTGAGCACTCAGGGTGACAGAGCCAAAGCTCATCAGAAATCCCCCAAACCTCTCTGTTCTCTGCCTATGTTATTGTTTTCTTTTTCTTTTTTTGGTCTGCCCTTTACCCCATCCCATCCCTCCTCACTCGCAGCTCTTCTTGTCTCTTTATGCTTCTATCTCCTCTCCATTCTCACTGTGACAGTAGAGGCAAGTAAGCTCTAATTTGAGCCAGATGAGCCAGAAACTAGAAAAAAAAAAACAAGCTTCTACTACTGGTTGCTTTCCCATTAACCATGAGGCCCATCATTTCTCTCTCTGATCACAGAGCAGACTTCTGAGGTTTACCAGCACGACTGCATATGCACCAAAGCAGACAAGCCTGTAAAACTCTTCTGCTAATGATTTATAACAACAGTGACGTAACTGCTGCCATCTCCTCCCCTCCCACAACAGACTTAGTGGGCACCTGTTAAGAAGACTGTCAGGTTCTGTTATCTTTTTTATGGATGGTTTTGGATTTCCAACGACACAGAGGTGTTTTTACAGATCATATAGGCGCAGTGCTTCACATAAGTATGGTCCTAAAGTAGAATTAAAGTCCAGGCAAGTCAGGTTTCAGCTGAGGCTCCATCCTTCCTGTCATAGTTAGTTTGTTCTGAGGGTTTCATTTGGATTGGCTGATTCCTGCTCAGTCCTAAGGCAGAAGGACATCGCGTCCCTTTGGGGACAGTTGCTGTCTCACCTTGTCACTTTCACTCTTGTATCCACCGACCACAAGGCCCCCCTGCAGGCTGCACGGAAGCTGAGGAGGGACGGGGAGCTAAATGAAGAGGAAAAATCAACGGGGTGGTTGAGGGACACAGATAACTGAGAGTTTAATGAATGCGCTGCAAAACCAAATAAAAAAAAAAAAACAACAAAAAAACAAACTCCTGATCCAACCCAGACTTGAAATCTTTTGTCTAGTTGGGAAGTTTACAACTCCTGACAAATAGTCGTGCCACAAGATTTTTGTTTAGCTTTTGTTAACGCTAACATGTCAAAAAGTTTGTCTTCAGATAAAAAAAAACAAAACACAGAACTGCATTAAACAGAGAGAACTTCCTTTAAACTTTAAATTGTACGACTTTTCCTAAAATTACACCACATTAGGAAAAGGAAAGTATTCTTCATGTTTCTATTGACACTGGAATCTACTTGAGGACAAAGATTGTCTTGGGGTCATTTTTAACCCAATAGTCAAAATCAGGGGCTGCACGGTGGCACAGTGGTTAGCACTGTGGCCTCACAGCAAGAAGGTCGCTGGTTTGATCCTTGGCTGGTTTGGTCAGTGGCCTTTCTGTGTGGAGTTTGCATGTTCTCCCCGTGTATGCGTGGGTTCTCTCCGGGTACTCCGGCTTCCTCCCACCATCCAAAGACATGCATGATAGGTTAATTGGTCACTCTAAATTGCCCCTAGGAGTGAGTGTGAGTGGTTGTTCATCTCTCTGTGTGGCCCTGCGATGGACTGGCGAGCTGTCCAGGGTGTACCCTGCCTGTCGCCCAAAGCCGGCTGGGATAGGCTCCAGCTTCCCCGCGACCCTGAATTGGAATAAGCGGTTCGGAAAATGAATGAATGAATGAGTCAAAATCAGTCACAGACTTGGTTACAGGCTGCAAAAACTATATGCACAAAGACACGGATAAAGGCACAAACACACACGCACACACTCATACATTATACATATACATGCACATAAATAAACTGCTGATTGATCTTAGACAGAACTAAAATGTTCTCATGTAAATGAACCAACACTTTTCCACAACCTCATTCACAACTTTCACAGATCAAAGTTTAAACAGTAACAGACACGGGCATCAAGACCTTATTTAGTAACACTTAATAAAGATGGATTAGACTTCTATAACACTTTCTAAGCACTCATAGTGCTATATGTTGCATCCATTATTCATCCAGTCCTCATTCACTTGGAGAAGATAAGCTACATGTGCAGCCATAGTAACCCTGGGGCAGACTGATAGAAATGTGGCACTTGTCCAGTCTCTACATGTGCTGCAGATGCCAGAATTTCTCAGACAGAATATTATAACAATTATATATAAAATATAAAAAATTTTAAATATATATAAAAATATATTTTACAATATATAAGTAGACTATGATGCACCCTCCTATGAGAGATACCTGGGGAAAACAGACCAGTGGAAGCCCAGTGAAGAACCAAAGCATTCAGGCTGTGCTTGATGTAAGATGGCATAATGTCACATGACAATATTTCTTCCACTCTCGTGAACTCTGACAGCAGTTCTTGAAGGGAAAGCTCATCATGGTTGTCATATTTAGAAAGAACAAGCCTGAGATCTCACAGGTACTGTTTGTACTGAAGGGACTCTCTCATCAGAGTTCCCCTACCACCCACCCACATGTCTTACATCTCAAAGAAAAGCAAAACTCCATACAATCCTATAGAGAGCGCCTTCCCTGCAATATTATAAGAAGTGCTTTTACTAATTTAAACTCAAAACTTATTTCTGCACACCTGTGATACTTCATTTGGCTATATCAGTGATAAACAAGTGTGATAGACCAGTACCCTGCAGGTTTAACATGTTTCTCTGCTGAACACACCTGACCCAGGTGTGAGTGTTTTGGTCAAGTCCTACACAAGCCATTTAATGACCCATTAATTTGAGCCAGGTATGTTGCAGCAGGAAAACATCTAAAATCTGGAAGATGGTGGACTTCTAGGAACAGGGCTGATGATCCCTGGGCTACATAAAAACTATCTTGTGGTGCAAAAAAAAAGTTACACGCCTTTGCAATAGCTTGAGAAGTAATAATTAATAAACCTACTATAAACTTACATAACAACTGTTCTGGGGAAAAAAAGCTTAAGGAATGCCGTCTTCCTGCTCTGGAAAAAGAGCAAACCCTGAAATTCATATTGTTTCTGATGACAACTGTTTATTCCCACAAAATCTAGCATTTAAAACTATATGAAATTGCTTTAGTTTAGATTTTTAGTGAGGGTGGGTCAAGAGGGTGGGTCATTTTTTTTTTACCAAGAGGACAAAAGCTGTGTACAGAATGTAAAGACAATAGAGGGGTTAAGCTCCATCATGACATCTCAACTCGACCTGAATAATTATGACATGCTCATAGCACATCTGAAGAAGCTGCAGCGCAGGTGTTAGAACAAGATATTATCTAATTACAAGGTTTGAACTATGACCTCTCTACATGCTGGATCATGTTTCATTCCCACCACTGATCGTTTTTGCATTTTTACAGGAATTAGATACTATTATATCAGTGTTTGGACTTTTTTTTATTTTTAACCTGATTCTATGTGAAGACGTTCCTGCTAAAAACATGAAAGGTAAGAGGTCAGGGATGTGCATGCTAGCAGGTACCTTGCAGCTCAGCCAAATGTACCATCTCCTTTTACACGCTGTCTTTTTGCCACTGTTTTCCTCCTAATCCACCCACTCTCAGCTCACAGCGGAGGGTGCAATACGTGATGACACCAAGATTGCAATCGGCAGGAATACGTGGGAGGTGAGGAAAAAACATCTTAAAGTGAGGGGGAAAAAAAAAAAGACTTCCTCTAATGTGACTCCTCATTTCTCACAGGACACATCTAAGATGCTAAGTTGATAACACTGGGAGAATAGCGCGGTGCAGCAGGAGAACTGGCCCACGATTGCACAGTAACACACTTGGATGTGAGTCCCACATGAATCAAAATGACAAAGCCAATCTAGCGACAAATTCTCCCTGGCTCGCTTTAAAATGCTCAGCTCTCTGGAAGAGTGGATGCAGGATTATAGACTGGCAATGCGAGTGAGTGAAAATTTGAGAAATAAAACTCACTTACTCAGATGAACAGCCTCTACAGATCCCCCTCTCACTCCCTTCGGTGGAGTTAATCACATCCTGCTTTACTGGACGAGTCTCTCTCTCAGCAATACAGGCTTTCGTTT
>NC_136620.1:26750280-26950280 GCF_933228915.1 Telmatherina bonti | reverse complement strand
CGACCATTTCCTCCTAAAGCTCTTGCACCCTCTCCCAAAGCAAGAAACTCAATCTGACACTCATCCACAGGCATTCCAGCACATTTGTTACTGTATCTGGATATTACTTCATGCCTCCATCTTTGTTCTAAACATTTAGGATTTTGCACACGTACTTCCTCAAAATACTGGCAAGAATTGAAAGTTTTTCTCCAGGAGGAACAAAGCTGAAAGCCTCGAATGTTCTTCACACGAACCCAGCCTTAAGCTTACTGAGCTGGGCCCTCCACTTTGAGTAGTTTTCTGCTGAATCCAAAGACAGACTCCCTCAAGTTATGGCTGATGGCCAACACACAGTTGCCTGTCAAGCACACACACATACACACACATTGATAGCAAACACCTATTGTGGAGTAGTGTGTTGAATGACAGCACCTAAAAGACTGTGACGTCCTGCTTATAGGCGAAAAATCCAACAGCAGGAGCCCGTTTGTCATTTCTGCTGTTAATGTGGCCCAGCTGCCTGCTTTTCACGTGGCGCCACCCGCACCCAAATCCCAAGGTGCTTTCAGCCTGTGTGTGCATGTGTGTTGGCAGACTTCTCCTACCACTTAAAGCCCTTCAGGAAGAAGAGACGGGAGGGCTGTGAAAAAGCATATGATGTTAAAGGCACAACTCTTCAACTGTGTTCATTACAGAATTAGGTGGAAAACAGCCAGACCCCCCATTGTCTCTGTCCAGTGAAAACATGTACCCCTCTGTGAGGAAGATACAGAATGGAGGATACTGAGAAAAAGAGCAAAATATGAGCCTGAGAGAGGAGGGCGAGACGCACAGCCACAGCAGGGGGGCATGCTGTTCTCCATATTAGACTGTCAATGAATCTCATTAACATGGATTCTCTAATCAGCAGCTGAAAATGTTCCTCTGAAGGCCATCCACTCTGCTCTCCAACTCGTTCCTCTCATTTTGATTACTCTGATGCATAAATCTGCCACTACTTTCCCCTCGTTTTATTAAAAAGGTTTGAATTAAGAGAATGGCTTCAGTTGCTGTTTGCTTCCATCATGTCCAGTCGGCTTTGTTTACACATGAACCACAGCAGGCTGCCTTGTCACGTCGCAGGAGGCTTGTTTTCCATCTCTTTCCACTTAATTAGTAGTGAAAATGAATGAACACTTTTGCAAAAAACTAAAAGAAAGATAAAGAAAAGTTTTATCAAAACAGCTCATGATGGGGAAAGAACTTCATCAAATTACTTTAGAAACTTGCCAACATTATCTTCATGATGTGTGAAATCATTTGTCTTTTCTTTTAGAAGGCAAATAAAATGTAGCATTGTTCATGCTGGAAGTTATAAATCTTAAGGTATTTAATTGTGTCATATGACAGGACTCTGAGTTGTTGTCATAAAAGGACAATCTGTCCCCTAGAGAGAGAATTCCTCTCTTTTGTTTGCCTTTTCCTTTTCCTTAATGAGAGCAGCTGCCATTCAGTAATAACAAATTTGAGCCCGAGACATTAACAGTGCGAGCTGTACTTCACCGTCCTCTGAGAAATTTGCATGGCATAAGATAAAACAGAGGGGATTAGAGGTTGGAGGCAAAGAGACGTTCCCGACACCACACATGCTCATTCTTTAATCATGATCAAGTCCTGCCAATATTGGGAAATCTGAATTCCAAAGGCTGTTCAGCATCAAAAGGATCCAGAGTCTTCTACTGTATCTCTCCAGCTTCTGACAGAGTGACTAATAGGGACTACTGAAGCTTTCTTTCCCTCCAAAAAACCCCAAATCTCCACGCTCTCAACAAATTCCTAGCTTCTGTGTGTCCTCTAAAGCAGCCCCAAGTTTACATTACAGCAGTTCCGACACTTGGCTTGAAGCGGCAGTCCCATAGTCCTGTGAGCTCTCGGGGTGTGTTCCTGGCACTGAACATGCAGATAGGATAAATAGATCACACACAGGCCCTCCAGAGGGCAGAGACGCTGACTGGAACGGGCAACAGGGAATAAAAAAAAGACATCTGGTGAAGGCGCTGGTGACAAGAACATATAGAGAGACGGTATTATAGAATACAGTCCACTGGAGCTGATTAAGTTGTCTCTTCATAAACTAAATTCATCCCGTAGAGCCTCACAGCTGTCATGGAGTGAGATGTGCAGTAGCCTTCTGTACAGATCACCGGTGTGTACAGGGTTACCTCTCCAAACAGACGGAGCACGGTCAATTTCCAGCAACCAATAAACCTACCATGCATGTCATTGGATTGTGGGAAGGAAATGGAAACACTGGGAGTCTACATAGGGCCGCATGTAGTGAACACAGCACAAATCTGCTAAATATTCATAAATCAATAAATTAAAACTTATAATACAGTCTAAAAATAATAGCTGTGGTGAAAGTTTTATGTTGCACACAGAAAAGTGAAATGACCAACAAATGTTAGATTATTGTGTAAAAGACACACCATTCAATACGATCCAAACCGGTTCAAATGTGTAAAAATGTAGATAAAATGAGAATCTGTAAATAATTATTGAAAAAAAAAAGCATCTTACTTTGAAATTTAATGTAAGCAACAAACTTGAAAACACTTAATCATTTTTCAACAACAGTCAGCAAGTGTTTTAGCTGCTGTAGAGTCGAAGATTAAATGTGTGTATTTAAGATTGACAACAGTGCAGGGCCTCCTCTGCTGCGTTTTTCATTTCAGAATTCTCCAATGCATTATTTTCCTGGGTTGACAAGTCTGAGATGCTGGTGGATCCATTTAGCAACCAGAATGGTTTTTTCTTTGCTCCAAAGTCATGTTGTTTGAGTATATTGCTTTCAGGAAAAACACACAGTCTGGATGGCAGTAAATGTTGCTTTAAAGCCCATATATATTCTGACATTAAACACTAATTTTAAGCTTTATCGTTTGCAAATATTTTATTCTATACATCTGAACATTCAAATGATACGACGTACTAGAAGTGTAGAGAAAGCCAAAATCTTTGCATTTTTATGATGAGAAATGTTTGAGCAGCAAAGGTTTCCTGCAGTGCATTCTTTTCCAAAGTGGTGGACGCATTCACTGGGATTTTCCTTATCAGCCCAAATCCCATTACTGACCTGTTACCAGGTAACCGATGAAGCAAAGACATGATCCCTCCGATGCTTTTCTTAAGAGGTTCTTCATTACTTCCACCTTACCTTTTTTCTAAATGTGTTGCATTCATCAAATTCAAATGCAGCATGTGCTTATTAAAAAAGTAATCTCTTTTTCTCTGTTTCAGCTGCTGACATATTGGCGTTGTACTACTTGACCATTTAAAAGCATCACATTTAATTCATCAAATGAGCTGAGAACACTGTCATAATATGACACTAGTGTAATACTGAATAACACAGACAGTAATATAAACATGTCTTTCTTGCTCCTTGCACATTTTGCAGGTTATGTCAAAAGATCCAGATGCTGTGTTGACTTTATGATCACATGGTTGACCACTTCGGTTCTAATGTAGGTCATATAAACTCAAGCAGACCTTTAAAACATAATTTTAGTTTAAGCAGATGGTGCAACACGGTCCCTGTGTTGATATGAAGGAAAGTTAGTGCAGACTTTTCATTTCGTTATAATTTAAACCACTGACCAGAGGGAGAGATCACATCTCTACCAGCCAGTGCATGACTTGACTCAGAGGGCTTATGTAGTGTGAAGGCACATACACACACATGCCGCCACATTTGTAGTCAATGCACTAACCCAGCCAGAACAGTTGATCCAGTATCAGCCCTGGTCCCAGTTGGTCGGCCAGCGCAGATCCTATTAAATACTGTAGTTGCTGTACTCAGTAGAGGAGGGGGACTACGCAGAGGCACTAACCTCCATCTGCTGTGGTCAGCTTTGGCAGAGCATTGGTAAGACTCTCTGGGGGGGGCAGAGCTTATTTTCTGAGTGATAAAGCACATGAGCGCAGGAGAAACTACCAGAGAAAGGAGAGACACAAGAAGGTGGATGGAGGAGGGAGGGATGTCAGGCAAGGGGGGGGAAAGAAGAAGCGAGGACAGCCATCCGCAACAAATGTGCTGCGAGGCTTTCATATCAGGGTGACAGGTGCATTATCATAGGTTAATGAGAAGCGTAGTGCTGCCTGTAGCTGCAATCAGGGGAGCACTGTCTCCACAGCCACCTCCATCAATCAGATCAGACAGAAATCCTCTCCGAAGCAAACACACAGGTTGATACAGTATACCAAATATACAGAACAGGCCCACATACAAACACCCTCCAGTACCAGGCACAGAGAAAGCTCCTTTTAGCTTGTGGGATACACTGATGGAACAATATTATGGCTGCAATTTGGTGCAGGAGATTACAGTGTGATTATGGGGTATTTATGGACACAATGAGAGATAATTAGCACTTCAAGCAGAGCCCTCAGGTGCAATCATCTAACCGTGTTAAATGTACTGTAATCTCCAATGTCTGTATAGAAAATGGGGTAGGATATATCCAGATCGTTAACTGGGAGGCCTTGAAAACATTTTCTCTATCCTCAATCAGAGATCTGATCATGAGTAACAGCATCCCACATTAACACAGTACATTACCCTCGGCCAAATAACAGCTTTTCACATCAGAGATTTCTGTATTTTTGCTTTGTGGGTGCTCTTTACTCAGGTTTAAAGTCAGCGCAGTCCTGATGCGAAAAAGGTGAATCACTTTCTTGTGTTGCCAGGGAGATGACACTGTCAGTCAAATCTGATCAAACCTCTCCCACGCAGTCCAGATGAAGCAGAGTTAAATTATTTATTCTAATGAAGGCTTTGTGAACACATCTTTAGTCAAAGAATGTGTTTTTATACTTGTTTATGACTACTCTGGCTTACACGCTCACATAAGGACAGTTTAGAGACACCAAATAACCTAACAGGCATGTCTTTAGACACACATTTTACGTTATACTCGAAGTCTAAAAATTCTCAACGTTTCAACGCTACACAAAAAAAAATTTGAGAAGCTACAATAAATACGAGAAACTTATTCAACTATTTATTGACTATGTGTTCATAAAGAAATGTTTTACAAAGACAGATGTTTTAAGTTCAACATGAATGGATTATTTATGGAAAGTTCAGTGTTATAGTCGGGAACCGTGGATTGTTGATGAAGTTTTATGATGATGGAAATTATGATCTTGCCTGAGGTTGGTGTGTAATTTCTGTTCTCCTACAAACAGGAAAATATAAGCAAACTAATAAAAGATGTTTTACAAGAAAATATATTGAATTAGAAAACTATTAACTAAAGAGATTTAAGTTTTAAAACTAGATTTTGTGATAAAGGTCAGTTTCAAGACCACTTACAATAAACATTAATTTTGGTGCACCTTGGTGCACCCCCCCTGCTCTCCTTGTTTTTTAGGAAACTTAAAAAGCTGAATTTGTACAGTTGGGTAAAGCTAGCAGCAATGTGTACAGCAGAACAAAAAGTAAAGAAATATTTAGACTCCATAAATTAATACATTAATTTATTTCTTAGAATAAAATGACGTAGAGCAGGATAAAAGAGCTCAGGACTGAGCACAAAGGGGAGGAAATTACAGCTCAAAGCCACAGATTTCCAACATTCAGTCCTCAAAATGCTATTTATTGTGATGTATTATTGTTTAGCACAATTTGTGTAAAAAAAAAAAGTGGACATATGTAACACTCAAAACCTTCCAGCAGACCTGCACTGGACAAATAAATGAAAACGAGTCTAAAGCATAAAGCTAAACACCCCTCCCTCAAAATTACACGTATGCATTTGCTATTGAGAGTCAGTGTAAATAATGCCTTGTCTGTAGTGACAGCTCACTATCAGCCGTCTCCAGGCTTTGTGCAGTGTCCTCCAGGCAATGTGGATTTTGTGGTTCATACAAACTTTTTCACTCCCCGCCACCAGAACATAACCTTCTTTCTGTTCCAGACTCCTGATTTACACATGAGGTTCAAACTGAGAATATAAATAAGAAATGATAAAAACATAACAGCAATGTGCTGACATGGAAACTGTGGAGGGAAATGAAAAAGAAACTGTTTATTGTTTATTACACTGCTGTTTTTTATGCACGACCCATGAAACAAATAGTGTATTCTCCAAATTTCAGAGACCTTCCTAATAAAATAATAAATCAATGTTTTCAGGGGCGCTCTTGTCATTCAGAGGAGCGTAGCTTCTGTTGGTCTGCAGCACGCTGTCGGGGTGAATTTCAGGTCTACTCTGTGCGCACACACATATTATCTAAAATGTACAAACAACCCTGACAGGACAAGAATACCACAACCTCAAAATAATATCTTTTCCCTGTCTACAGCTACTCCCGGGCTCAGTGTAAGGCAGATGGCTACACAATCCAGCTGCGGTTTCTTACTCTGTCACTCCTCACCTGGATAGTATTTCCCTCACACCAGCAGCACCCCCCCCACCCCTTCTCACTGGAAACCATATGTTTTCACAGACTCTCCTGATGCTCCCTGATGTTTGGCGAGGCAGTGAGAGCTGTGCCAGAGTGATTTCAGCAGCATTTACTCTGCAGAGGCCACAGAGGCCACGCGGAGAGGAGAGCTTGCCCTTATCACACTGGATTTGCCCACGAGGGGGAAAGAGAGTGGCATAAAAGAAGTGAGAAAAAAGAAAGGAAGGAGGTTCTGAGTATGAGTCAGCCCATCATTCTTCTCGATTCTACAAGCCGCTGGGCAGGAAATGAGGCAGAGGACACCCGCTGACCTGAAGCCACTTGCTGCCTCTCTGCCTATCGCCGAAACAATTTAAACAGCTAATGGAACTCGGCTGATCCTCTTTCCCTCTTACACAGGAGCGCTGTGACTCACACTGCTCATTTCTGATTAGAGCTCCCCAAAGTAATCTGCAGCAGACAGAGAATAGACCCAGCCAGTTATGTTATTATACAGCTCTATGAGGCAGATATGTGTAACGGACTAAGAGTACACACTTCAGCTGTGTATGACGGCGGAGAGAGATCACAAACAAGAAGGGCAGTGAGGGTCTGTGCAGGAGGAAGGGATGAGACAGAGGGGTCAGTCTGCAGGTGGAGATGGGGGTGGGTTGCTGGCTGAAAATGCCCATGACAGAATGAACAGGATGCTGGGAAGAGAATTGTAGCAGCTGCAGAGAGGCCTACATCGTCATCAGTGCTGGATGGACATCGGCAGAGCGGAAAGCTCGTCAAAAACACTCGTTGATAGGAAGGCAAATGGTTTCAGAGGGAATACCAGGGTAGGCATTTATCTTTACATGCAGAGGTGTGAAATACAACCCGTATTTACAAAAGACAGTTACAAGTTTTAAATGCCAAGGTAACTTTATCGAGACTATTGCTTCTCAGCCTGAATGCTGCCTGAACTCTGGCTTGTTATTTGCTGCTCATTGAACAGACATGACATCTTCATCACTGTTCTTCTCTTTTGTTCGGTTTCACAGGAATTGTCCCGCTTCCTCTGCCCCAGACTTACTGACTGACAGCTGTGTGGAAAAAACATAGGATGCATCCTTCCTCATTGTGGTTGACCTTAGATTTGTGTGTGTATGTGTGTGTTAGGAGTATAACAGCAAGACACCATCCTGCAAGTGTAAACTGGTTTTAAACAGCCAGCATACAAAGGAAATACAAACCTAAATAAACCTAAAATAAACAGTTTTACATTTATCAGGTAATAATCTACTTGAATTAATTCATTTGTTATTTTGTCTGTTAGATTTTAGTTTATATTCTGGGTAAAAGTACTAAAATAACATAGAACTGGTTATCAAAAAAACCTACTGGCAATATTTCAATAACCAATCAATTGCTTTTTGCAGGTTTATAAAAAAAGAATCTACAATTCTACAATGAATCCAAGTACAAACGTCATTGTTAAAGTCTTCTTATGTTAAAGGATTTAATCACTTTAACATTTTAAAGTGATTAAATGACAAATTCCAAAAACATATGTTTACCTGTGCCAAAGCAATGAAATAAGAAAAACAGTAAGCCAAGCTGGTCAGCAGGTTTCCTCCTTCGTTTCTCCTTTAACTAGATGATCTATATTGCCTCAACACCCTCCTTACAGCACAAAGTTGTTCTCAACATGAAGCGCCTTACACAAAGCTGGATCAGAGCTGCAGCTGTGTTGTGAGTGGGTTCCTCTGCTGGAAACCAGTGGTGCGTTACTGTATGAGCTTCTGGTATGACATCATGAAGCTCCCTTTCGTTTAAAGACAGTCATGCACTTAGGTCTGACGAGAGAAGCTTTTTTGTAGCTACTGCAGAGGAACAATCTTGTTACAGCAGGAAAATGTATGTATGTGGAGCTCTTTGTTCTGATGAGCCACAGGGAGCGTCAGAGTAAATTAACAGAAAATACAAATAAGGCAACGAAAGGAGAACTGAATTAGCTTAGAGGTGCAGAACAGGGAAGATGGTGAAATAACTTTTTTCCCCCCCAGAATGTGGATGCAAGCCACATTACAACAGTAGCTTTTATAAATGACATGTTTAGAATATAATTAATCTTGTGATGAAGGATTTTTCATATTCCACTAAATAGCTCATAACACAGTCATCATGCTAATTTCAACTACACTTCAGCAGAAACTGGAAGCACAGTTAGTCAAACACTGCCATCTTCTGGTGGCTTTAGGTACCAAAACCATCACATTTAAAGGTCGAAAACACCAGTCCACGTGTCCTTCTGTCATTGTAAAACTTATGTCTTGATTTATAAAAGCATAAAGCTTTTAACCCTTGTATTACGTTGTTTAAAAAAAAATCACATTGATTGTGTTGCGGGTCATTTTGACCCACACTGTGCAAATCTACTCACAACATTAAAAAAATCTAGTTCAACCAATAACTTTTTTCAGATTATGTAAACATTTAGAAAAGAGACATTCAACCCAATCTTTTAACTCTCACACCACATTTAAGAATTTTTTTTTTTTCCCTCTTCAAACACTTTTAACTTGCCCTATTTTCTCTGATTTTCTCAGTTTGACCATTTTCAACATCCTCCAGATGATGGACAGACAGTAACTATGTGTGGTCTGCAGATGTAATTGTTGCAAGTTCTGACTTATATTTTTTCTAACTGTAATAAACATATAGCTTTCTCTTTAGAAGTTCATCTCCAAGGCAGTAAGATGTAAAGAAGTTGTCACATGTGATGTTATGCACCACCAGGTGGCTTTCCAGTGTACACTTACATATTTTATGCATAGCCAGATATTGAATCACAGGCGATCCATATTTTTAAGCCATACATGGCAGGCTTGTTGGGCATGTACTGTCGGAAAGGACAGCACTGCCTGAATGAAACAAGGCGCTCATCGACAGTAACATGCAAACCAAGATGGTACAACAAAGGTAGAATTTCAACTCATCTCTCCCATGCATCTGATCGCAGCTAGCTTGTCTCTTTCATGTCACTTCACTCTGGTGTCATGGTTGTCAAATCAGATGACTCGAGATTTTTTGTCAAATGTCTCCAGAGACATTGTTGCTGGAACAATCTTCATTCCACAGACTTAAGAGTGCAGAGGTGAGAAAGTTTATCCCAAAGACACACTAGAGTGTCTGTGTATGAATATCTATTCTAAAGCATTAAAAACATAAATAGGCTATCAAAATTAAGTTCATTAAAGAGGCTTTTTTTTTTTTTTTTGCTCTAATCAGCAACTTATCCACACTGAAGTGTCTGGGTCAAAATGACCCCCAACATCATCTTTGTATACAAACACTGCACAGATGTTCGACTACACATCAAAGTCTCCAAATTTCACTCAAAAGTTCATGAGCCCAGTGGAGGAAAAGTCACAAATTTTCATGAAGAAAAAGAAAGGTTAACCAGTAGTTTGTTCATCACAAAAACTGAAATGGGTCAAATTGACCCTTAACATAAGATAAAGGTTGAACAAGTTGAAATGAAGGAAGACGTTTGCAGATTTCTTGTGGGTTCGGGTTTATTTTAAGGTCTCAACAAAATAAAATGACAAAAAAACAATAAGTTTCTAAATATGGCTTACAGGCCTTTTATTCTACTAAACTACATCTGTGTACAAAATATTTCAAACAAGAAAAAGCCTTCATTTTTCATCACGTTAAATTAATTAGTCAAAGAAAAAGCTTACTAAAAGTGTTGCTAATGATTAGCTTCCTCTCTTTTGCATATTTATGGTATAATGAACATGATTTAAAGATTTGTTCACGTTATGAAGAAACTACAAGCCACATAAAAGTGCAATCTACCTGCTAAATTACAGTGATATTGATAGGTGTTCAATGCAGTGAGCCCTCTAGATCCACAGGCGACAATCTGAGCGAGTGCCTGGAAAATTTCATGGATCTCCAATTAAAAAATAAAACTTCTTTCTTTCTTTTTTTTATATTCTTCTATTTCTTAAATTGAAGCGCTAAACTCCTTTGAGTTTAACACTACAAGAGAGTAACTCGAGGTTCTCTGTGGGCTGATCAGTCAGGGAGGAGAGCAGAGGTAGTAGAAGCAGAAAATACAGCTGCAATAGTCTGCTGACCAACAATAGCGTTAATTTTTTTCCCCTCTGTGGCATCTTTGCCAAAAAACAAAGACCAGACACAGCGTTTGTATGTCTGCTGACAACAAAGTTTCTTTTGCTTGTTACTGTAATTTTAAACTCAAATGAAGCGCGTCCCCCAGGATGCACCGATAGTGAGTTTACTGCATTTCTAGATTTTAGAGCATCAACACAAGTACCTAGCAACATCACTGATATAAATTTAGCTTTAACAGAGTATTAATAAAATGAACTGGGAGAGAGAAGCTAATGAGGTGGCTGACACATTGGATGAGGAAAGAAAAACATTTTTGTAAAAAACAAAACCAGAGGTTAGATTGCTGATGTAGAGTCATTTTGGGGTCATGGTTGCTTCTAAGAATATGCTTACTTTCACGGTTTCTCTCTGCGCTTGTTACTGATGACATAAGCCCCAGAAAATGACTTCCAAGAAAATAAACAATACAGAAAAAGGAAAAGTGCACTGTGGTCACACAGCTGCCTGTTTCTGCTATGACAGTAAAAATTCAACTTCTTATAATAAAAGCCAGCGTGAGGTGCTTCAATAAAGAGGTCTGGGGCAGGAGATGTGCTCCCAGATGCACTCTATGTTAAAATATGTTTTTTATGGTGATGACAGTCACTCAAAGGGCTCCAATTTCCCAGATTCAGACTGAAATAGTGCTGACAAGCTGCAGTGGCAGCCTTACGCTGCACATTGTAAACAATAGAAAGGAAACACAGAACAATAGGACTCTTAACAACATGAACATGAGGGGGAAAATTCTCCCATATGAAATCTGACAAAGCATTGAAATGTCTCATTCCTTAGATAATACATAAATGAAGTTAAAAAACAACCTTATGACATGAAAATATAAAAGGTAAAAAGGAAATAAAATATTTATTCAACATCATACACACACTTGCTTCACACAGAACTAGCTGTTTGAAGAGCTACTGGTTCCTAGTCGTGCACAGGCATTTAAGTAAGAGATTTTGCGATCCACCCAGATGATGGATGGTGGGGAGGGAGGAGGAGGTGAGTGTTAGCTGAGGCTAATATCAGGGTTACTGAGGAAGGAGCCGATTACAGAAACCAAAACCCTCCACCACAGCAGCCCTGCCTTTCCGCCACCCTCAGCTCCAAAAATACAAGCTGCAGGATCACAGGGTGGCAACAACCCTAAGGAGGGTCACCCACCCACACCCTCCAGTTTCCCTCTTGTCTTCCTGCCTTGAAAATCACATGATCAGAAGATGTAGCTCTCAGATTCTGCTCCCAGTGTCACTAAACTGCTCACTGTAACAGTGGGTACGGTTCCATGATGGTTTTCAATTCAGAATTAATCATTTGGAATTAAATAATTCTGAATTAACAGTATTCTCCTTTGAGTTTACATGGAAATAATAATTCCAAATGAAGGTTTATACATTGTTACTTAATTCTGCTTTAGATTGGCAGGTTGGGAAGGGTTCTGATTGGTCAGGGGGCGGGTGTGATGTAGCCTATTTACGTCTACTGGAAATAAAGTTCGATTCCTGCTTGTCGTCTTTTTTGTCGTAACATAGACAACAACATAATAAGTACCAGCTTCTTTGCTATTTTGATTATAATTTTGAAGCACCAGCTCGACATGAGCATCCTCCTCCACATATTTCAGTAGCTGCGAAGGAGAAGGAAGATAGAATATCGAAGATGGGAGGGAAAACAACGCGCAGAATGTGTGTGTCATCGGGACGGGACAACGTAAGCAGCATGCGCAGAACGATCGGAAATAACCTGGAGCAGAATGAAGGTTTACATGACAGAGGAATTAATCAGTTCGGATTTAAAATGCAAATAAACCAGCCAATTACTTCGGAGTTAAGTTAATTCAGAATTGACGTTTGCATTCGGAGTTAGGTGTTTGGTGGTCATTTCTCGCCAGTTTAAAGAAGAACTAACTTTTATTCGGAATTAAAACTCCCATGTAAATGTGACCACTGACGTCATCAAAGACAAAGAGACGAAAAATGACAAGAAAATTAACATTTGCATCGTTTTAAATGACAAAAATTTTAAGCTTTAAACAAAACGTAAAAAAACATACAAATAAGACAATAAACTTATGTGATCCAAGTATGTCAAACTTGACTAAGCAGTGTCAGTGTTGTGTGGGAGATGCTGTGTGAAGGATGTGAGAGATCTGCACAGCTGCTAAGACATGAGAAGCTCAAATGGTGGCGACAGCTGTGTTAAAGTGAAGGTTTGTGTGCTAATATGGAGAAGAGTGTGAGGAGAAAACGAGAGTCCTTCTGTGTGTGATGAGACGCTGGCTCGGCCGTCTGCTCAGTACTTCGGTACCTTGGAGTAATCCTCCTGGACGATGCTCTTGCACAGACACATGGACAGGATCATCCCCAGGAGCTGAATCAAATGGAGTTGTCAGATTAGATAGAGGGGGAAACTGACTGATGGGGCATCTGCTTAAATGTGAAAGTGCTTCAGCGAAAGAAGTGGATGTGTGACCAGTAGGGGGTAGATTTCAGCCAGTTCACCTCCAGCTAAGCACTGTATAATTTTCTTGCTGACATTCACTATGGAACACACTTTTCTTGTATGATATGAACCTAACCCCTTTCTGGGTGTGCTGAGCTGCATAATTTGGGATGTGTAGCTTTGAATTTCTATACAAGCTACAATCTGCAGCAGGCCATGCAGTAAACGGCCTCTACATGGTTACTGTGAGTGCATAATTCAGAGCAAATGAAATGCATACTCTACCTCCACAACTGCCACACCGACGAAGATCCCCAAAATAACTCCAGAGTTTTCTTGGAGCCATTTCTCCACATACTTTACACATCCCTGGAGGAGACAACGTGAGAAACAGTGAGAAAAGAAAGTTCAGAGCAGAGAGGAGGAAGTCTGACATGCCAGGAGACGAACGGCAGCCGGACATGCTTAGAGCCTTTTCGCAGCACAACTGTTGGTTTTGGATTGAAGCAACGAGAGAAAGAAAAAACAGATCTTCGCTTAGCTGAGAGAGGGGGTGACGTCCCTGAAACAAACAGACCAAACAACGGAGCGGCAACGGTTTCCTGGGGTTCCAACAAATTACACAATGGTAAACAACTGGCTTCACTGTGCTGATCACTGTGCTGCTGATCACGCTGGACCACAGTGCCACACTGAGCTGGCAGCTGGAGTTACACAACACGAGTGAAATGTATACATTTTATGGTGTGAAGTTATTCAGGACCGTGCAGGAATTTTTTTTACAATCATTCTGCTCAAGAATCACTTCATAACACTGAACATGGTCACAACTACAATGCAAAATACTCTGAGTGCTGTGACCCAAAGAGGGACAGAGTGGATGACAAAGGAGATAGTCTCAAGGGGAAAAAACAGGAAATTGTTCTGGATAATTTGTGAAAGCAAATTTAGAGAACATGTAAAACAAGGACAGCTGTAAATAATTTATTTGGCCCATATAATTAGTTTAACAAAGAAAAACTTTAATTAAACCATCTACAGAGATGTGTCTCAACAACATTGCTACTCTGTTGTAACATTCCAGCGGCCCGCAGAGATTAGCCTAAACACTGAAACCACTGACAGATGACATGGATAACAATTATCATGGTGTTGCACTTAGCAGCAGTCGCACTGCTCTGACATGCTGCAATAGTTCCTCAGGAGTAGCTCAAGAAACAAGAGACATCGGGATATAAGACCTCATTTTGATGGCACAAGACAATAAATAATGTCTACATAATACGGACAATAAATTTAATCTTCACGGAAAGTCTACACTGGGGTGTGCATCACATGAGTTCTATGACATTTTCATAGAAATGATCATTTATAGACGTGGGGAGGTAATCACCAGAAGCAAGGTGTTTTCCATTAAAAAACAGGACAAGCAGCGATTCGATTAGACAGAACTATCCTTATTTATGATGCTCATTTGTGTGTGTGTGTTTTTTTAAACATTTTAATTACAGTTCAAAGTTATGCTATTGAGATTTTGTGTTACTGTGATTTAAATAAAAATGTAGTGGTGTTTTGTGCAAATTGTACATCGAACATAAGTTGAGCAGTGAAGGGGAATGTGTAGTCAAAGCCTTCCAATAGTTTGGTCAATGGGAAAATGCAGTTCAATAGCTCTGGATCATGCCAATATAAAGTAAAAGAGCTTCACAGGTAACAGATGTGTGTGATAACAACAGGAAAACCTACTTAATCATTGAGCTGAACATCACACTCTACAGTTTTTATGATCTTTATAAATCGAACATTTTCATACATATAGAGGCCTGTATTTCTTCACCTAAGTGTAAACCCGAAGACATATTGAGTAATGTCTTATTTGCATACCTTGGTATGATACATATGTTAGCTGCACCTGTAAATTCAGTTCTGATTGTTAACTTTTAGATCATTGCAGATTTTACACAGAGTTACATACCATGTCATAGATGGGGAAATCTTTAGACGTGTGCTCACACAGGCCAAACGGCTTCACCTCTGTGCCAGGAATGGAATCATTACGACAGGAGCATGAGTAGAAAAACCTGGTGCTGTTCTTGATCAAAAGGTTCTCAGACCAGTTTCCTGGACCCTTCCACCCACAGCATTTCATCTGGTGACATGAAAGAGAGGGAAAAAGATTGTGAGGCAGAGAAAGCACACAGAGGATGGAGTGAAAAAAAAATGAAAGTGTACAAGACAGAAAGGAGAGACAAAGATTAATGGAAAAATAAGATGAAGGCACAAATCGGTGCAGACTATGGGCTCCTGGCAGCTGTTTTCAGAGACACTAGAACAAAGAGGCTGGCAAGACAGAGGGAGAGAAAGGGTGAAAAGAAACGCGCTATGAGCTGATTATCTGAACAGGTCCATCCGAAGTTCAAAACAAAGATTTGATCCAACTTGCCCCTCATGGTGCCTGTCTGCTTTATCAATCTTTAAACTTCTACTGCCTCCAGAAAACAATGAAAGTAAAGGGGATTTGGTTTGTGGCGCCTCAGGCATCAAACACCTCTGGACCAACAATGTTTTTCCCAGCTTTTCCAGATAAATCTCAGAAACTGCAGTCAAATGCAATAGCATGGATTGTTTATTCATCAGAAAGTTTTCCAATGAAAACTGTTCATGCTGATGTCTGTGGGTTTCCCAGCCAGGGTTGCAAAGACAAGTGAAGTTTCCAAACCTTCTGGCTCAAAACTGCCAGAAAAAAGAGAATAAGACTTGAACAAGATGTGGCAGGTTGGAGTCTGCAAGGGCTGCTTTGTCAGAGCTTGTTTCACCTAAATTATGGGGAGGATTTCTAGATGCACCTGGGACATTGAAGGGTTCCAGTTTGGTGGGCTTAGGAGTGGGTCTCTGCTCTATATCATCTGTTCTATACAGATGATATAGACCTGTTTGTTTCATTGTGCAACTGAAATGTAGATCAGCAACTCTAAAGCCAAGACTATGATCTTCAGGCGGTAAATGGTGAAGCGTCCTCTCTTGGTTGGGAATGAGGTGCTGCTTTAAGTGGAGGACCGGAGGTATCCCACAGTCTCGTCTTCATGTGTGGGATAAATGTAGTGGAATTGACAGGTGGTTTGTTGCAACGTCTTCTGTGATATACGAGATTCATATCAGTCTGTTGTGGTGAAGAAAAATCTGAACCCAAAGGCAAAATCTCTTGACTTTATTAATGATATAGGTTCTTAGCTTCACCTGTAGTTACAAGCTGAGGAAAGTGAACAAAAGAAGAGGACTGTGGACACCAGCAGCCAAAATGAGTTTTCTCTCTTAGAGAGCTGCAGCACAACTTGCACTCATCAGACTTACTGTACAGACTTGTGTAGAGCTTGACAAGTCTGCTATATACTCATTGATTTAAAGAGCATGTTGCAGGTAAAAACCCTCTAAAATAAATATGTAGCAAAATATTATAGGGACCAATGTTGAATAAAACACACTATTTTGAGCTTTTGGAGTAGTTTATGTAAGAATTTCACAACTGCATCTCAAACGACAAGACAGGAAGTGATGTAGGAAAAGGTAGACGGTGCCGAAAAAAAGCACTGCTGCAGTGAAGAGTACCCAGTCGCAAGAAGTACAGTAACAGCATCTCACCTCTAGATGGCATGTATTCATTTTTACCTTTAAAGTCCCACTCTGTAACTTTTTGACTTTTAAAACTGGAGTTTATGACCCAGCATTTCCGGAGCTGTCACTGGCAAGCGGTGTCCCTCTGGTGAAAAAACGCACTATACAACTTTTTGAACCAGGATACGACGTCATGTTTTGCTTCACGGTATTATAAGGAACTGCATGTTGTGAACATGCAACATTGTCGATTCAGGAAAGAAACGCAAGAAGATTAAAAGAGTAAAAAGGACAAAACAAGAGTCATCACAAGATCGTCTTTTGGTGGCTGGAGAGAGCTAACATGTCAGGTAGCATGCAAGATGGATGCTGACTTAGCCATTGATACGGAGTGCGTGATGGGAAAATCATAATTTCAGTTGTATCTTTTGAAAAGAATAAATTCATGCCATCTACAGGCGAGATGCTGTTACTGCACTTTTCAAGATTGGCTACTTTTTTTTGGCACAAGATTGTCCACCTTTTCCTAGGTCACTTTCTGTCATACAGTTTTAGTTGGAGTAGTAAAACGCTTTCAGAAACTACAAGAAAAGCCAAAATAGTGTATTTATAAACATGTTTTTTTCAACATTGGCTCCTACAATATTTCCTTACATATTGATCTAAGTGGGGGTCTAACCTGCAGTATGCTCTTTAAGTTAGGTGTGTTGCTTCACTGGCAGGACTGCATGGCATCAAACTTAAGCCGTCTTGTTTAATAGAAACTTACTCCGAATATGTTAGGTTAGGGATGAACCCTAACTGAAAAAAAGATTGATTGTTGAATTCTTATTTGAAAATGATACAGAAGCTAATTTTCTTCATTAGATCTGATAAAGTAGCTCAACAACTGTTTGCAGTAATTTTATTACATAAAAAAACGCAAGTTTACATATTATTGCATGAAACAAAAAAAGATCATTACATTAGTTTTGATAACATATCATGGTCATGGCATGAAGTCGGTTGTTTCTTTCTGAGACTGATTATGTAACCAGGCTGAAGGATTAACTCACCGTCCTCTGAATGTAGTCCCAGGTGTGCTCTGTGGTTCTGTTATGCCCCGTGTAATCGGTTATCATGTTCTGGATGATGTTGGAAATCTCTTCTTTTAACTGTGGAGAGAAGAGACTTATTAGTGTAAATCAGAGTGTAAATCAAGTGTAAATAAAATATTTGTCAATGGAAAATTGTTCAGTAATAAGAAGTTCAGACAGCAATCTGGTGCAGGGAAGAGACTGAGCACCAAGGAATAGAAAGAAAATCCAAAACAAAACAAACAAAAAAAAAACCCAGATAAAACCATCCATACATATATTTTCTATTCTTGATCACTAACATTTAAACTGCATGTTTCTAAGGGAAGTGCCACAGTTCACACATGTGAAACCCCACTCTGGGCCGGGGTACTGTGGAAATTTAGCTCAGGAAGAGAGTGACTGTGTTTATGTGGATAAGACCACAGCGGTGACCACAATCCAGCTTCTGAACTCTGCAAAGATGAGCGAGAGCCTCACCCTATTCTGGGAAAGGGCACCACCCTGCCCTGTGGTGAGCCTTAAAAACAGGGAGTGTGTCTACGGCTACAGACACACACATGCTATCACAAAAACTGCCAAACACACATGTCCATACAACACATATGCATACATGTTGAAAAGCTATGAGCTGCACTGTCTCCACCTACCCGAAGTGCTGATGTGTATTAAATGAACAGCTTTTTATGTCCTCAGAGAGAGTGGTCAAGATCAGATAACAAAACTCGTTATGAGTTACTGCTGTATTCAAATATGACACTCATTTTAAACAAACACACGAGCTTGCTTCCCTATCATTGATCTGACCTGTAATTGAAAAGAATCGGTTCAACAGTGTGAACCTACGTCAGACCTACAGTCTGCTACAGACTGCATGTTAACTCACCATACAGAGAGATGAACATCTTTACAGAACATAGGTGATGCTTCATGAAAAGCTCCTAGAGTTGTGTTCCTTATGTGCAACCAGGAAGTCTAAAATAGTAAAACAATGTTGTATCCTTTTTTTTTTTTTACTCTGGGTGAAGTGATTCCTTGTTCTGATAGTAGTCTAGACATTTTGTAATCATGAACAAAAAGAAATATAGTTAGACCCCTCAGTTTACTGTAAATAAGTAAAACTCTGACTAATCCAAGTGTTCGGCCCGAAATGGCGTTCATTTCTTATAAAAAAAAAGCCTTGGATCGTGTAAGGAGCTAAACCAGAGAGGGAGGAGTCGAGACAGGCCACTTTCAAGCTTCCCAACATTACCTAACCGAGCTTTAATCATAATGTTTTTTGTTCCTCATTCGATTTCTTAAACTGGTACCATTTTAATTCTATTAGGCTAGTTTAACTTTTCACATCTATGCACTTTAGCCATCTGTTATGGGAAATCTCTAAAAATTGTATTTTAAAATGCTTTAAAGTGCATATTTTCACTGTCCTATGGTGTGTATTTTCCTGTTACTGCACTGACTGTCTTGAATATTGATGAATAAATTTACACTGGGTTTTTTTTTGCATCTTAATTTAGGTCTTTTAATGTTTTCATTTATTTAACCCTTTATGGGGCAAGTGACTATTTTTGATCACTTCGCTTTCTTTCACATTCAGCATGAAACCATTTTTTTTGTTAATGTAACAACATAATGGAAGTCTTGGTAAATACCAGGACAATTTTAGGTGAAAATGTCAATTTGAAAATTTCAAGGGATTTCATTGAGTGTCCTGTAAGGGGTTAATAAAGAACAACTTGTCAACAGGGGGCGCTGTGTCATCAGAGTTAAGCTTTTTTTTTTTTTTTTTTTGGGGGGGGGGGTCTCTGAGTTGATAATTACCATCTAATAGGGTAATATTGGTAATGTCATTGCACAACTGTCAAAATCCGTTCTGTTGCTAAATGTCTGCCTTTTTTGTGAGTTACCCACAAATTAAACACAAAACATCAATTAAAGTCTTGAGATGACTATGAAAATGTTCAACACTAAAACCTGTGTGCTATTTCCCTTAAAGAAGTCCAGTTTTCTTCATTCCATCTGCTTCACCTCGCTTTCAACCAACACTCGCTTTCAACCAACACCTTAAGTGACATCAATCACAAACTGACATCCTGTCACTTTCCATTCAATGAACTGAAACTGTGTTTCTTCACAGGATGTAGTGGGGTCCCTTGTGGTTTAACAGCACACCTACATTAACGTTTTCACACGCTTGTGAGGGAAAAAACACAAGCCCCCGTAGATAAAAGCTGTACCGATGAAAGGAAAGATGGTGAGAGGCAAGAGCTATATGTAGAGTCAAAGTGGGGAAAAAAGACAAAAGTACAGCATTTAGAAGCAAATTAACCAAAACAAAAGGAACATGAGGAGTAAGAGAGAAAGGAAACATAAAAATAATATCTTAATTAAAGCTGAAGTCTTACCTGATCTCCCTGTAAGTAAATGAGAACTCCAGCGGTGACTTGGGCAATGAGGATGAGCAGGAGGCAGGTGAAGTACTGTGACGTAGAAGAATAAATGTCAGTTTACAACATTTACAATTTTCAATTTCAACCACTGATAAAACCACGGAAAATCTAAGAGAAACCAACAGCCAACATGTTTGGCTGCTGGGTGATGAGAGTGTAAATTTAGCTGAACAAATCACCTAAAAAAAAGCCATTTTAGGGAATAAACAAAAATAAATGGTTACCTCTAACTCCAGCTTTATTATTGGAGATTCTACAAAAAATCTAATGTTTGGCCATAGATAACTCAGATTAGATTCACCATACAGATTTTTCTCATTAGTAAATTAGTACTAATGTAAGATCTCTGTACGTCTTCCTGAAGTGCATTCATTTGTCAGTGAGGGTCATCTGCCAGATGGTCACTGTCACTGGGAGAAGTAGGTCACAGCAGTTCTTTAGTTAACCCCTTGCAGGTTTAACACTGTGGAGGTCAGGCACCCATCCCCACTCTTTCTGTACCCCTTACATTTCACTGGCTTTATCTCTGTCACCTCCCTCCCCTCAGTAAATCCACACATGCTGTGAGCTCCCAGTCCAACACATTAGCAGAATGCTGAAGGGCTTTACTGTCAGCAGGAATCTATCATGTGTTATTAGCTATGCCTGAGAGCACAGGCAGGTGCGTCCAGATGAATGTTTTATGCACCAAAAAAAAAAAACCCTGTTTAACAACACCTGTTTAGCACTTATGTACTTTAATTGATAGCTCAGTAAGTATAAAAGACTGGTATGAAGCAGCTCCTGCAGGTAAACAACATGCAATGCCTGACTAAAATTATTTGGGGTATTTTATCTTTCTGATAGTAAAAAAGAAAGATGAACAGCAGAGTGAATTTTAAAATTCACAATATTGTTGTGTCCTCAGCAGTCATGTAGGAACTGTCATTAGATGTTGAGCTAAATTGTTATGGGGAGAGGTGTTAATCCTGTTTCTTTGTCAAGGAGAATGGTTCTCCCTTTTGGCCCAAGCTTTCACATGTTGCATCAAAGCTCAAAGTCAATGTGAGAGTCCTTACCAGAACCAGCATGCAACGGATTTCGTAGATGGCTCCAAATAAACCAAAGAAGCCCATTGCCATTGAGAAGCCGCCTATTCCAATAAGAATGTAGGAAGCCACAGTCACTGTCTCCGATGATTCATCTACAGAAGATACAAACATAGAAAAGCACACAGGAAGCGTTAAACCTATACCAAATTAATGCAGCCAGAGCCCTAATGTAACATGTTAGTAACAGTTTATAGGTGAACTCAGTTTTAAAATGAAACATATCTGCTTTTTTTAAACAATAAAACACAACCCCGTGTTAATATCCGAAACAAATGCTACTCAGTCAAGCCTCCCTCCCATGCAAAACCATTTTAACACAGATGGTGTCGATGAGCCAGAAATTCTTCACAGAGTAAAAGCTTAATGTTAAATTCAGAGCATCCACATGGTTCTCTCCCATGAAAGCTTATTTTAATACAGTAGGCCACCAGAAGGAGTTGGACCAGGACAAGTCAGCCTGTGGTTGACTGTGGAGATTAATTTATTTCACTCTGGTATGCAGAGAGACATTGGTATGTAAAGACAGAGAGATTCAAGAGAAGGGGGTAGGGTCTAAAAATGCTTGCAAGGTTGGAGAGAAGATAAACTGGAGCTATTATGTGGCTCCTTGTTATCTGGGCTGGGGATGCTCCAGAGAGCCAGAGTGCTGTCTGCAGATGAAGCCAGAATCTGAGCTTTGAAAAATGGCTGCAAGTTATAAAGATGCCTGGCCCAAGCAAAGAAGGAAAAGTCATCAGATTGCTGATTCCAAATCATGAGAAGAAGCTGACAAGCACAAAAGCTCATCTCTACTGCTCTAATTCAATGCAGTGGGGGAATGCGCTGCAATGCAGATGTTCTGGGTTGCTTTTACGCAAGCTGATGGGATGCAGATATCTTAAAAACACCATACAAGATGATTCTTCAAGGTTGTATAAAGTATGCATCCTGTCATATACATGAACATCAATAAACTGTCTGCAACAGGTTGCTGTTGGAAGTGCAGTGGTTGCTTCTCTTTGGGAACTGAAAATATTAGTTGGTACTTAAATCTCTTTGACTTGCACAATGTTACTTTGAAGATGTCCTCGGTCCTTTTATTTTTTCCTTAAAAATAAATCTTGTGCGCTTGTTATCACAGGATGCAGGTTGTGTCATTATCAGAAAGACAAATAAGCCACTCGTCAGGGTCAGAATATTTTCCAACCAAGTGCCAACTATATTTAACCTTTTTACTCTGAACATTTTATGGGTCCAGCAATTAAACAACTGCCGACTTATGAAGAAGATTACTAAAAACTACAACCTCAACACAACTACATAAAAGTTTAATACAGCAGCAATTCCACATAGAAACTCCAGAACAGTAAAATAGCTAATATAGTACAAGGATGCACAAAAACATCCCCAAGTGCATGTTCATTCTACATGGGTTGCCATAGCGGTGAATGCTGTGGTGGTTTTAGAACAGTTGAAAGCTAAAGGATCTGGGTCAACATATGCTGAGTGTTTATGTGGCTACAGGGTAGCATTTAAAAGAAGGCAGACATGCATACTGTATGTCCTATAAGCAGCACACTGCTGAAGCATATCGTTTTAGTCTCTAATTCACACACAACTAGTCTCTGCAAAAGCAACAGATGTCCACAGGTTTCTTTAACACTGATGATGTAGAGGATTTGGGGAAAATAATTTAAAACTAACCTAACAATGAATGAGCAAAAATATTGGACTATAGAGGTTAAGTGTTGCCAAATCCAAGCACATTACTTCAGCTCTACTGTCAGGTTTAACTCTATCTATCTATCTATCTATCTATCTATCTATCTATCTATCTATCTATCTATCTATCTATCTATCTATCTATCTATCTATCACAGAGACAAAACAACGTGTGCATGCTACACTTTACAATTTCTGTCCCATTGATGAATAGATTTTACTGTAAGGAGCAAGGATTTCCACATAGTAATCATATATTTTCATATAGACTATATGTTGTTGTTCTATGCTTATCAATAAAGTGAATGTTAAGTGACGCCATCCTGTGTCTGTGGGGTTGATTTCCTGTTGGAGGAAATGCAATGAAAAACGGAAGCAAATGAGTATTAATTTTGTTTTTTTCATGTTGTCAAAAAAAATACTTGTATAGTCAGTGACACTGAAACACAATCTTCATCCATTCAGCTATTTCTATCATACATTCTTAACCTAAAGTCTGTTTAACTCCAAAAGTGTCTCATCTCAGTCGAGTGCACCTGCAAACATATCAATGTCAGAGAGCATCAGATACCAGATAAATACTGTCATGCAGTCAGCGTGGCTTTTCCTGGTTACCATGCTGTTCTGCTCTGTATTGTGGCAAGTTTCCATGCAGATCTATGCTAGATAGTCTGTAAACGTTCCTTCTATGGTTTCCAAAGAACTTTCCATAAAAAAATAAAGAAAAATATGACGCTCTTCAAGAAGGAGGCTGTGAAAGGATGGAAACTGTTTGGCATTGCAGGTCATACAGTAAACACAGCCAGAGCCACACATTCAGCTTGCATACAGATGGTGAAAAGCCAGAGTTGACATTATGTCCAGATTTAAAAAGTAAACACTTGTGGCTTCTTGGTAGAGATTTAAAATTCAGGACTAAATTTAAACGGTCCAATTAAAAAAATTCTCATAATCATGAACACTCTTTCTGTCTGCAAAACTTTGCACCAGTTTCTGCTTTATTACGAAACACATTTCCAAACTGTGATTTGGCACGTTCTAGTTCACATAAGGCCTTTCCAGGGCCTAATGTTGCATAAACACATGGCAAGCAGTAAGATGTGTTAAAGCTATCGAGTCACTGAAACAGACCGTTAGCATTGATGTACTGACAAAGAGAGCTATACAATAAGGAGATGATGTCCTTAAACTGAAAAAATACAGAGGCTTGAAAGCACAACATTTACATAGTTTCCCTGTCTGAGGTCACTGGGGCAGCTGCACATGCCTCTACTAATAGAACTCCTAAAGAATGGAAACTGAAAACACACAGATCCTGTTTATGGTCAGGCAAAAGTACCATTTCTGAGGGGAACACACAGAGTCAATAAACAGAGTTGCCTGCAGCTTTTGTAATTCTACACAGTAGTAAGACAGTTCCAGTCAGGTCACAATCCATGGAGGAGCTGAGGTTGACCCATACTAGGTACTGGCTACAAAAATACATCAAACCCCACATGGGAGGAAGGTCCTGAAGCTAGCTAGCTGATTCATGCTATCTACGGAGGGACAGCTCGGTTATCACAATATTAGACATAACCACCAAAGAAGACGTATACTGCCTTTGTTTTCTGAAGGTCTAAACAAGATAAGCAAACTCAGCTCAATAACAACCTCGAAGGGATTTCTCCGATGTTACCGGCCTCAGGATCTGCATAGTAAGACAGGACTCAGAGGGACTTTTGTAAGACCAAAGATCAGCTCCAGATGATTGCCATCATGCTTTGACAACTCAAACACTGCAAGTCTGAGTCTGCCAGAAAAAACTCAGGATGAAACACAAGTTATGAGGTAATTATACTCTTTTAATTATGTGCTACACATTTTTTCCATAGTTGCAGGTTAGATTACTACCACCTGCTAGATTGGAGCCCGTCATGTATTTTTAGACTTTATATCCCTATTGATCTTGTTCACATACATGTGAACAAGCATCTAATCTTATGTTGTTTTACTCCTTATGGTGTTCTTTGGTTTGTCCCTTTCTCATTGAATGTTACTTGTGTCACATGAAAAGCCATGGTCCAGATATATATATATATATACATACATATATATATATATATATATATATATATATATATATATATATATATATATATATATATATATGTAAAATAAAGAAAAATCTTGAGTGCTTCTGTTTTTGTAAATACTTACCTATGATGAATACACTGCAAAGTATTTATAAAAAGACTTGTGGCACCAAGCAGCTTCCATCTATTCTCCTCTTCTTCTGGTACACACAGACCAGAGTTTGATCAATCTTTCTCCTTTGTCTTCACTGTTAAGTCAAATCAAACACATTGTTCCCTTAAAAAGGGCTGATAACCTTTCCCCTTTAGACAGTACTATTTAGAGAACACATGTTCTTACTACAATCAACTCAAATATGTGGCAACATTTCTGAAAGTAGGAAATTCCAACCATCTTGACAGTCTGGGCAGGTTTAAACAGTGGAAAGTGGAGAAATAAAACTCCTAACCTCAGATGAAAGAACTTGAACTGCCCTGATAACCAAGAGCTTGTCACCTCCCACTGACTAACGTAAACACAGCAGATGAGCTTGCAGTGGCTTGTCTCTTTGTCTACAGAGCAGCTTTTACTTTGCTGAGAATGATCAAGTTTCATCAGTGCGTCACATTTTTATTTTGGTCCAAACATCCCGCTGCGATTTCATGGGAATGAGTACCTGGAGATAAATATTCCATAAACTGCCGAGAGGAGGCCAAGAATTTCTGGATTTTCCACATCCTCCAATCTTTGTTCGCATGTAAAATGTTTCCAGACCACATTGTTGAAAAGTGCTGAATATATTCATATGTAAATGTTATAACTGGATGTGGTAGAAAGCCAGCAGGTGTGTTTGCTTTTATATTTTTACACTTACGCAGAACAGATACAAAACTCTGCTTATCAAGGAGAACCCACAGTCCAAATCCAGCGATCACTGCGCCAAAGATCTGTTGAGGGAGAAAAATAAAGATAATCAGACACCAGCTCTTATGTAAGAGTAAAACAATGAATCCGAGCTGGCGCATCTTAAACAGAGGAACTTGTTTTTTTTTTTTCATTTTACATCTGGAACTAATCAAACTCTAACTCTTCTCCCTGTCTTTCTCTATGCTAGTCTTGTTCTCTCATAGCAACAGTTTGTGAGGAATGTGGATGCTGAAAGCATCAACTAAATCACTCACAATTAAATCCAGGGTCGAAGAACATCCAAAAAAATGAACTATTGTCAGCCAAGCATGAGAGAAAAACTCATTTGTAGACAGAACAAAGTTAAGAATATCAGTCAAATTAAGATGGCCATTTTCAGAAGACATGGGGCACTTTTGTAAGGGCGAAATCTTGTGAGGATCTGTTGATTAATCAGCTTGCTGCTTGTATTGTTACCCTTCCACAGCCCCACAACAGTAATTAGTGCCCTGGTTAAGAGCTGTTCATTTACAAAGACTACTGGGTGCCCAGCGGCCATCATTAGCCCACTACTTCCTGGCTTCCCCCAGTCTCACCAACCATAATATGTCCACATGGACAAACATGTGACACAGACCCACACGCTTCCTATTAGACACCAGTTGAGTGTTCACTTCAAAAGGTCTGTGTCAGGTTTATAGCTGCAGACTCATTGGAAAGGTCTGGACATCCTAACAGTCAGTTTAAGGGGCATGGGGGTTTATCAGGCACTGGACTTCAAGTTGTAGTCAGTTTAGAGAGGAGGAAACAAACAGAAACCATCTGCTGTTGTTCAGACCAGACTGAACTATAAAGTCTTCTCCTCCAGGCAAACTCACAGCAACGTTTCCTTTTGTATCCTCATTAATCAACAGTGGGATCTCAACTTGAAACAATTTTAAAAATAATAACCTGAAAGGACAAAAGCAGACCTTAATTTGTGCATGTAATGAGTGTATGATTCAGCGCAGATAGAACAAAGTATCTTATCTTGAAATCTAATGTGAACACAGGTGCTGAGAAAGTAAAAATTGAGGTTCACACAACTCTGATAATGGTTGCTGCAACCAGGAATGAACAAAATGTGATTACTTACAAAGAAGAGGAGGTTGAAGAGGAAGAGAAAGTACTTGGTGACTGAAACGCATCCTTTCCCCATGGCTGTGATTCTGGAGGGCAAACAAGTTGGGATTACTACAGGGCAATAAAAGGCTGAGATAAAACAGTGAGACAGAAAGGGAGAATAGATGAAGAAAAGACACAATAAAACAAAACCCAGACAGTTAGCCTTGCCGCAGTTTCGCGAGAGTCACAGAATGAGGACACAGGAAAATCTGCACAGCTGGACTCCTGGTTAAACAAAGCTATAATATTCCAAACAAAAACATTGGCTTTGTTTCTTCACAATAGCCATTTCTCCACTGGTAGGAAGCTGAACCTCCTCTTTAACTACCACTTTTATATGAGTAAAAGTACCTGGTGTCTTAGTTTGCAGGTTCTAAAAGTACACTTGGGGGTGAGTGAAATATACATTTTTGTTGTATATTTCACTAACAAGCCACACTGGTGTGTAAGATGAGACGAAAAACCACTTCAAAGTGATGAGTGGTAAACTTGTGGTTACCGTGCAGAGGACATGACAGCACATGTAAATATGCTACTGTCATCATGGGAAGAGGACAACACAAGCCCAAATATGGTGACAAGCAGCAATAGTCAGAATATAAAGTTACACAGAACAGGTATGGCTACTTGTTACTGTGAAGCACTTTGACCAGCAGAATACATCTGGATTGACATGAATATGACTGACCGATTGAGAACATAATTATTACACGAATCAGAAACACTTTAGCAGTTTGAAATTTTAAGTTGGAGCATGTTACAGCGACGTCAATCAGATGAGCTCATACTCACTCAGTACACTCTCCTGTCATACTGTATGACTGCATCTGAGAACTTTTCTGCAAGCAACACTTCGTCCTCAGAGAGCACCTGTGGGGCCAAGGCAGTGCCATATGCAGAGCGTACTTTACAACACTGTTCTAGGCAATGTGCCTGAGTGAGAACTTCACAGGCCCAATGAAAATATGACGACAACATTACAGCCCCTCCAGATGACAAAATGTCATCTTACTACTAACTGTTCTACAGGAAAAGATTTTCTATATGTATTCGGTATTATTAGGTAAATCATACAGTTTCTGTTCTACACATACAGCATCTACACTATAGCATGCACATAAAGATGCTTTCTGAAGATGCTGTATCTCTCCGTTACATGTAAGATTGTTATCTTTGTCTACTGTGTGTCTATGAATACGTGCAGTAGAAAGAGAAGAAATAACTTTACAGCTGCTCTTTCTGAATGCATCCACCACCATAACAGGAAGTGAGTTAAAGTTAAGTTAAAACATATGACAGTTTTTTTTTTTTAAACAAGCGGCACCTGTCTTAACATGCTGATATTTAGCTCACTTTCGGTCACAAACATAATCCATGTTCTTAACTTCTCATGCTTGACTGGCTTTTAGTTTTATGTTCAACTCTGCATCTCAGCAGAGCTCTTGACAGTCACCATGAATATTACCATTAGTAAGCATCTGCATGTACCTTATGACCTAAATACTAACTCAGCTTCATGATTTCCAAACTGAACAGTGTAAAACCTAAAGCACACAGCAGTTGCGCCTGTTAAGAAGATAATCCTCAGAGGAGATTGTTGTCTAGATGTTGAGTAGCAGTGCAGATTAAAAAAGGATTAGTTATGATAACCATTGTTTGCTTACTGAGCTGTGACCATTTCTAAACAGTTTCTTACATTGCCTCAGTCTTGCTTTGTGTGTTTTTTTTGTAAAACAATACATAAAAAAAGACTATTTTTACAGACAATGTGGATCATCAAAGGTGACAATGGCGTTTCAAACTGGTCTGATATTGGTCTGAACGAAAACCTTGCAATGATAACACTCCTGCACTCTGAAAACCACCCTGTTTGCAGTGGCTATTGAGACTGACACCAGCAAAAAAAAAAACTGATTTAAAACTCCTTAATTTAAACAGAATTGCAGAAAAGATAAACTGCTGGACAGAACAGATGCAGATATACTGAATTAACAATTTCATAATTTCCTTTGCAAAGGAAGTTACGTTTTTGTCCGCATTTATAAAAAAACTACAGGGTCGATTTTAGGAATTTTTTTTTTTCTGAGACTGTCTTGGTTGCAAAATTTTTATAGTGATCTGGAAGGAATCAAGGACATTTTCAACAGGATTCTTTACAATATGGGTTGAAATGCTTGGTGGAGGTCTTCCTGAGTTTTTTTTTCTAGTTAAACATGCTTTGCCGACTTGGCATGGCAAAGTATGGCTGAAGAGAGGAGAAAGAAAAAGAAAAAAAAAAGTTGGAAAATCCAAATGAGTCAACTAAACTTTTAAAACCACATTGACAGATCTAGGTTTTTTTTTTTTTTTATTATCTAATTCACAGACCAAATTTCCCTGTGGTTTTGTCAGGCTTGAATTCCAGCAAATGGGGTCTTAATTACAATGAAAGATTAAGCGTTTAACTGAAATTAGTGTTTGGTAATTGTTAGCTCAGAGGCAAGGTGTAAGTAGATGAAGATGGCACGAGTGGCAGATGGTAGCAGCTACGTCTGTAAAGGAAACTGGATTTAACATAGTATAATGCTATTAAATGTAAAAAGGCTACCAATTCTTCCTAATATACATATATGACCCATTTACACATCTGTGAGATCACGGCACTTGAAAAAAAAAAAACCTGCATACATCATCACGGTCCCCCGAAAGCTTTTAATACTAAGTCCAGAGTCCTGCGTGAACATCAGTAAGAATATTAAATCCTTCTGCACGAACATGATTAACCTCATTGTCTACACAGCATTTTAGTGACAACGCTGACTGTTGGAGCATTTGCATTTCTAGGAGGAGCTGTTGACGTAAATTCAGCTGCATGAAAAACATTGTTGCTTGCAAGCAGAGAGCGTGGGCTGCCCTGTCAGTGCTAGTAAGTTTACTTCAATCACTGCCTACACCTTGAAAAGTTTTCATTCTACGCCCCATTGTGTCTGAAGTCTCAACCTTTCAGCTGAGTTGCCAGTTGATAAATAGGGACTTACCATTTACACATTTTTATACATTTATGGGGGTTGTTAAACTGCATGACTGAAGTCCCAGGCTGCAGTGATGGAGGAAATGAATGGAATGGAAATAATGAGACATCAGTCATAACAACTGAAAGCTGAGCTGTGTTTGTTAACCACTAAATTGCTTAAAAACTTCCAATTATTGCAGTGTGAATGTCAGCTCACTGTTGTAACTGGGTGTTGCATAAAAGATAGGAAACCTAGTTGCTGAAGTGGTTTTCAGCTTTGACTGATGTTGTGAAGACTGCAAAAGAGTCAATCAGTAGAAGTTGTCAAGCATGTGCAAACTATCTAGTGATGACCAATATGTGATGTCATGGTTTTGACTTTGATCTTTCTAGTTGTTAGATATTAAACAGATTTAGATTTTATTTTTGTGTTTAATAAAACATCTAATGTACAGAGAAAAGGTAAATAATCAGTCTATCATTAGTTAGGAGAGCCATGTCATGGGGGGAGGACCACCCAAAGCCTGGAATTAAAACGTAGCCTTTAATCTGAGCTTATGAGGCACCTCCCAACTCAGAAATGTGCAAATGATTTGGTTCACTACTGCAGTGGGCTGGAAGGAAAAACAACAGTTCATTAAACAGTGACATGCTGATGTAGTAAAGAAAACCATCATGTTGGCAAACAAATGGAAGTTTTTGTTAGCACTACCTGACTTATTATATATTTTAACATTGTCAGAGAATTTATATAATAAGAATTAAGATAAAACAAAAGTAGCTCAGAGTACAACTTGAACTCATTTAAAGGACCATGTACTCTTATTACTGCGGCTGTCAGTAATAATCATTTCTAGCAGACATTTGCAGGGGTTTACACAGAAATAAACTTCAAGCAGCAACAAAAGAAAAAAAGAAAAAAAAGATTTCTTAAAAAAAATACATCATGACTGATTATCATGACCTCTGTAATTTCTAATAATAAATGTGAGCAACAACACAATTAAGAACTGTTCTATCATGTTATGTCGCCTTTATGTCGCTCTGTGTTAGGTGGAACACAATTTAGCATTAAATCTTTGTGATACAGAACATGACAGCACTCACTTTACACTAATTCCCTCTAACTCTGCACTGTCCACTCATAGCAGAACCACAACCACAGACTGTCCTCAATGAAACCAACATACATATAAAAGCAAGCTATTCTTATTGTGTTGCTCAATAATGGTTCACTCAGCACAAGAGTGTGGGGAGCTTAAAAGTAGGACACAATGATCAGGACAATTTCCCAAACACACTGGACATGCTCGTGGGAAGATGATATTAATATGAAGAGGAATAATTGCATTCCAATGTGATGATGAGTATAAAAGCTAATCCTGTATGTCTTTAGGGACCGCTATCCCATCTGTTTTTCTGTTTGTAGTCCAGCTGACAAATAGGTTTTGAGGACTGTCATTATGTTAATGTTTTATTCAGCTTTTTAGGACAGATGTATGAAAAAGCTACGATAAAAGCCAGAATCAGACGCAAACAGCAGGTTAACTTTGTCAACATGGCAGACAAGTAGCTTCTCCGCAGCCTTAAACAGTTTTCAAAAGTTGAATTTTATCTTCTGTATTTCATTCCTCCTTTTCTGGTTTACATTACAGAACTCTTTAATGTAAATAGAAAAGTGAAGAACTTGTGCAGAGGTTGGAGTCCAACGAATTCGGTTAATTTTGTACGTAAAGTTTTTGTTTTCTATTTCCACGTTTTACCGCTGATTCTCCATTCATTTCAGCTATCAGTGAAAGAGGACTTTAAGTTACCTCGACACAGCTAGCTGTAGCATTAGTTAGTGGTTTAACTCCTGTTTCGACCTAGTTTTACAGAAACTCGACGAAGTCGAGTCTAAACATGTCTAGACGAACTTACAAAGGCAGTTTGAAAACACAGTCTAGAGCTGATCTTATCCTTAGCTGCATTTTTAAAATGAGAAAAACTTACTTTGAGTTAGTTTCCAGAAGAGCTCGTCCACTGTCTTCTCTGATGGGAGACTACTGGCAGTCCTGTGACAAACTGTGAGTGTTTGTCCGTGTCTCTGCGTGGACCGTGTGTGTGTATAAGCGTTCACACTCCACCACGCGGCGGTAAGCTAGCTAGTCTTCTTAACCCCTTCCTGTCCTTGTAACTACATGTACAGTAATGGTGGAGGCGTGTTTTCCTGTTATTATAACTGAGTATTTAACTTTAATGACGTTGTTTCAACTGTTTGGTAAAATAATTCTTTTCTTGTTGAAATAAACGACTTATATAAAAATAAAAAAAAATCCGCATTTTATTAAATCTGTTGCCTGTGTCTAATTTGATAATAATAATAATAATAATAATAATAATAATAATAATAATAATAATAATAAAAACTCCACGCGCGTGCTCATTAAGGTTTTTAAATGCTTTCAGGTGCAACAAACAGGAAGAGATACAAAAGAGGCTTAGAGAAAATAGGAGGCTTTGCGGGAGAAAAAAAAGTACACCAAAAATTACTTTTACATTCGAGTTCCCGTAAAGGAAAATCTTAGTTTAGAAAAACGAAATGATATATGCGAGGTAACACGCAGTGTGAATATTTATCGAGCCACATTTTAACACAAGTTAAGAAAAACACTTGTTGTCGGAGATGAGGCTGCTCATAATTATTTTCTAAATCACGTTTATAGATGAGTAATCTGTACATTATTATCTTCACCCAAACGTTTGCTAAACCAACCACTCACATTTTTATCATGTTTATTGAAAAGATGCGCAAATCCACTCAGGTCTGTAGAAATGTGCTATTTTCCTGATAAAGAACTTGATCTTTTTTTTTTTTTTTTTTTTATCACATTGATAGATAATAGTTCACCAACCACAGGTCTACCTAATAGCAAAGCATTTAATCTCTTCATGCACAATGTATACCCAAATTTAAATAAAGGAGTAAATAAAGCGGATAACTGTAACAAAGTCAAATGTAAAATACAGCCCTCCTAAATTTTAACTTTTTTCATGTCATCCTCTCAGCTATGTTGCAATAGTAGGTGGAGAACACTTAATAACTCTGAATAAAATGTTTATCTGGCAGAATCACATGCAAAAAATAGCAATTTTATTGAGAATGGCAGAATTTTTATTTAATAAAAACAACAGAAAACACTTTTAAATTATAAAATGATTGTTCTGTTATCATAAAAGAGCATATTGTAACAATATAAGAACCAATAGATAATTAAACTTTTTTTTTTTTCATACATTTTCATGGAAGAACTTGACAAGATGATTTTCTGTTTTGAAATCACCTATTATAAGTAATTCTAAAGTACTGTTTACCAACATGCCTAAAGGTATGATGCAGGACTCATTAAATAAGAAAGAAGAATGCACACATACAGGGACACGTGGGAACTTTTAGCATATAAGCAACTGTAACTACATACATGTCCCATGCTGTACAATTACCTCTTTCACGCTTTGCCCAGTATGTATGTGTGTGCTAAAGGAAAGAAGAGTGAAGGCATAGGATGGGAAAAGAAAAGATGACATTGTGGCAGCTTATGCTATCTCTTCCCGTTTCCACCAGCGGATCCAGGTTAATATGGCACGGTTTGGTTTGGTAAATTCCTGATCCCTGTTGTATTTAAAGATTGTTGTGAAGAGTTGATGTTCATGCTGTAACATGTTCAACGTCTTGAAACAGAAAACACCAAACAAAAAGTAGGATTACATACCATTTCTACAGATTCTGCGTTGGGACATGTCAAAAAGGATCTGTAATTGCTACTTTGAGCAACAGAAAGATGAATTTGGTGATGTTTAAACGGTTCTTGAACCCTCTCCACAGGTAAGGTTATTTCAGGCAATGGGAAGGTAACCTGCAAAGGTTGCTTTAAACTACGTACTGTCACATTTATCTCTGAATGTAATTTTTTTTTCTTGCTGCTGGGATCAACAATTTGGCTCATGCCAGAGGGAACAAGCAGGAACGCTTCATGTTTTGGTAGAATAATAAGCAGCGTTGGCAGTAATGGGTGGAAACTGCTCATTCATCAGTTATATTATGCCTGGTATTCTCATTAAAAAAAAAAACACAAACCCAGAAGGGGATTAGTATGAAAAGCAAATGTGTAGGTGCCCCTGCAGCATGCAGTTTGCTCTTTCTCATATGTTCAAACTGACTGCAAACATCCAATGATTGCAAACAAACACAAATCTGATTGGCTCACAGGTTAAAATCAACTGTTTATTCAAGACTGAGGTACTATTGGGGGGATGATTTGAGTCTTTGCTATGCTAACTTCTTTGGTAAAAGAGGTTCATTGAACCAAGCTAAACATTATAAGATGTTAGGTTCAGACACTGATGACGTTTTAATAATTTGGACTGGTTCTAAAGAGGATCTTTGATGGTTTTATGAATTCTTGTTTACCAGCAGCAGAATATTGTGCCTCAAATACTCCAAATGTAAGATCAATATCTGAGATTTAACTGGTTTAAAGGCTAAGGATTGACAACTTTATACTACAATATAAAATAAAGCAACAAATATTAATATTCTGCTACTTCCAGTTATAATCCTTATTAGTAAAACATATTGATGCCAGTTTCTTTGATACATCTGTGAAACAGATCAGGAAACTGAAAAGAAGGCAAATGTTTTTAGGAACAATTTGCACACATTATACAAAACAAAAACTGTCCAGGATGCCTATTATGAAAAAAAAAAAAAAAAAATTTCCATATGGACAGGTTAGTTTCAAGCCATCCCCACCTAGTGTTAAGAATAACACTTTTAGACTAAACAGTTCATTTTGAACAGATGAAGGCCATTAATTTCCAATTTCCAGTTAATTTAAAACAAATTATAAAATCAGTTGCAGAACATTTGTTTTGTACTGGACATCTTATACCTGCAGCTTCTTTTAAATGGGAGGGGAAAGAGATGAGTCAGAGGAAAATTTTAAAGACAAATATACTTTTAAAAAACACAAACTTGTCTTACCTTATGACTAAAAATGTTCACCGTGGCTTCCAACCAGACACAAAACAGATTTTAAAATCCTACTGATGGTTTAAAACTCTCAGAATGGTTGAGGCCCAAAGTACATCTGTGATTTGTAAAGAGAGCATAAGCCAAGTAGGGCTCTTAGATACAGAGAAAAAGGTCAACTATTCCAGACCAGAGTCCAAACTAAATATGGAGAAGCAGGAGATTAAAATTTTACCAAATGTGGACACTTTGATAATCAGGTTAAAAACATTTGTTTCTCATGTGCCTATGCATGAAATCTGCTTGGTAACATTTAAACTTATCTTGCTTTCAAACATTTTAATATTTTATTTTCATTTTTACTGTTTATGTGTACTATTTGTTGTTGTCTTTCACTACTTTTTATTGCATTCTTAGTATCATTTGTAATACTTTTAATGTTTAATGTGGAGTACTTTGAATAATCTTCTACATGAAATGTTCTATGCAAATAAATTTGACTTGTGAATTTACTTTTTTTTTTAAAAATATGTATGATAGCATAAAAAAAGAACATTCATAACCATAAATACTACCAAATTGTGAAATGTTTTGCATACATCATACTGAGGGTGTTGGTTTATTTAAAGCCAAAATGAGGAAGCTACCTTTTCTGAAGTGTTTTGGAACTTACTTGAGACATTAATTGCAATGATATTTGTGGGTTTTTTTTTTCTGTTTTTTGTTTATTGGCTACCTAGTAGCTACATCCTCTGTCATCTGTTCACACATATGATATTTGTTTATGTATTTTTTTCTGTAATCAAGTTTGAGAACTTGCAAATGATTTATTCAGTTTTCTTCCTCATTTCAGATGTTGGAGTTGGGTATTCTTTGTCATATACAAAGTGATAGCATCAACCTTCAAGTGAATAAACAATAGTTTTCTTTATTTCATACTAATATATTGAAATCCATGACAATTTTTGAGGTACAATATACCACATATATACAGAAGAACACATTGCTACAACTTGAAACAGTGCGACAAGATATGCTAATTATAATAGAACAACTGTAGAATGAAGGGAGAAATAAAAACTAGTTTACCAGTGTAAAATCCCATCTAATTTATGACTTATCCAGGAGAATGAAAGAGTCTCTCTGCCTCCCTTCCTCTGCTAAATTGCCAATCTCTCCAAAAATAACCTGCCTTTCAGACTTTTAAACCTTTTGAGAGGCTGCTCATTTGAGGCCTGTCGTACTGACAGAAATGGAATGACATTTTCCTTGAACTCCATAATTATACTAGTCAGGACAGTGCAGTACAGTAGGGTTGGCACACACAATGTTACTTGGGAGAACTCCATCTAATTAAACACTCGGAATAGATAATTAGTACTCTTTAGGGGTACAGGAGACCTCGCCCATGTATCACATTCCCTATTTGACCTTAAAGTTTGCCCAAGTAACAAGCACATCTGCCTGCAATGTTGGATTTGCAACCACAAGCACTCTGCCCTCCAGTTCTCTCACTTCAATGGCAGGACTCCATGTGGTCGTCTCCAGGAATATGGACCACCAATGAAGACCTGCAGTACATTTTAGTCAAAATTATGTTTCAAGTTAAATATGTAAATGGGTGTAAGTCAAAGAGAGAACATTTAACCAATTAGGACTGCTGGCATCTAAATGTAAAGGTAGAAAAAATACTAAAACTGATTTAATAAAACTTGTGTTTTTTAGGCTCACTTCCTGAAAATGTCAGTAAAAAGATTTCTTTTAGCTTTGGAATTTGTTGATCATTTTGGTTATGGCAACCATTCAACTCTGCTTTCTGATTGGTTGCACATTGCTACAAAGTTTGTGCCATTTATTTTTATGATTTATATTGCATGCATTACATCAACTCACAATATAATTTAAACCAGTACAAAATAAGACATCAAGAAAAGGATTAACCTTAGATAATCATTTAACTAACACTGAACAAGTTCCCTGTTTGGTCCACAAGAACACCAGATTCTAGTAGATACATTTATTTACATATATACAAGTAGTACGATGCAGTGTGGATGACTGTTTTAAGTAGTTTTAAGGCAACACTAATGATGTGATACACATTAAAGGAAAAAAAAAATACCAGGACAAAAAAAAAAAAGCTTTGGTGCTACATGACTAAAGAGAAGCCAGCTCAGCTTTATTTATCCTGCACGCTGAAACACTCAACTTGTCATACTAGCTCAATGGTAAAGGTCAGACTTTCAGTCAGGCTCAAGTCCCTCATAACAGTTTACATGCAGAAGGCGTTTGATCAAACTGTCTCTTGTACAACTGTGCATTTAACTACATTGTTCTACCTTCAGAAAATATTCTATTTACTATAATGGAACCTGTAGAGTGAAAGCCTCAGAGCTAAAATGGTTTACTGCAAATGCAGCATAACATCAAGGCCATTCATGTGGCTGATGATCATAATCGTTACATTAAAAAAAAAAAAAAGTTTTTTTCTATGCTGGCCAAGAAAGCTATCAGCAGCGCAGGAAAAGGTTCAGTTTCAGTCATCTGCATTTATCTAATCTGAATTGCACGCTATTCAGTGCACAGCTAATGCATGTTCCATTTATTATGTTCAGTGGAAAGCTATCAGAAAACCCAGACTTTTGAACTTTGCTTTAGAAGACAGACTTCATGAATTCTCACCCACAGCATCAAACAAGAAATAAATGCTAAATGATAAAACTCTTAGTTCATGAGAATAATCGAAAAATCTGTCAAGATGCAACTTTTTATACATATTAAAAAAACCACAAAAAAAAAAAAAAAAAAAAAAAAAAAAATACAGGAACTAGTGATCATGGAGCTGTACATGAATAATATAGCCACGTGTTTGAAAGCATTCTGTCCTGTACACATTAAATCAGACAAATGCACTACATACTGCTAGCTCCTGTTTCATAATAACACCAATAGAAACTTCACAATATAAGAATGTGTGTCAAGAGGGGCTTGACCTCGCAGCCCAGTCAAAGAGTAGTTCACCGTTACTGTGAGGTTTGTCATTCGTGTTGTAGAGTCTCCACTGTGCTCATCTGTTAAATACTGGGGTTACGTTAGGCTATGTCCCATGGAAGGGGGCAGGGGGCATTTCCAGAGCAAAGAATGCTCCAGGGCCCAGTCAAATTATAATCCAAACCTTCTAACCCCACGATTGTGCTCTGGGCTCCCTTTCCTGAAGTATCGCATGGTCGACTCAGATTTTTTTTGGTTTACGGCCCAGGTGGTAGTAGTAAGCCATGGTGACCGCCAAGAAGAGCACCCGACTGAGGAGGAGGAGCACAGCAGTGTTTGGCAGGATGCCAATCTCCATTAAGGTGATGGACGTCACTGAAACCACAGGAAAATATTAACTGGGATTCCTATATTAGATTCTATTATAGACCTTTTCCCCAACATTGCCAACTGAATAAAAAATGAAAAGCAAAGGGCAAATCAATATTTTTTTCCATTACTGACATGTTCATAGCTGCAATAGTGGTCATAATTGTCAATCTACATTTCAAGCTTGCATCATTTAAAACCGTAGCCTTTTAGTACAAAAATCAATAATTGTGTTTTACACAGTGGTTTTATTAAGATGCTGTGAGGAAATAGCAATTCAAAATAGGATTTTGCAGTTTGTGACCAACTTCAAACGTAAACCCTGTTTACTTATGTACAAATACCATTTTCCAAAACAGTATGCAATGATTTACAAATTTGATCCCCGGATATGTGTTAAGTTTACATTTAAAATTCTACATAATCAGACCAGAGGACGAGTGTCCCTAATCTATCTTAGATTAGATTAGTCCCAGACAAGGAAGTGTTGTTTTTAAGATCTTGTTTGAAAAATTAAATATACATCCACTTATCTGTTATTAATTCTCACAACATTCACACTGATGGTGGAAACCGTTGTGTAACTGAAGACAGTTCACTGCATGCATGGTTTAAAAGCGTGACTCTGATAACTGAACACAAGAGGGCACTATCAACATGCACATAAGCAGTAAACTCAGCTCAGCTCCTTTCAACTCCTAGACTTTCTCACTAAGATAAAAAATAGAGGCTTTTTGAGGCACTGAGTCTCATAGCTAGATTAATGCATACATATCTTAAACAGTAAGGCTGTGTGGTAATCACCTAGAAACTGGACAGCAAAGTAGCAGGCTTCACTGAGCAGAGTCCACTGGATGATGACCTTTTCTGCTGTGTAGAGACCGTTCCACATGATGAGGGCCAGGCCTAGAAAGGAGTATGATAAAAGGGAATTTATAGGTTAAGGGTACAGGGGCATGGGAATGAAACCAGAAAAGAAAAAAAAAAAAGAGAGGAAGAAAAAGAAACTCAGGAATGAGAAAAGCGTTTCCACACACAAAACCACAACATGAACAGTTTACTTGCTGTAAATCTGGAGCTCTGTGATGGCATGTAGACATGGAGATAACTTATTTAGCCAAATGTTCTGACTCACCGCTTCTTATTAAAGCTTGTGCTCGGTCATTTCATTCCATTACTCTTCCTCCAGTCCATTTTCCTGTGTTTCCCTCCCACCGGCAAAAACCAGTGAGGCTGTGGAAACTAGAAGGGGTGGGCAGATAGGTGGGAGGGCTGATGGACTGCATCCTCTCCCTGCCAGGATCCATCTGTGTGGCAGATGAGACCCCCGTCCTTCGTCCCCACCACCACACCGTGTCTTGTAAGACATCACCTTCTCTCTATGCTAATCCCTACAGTGCCGCTGACATTTATAATAACGTCAGGCTTTTGGTGCTCTGATGAAGATTAAAGCCATATCCTGAACATCTTTCCTCACAGTGTTGTGTTTAAGGCTTTGTCTGTGCACATGCAAGGCAGTAATCCTTTAATTTTACATTGCTAATCAAGCTATAAAGTAATATGTTAGTACACTTGTATTTCTCGAGTATTCTTGAGGGAAATGTGAACACAGTTTAAGAGCTGGTCTTTGGACGTGTTGCAGCTTGACTTAGAAGATGTGATAACTTGATAGAATCAGCTTTTACTCACTCTTGCATCCTATCCTTCTCTTTCCTGATTAAATTCCTATCAAGGAGCAACATTTGTGCTGCCTGGGCTTCTCTCACAAGTTTCTTCATAGATCTCGCACAAACTCTTATTAAAACTGTTCAAATAATTATTTATAATTACTGCTGCTTGTGAGCAATGTAACATAAAAGGACAAGAAAAGGCTCAATATATTCCATTTTTAATGGAACAATTTGCAAAACTGGAATGGAATATAGCACATTTCCTCCTCTGAGTTTCAAGGCAGCTCACACTCATACAGCACACACACTGTCCTACCACACTGTTCTGCCATCCCCCACTGAGTTCCCACCAGATTAAAACCTGATATGCAACACCACAGAAACAAGAGGCGACTGGGGCTTTAGCTGCTAGTATTCTAGAAAATTGGTCTCTGTGCCTCTAGCACGCCTTTGTTGTAAACTGTATATACACAAAATAGCATCACATTATACACCCTCTTTCTGTTGCCTACGGCAGAAGCAGAGAGCTCTTTATACAGGATCTGAATGAGTGTGTGTAAGAGCCATAATGCATGCATTAGAAGCCATTATCTCCGAAGACCACATGCAGTCTAGGAGTATATATTTTTAGCATTTATATACATAAATAAAAAAAGAGAGTCTGCCAACATTGTTTGAGTACGGTCAAAGTGTTCACTCAAGCAGGATGCTCCCTGTGCTGTAGCCACTCATGATCAGAGCAAGAATATATTTTTGAATGTTTCAACTGGTTGTGGGGTTTTTTTTGTGCATTTTTTGACTGTGACTTACTAAGTAACGCTCCTCCATAAAGGCGAACAGAGATGCTAGTTGTGGAGAGCTCCTCCTCAAAAACAACTTCATATAGCTGGTTGGGGAACACCAGAGCCTGTGTGGGGAAAACAAAAGCACAACACAGCCCTGTCGTATCAACACAACAGCATCTGTCCTTCCCAAAGTCTTCCAGTTTTTGAGTGAGCATTGCTGTGCCTGCTTAGAACACTGAGGATATTGAGCATTTAGATAGAAGCTGACAAAGAGGGAGCTGTTTCTCCAGATGACCCTCAGTGATAAGCTGGAAAAAAATCTACAGTAACTGGAACTGCAAAATGTCTCTCGACTAGGTTCTAAAAACAGCTTTCCTGTCTGCTACTACATTTTTCTGATGATGGAGACCATTAAAATGGAAAACCTGCAAACAAGTCTATTTACAATTTAAGCAACACTCACCATCAGAGCCATTACTGTGAATCCCACTGCTGAGATCAGTATCCAGACCCTAGGAGCAGAGACATTACATGACATGCAGTATCCTTCCCACAACAAATGCAGATGGTACGTATGTTTGCTCAGACTTTACAAGCTGTTAAACCTTACTGGAAGTGATATCCAGATAACCTTACACACTCAGCTGTGTTAACTGTGAGCTGATTGGACACTGAGTAAATGAGCAGCAGAAATCTCACCTCAGCCCAATAGGCTCCCGTACTGCAAACTTCAGTTCGTTTCCAAGCATCTGACTGATCTACGAGCAAACAAGTCAACAGAAAACAAAAGGAAATGAGTTATGGGAGGGTAAATGTTATCACAATCTATTCATATTAACAGATTTTTAACATGCCTTAATCATCTACTGAACATCGTGTGTGTGTTATAACATGTCAGTCACCTATAGATGAACAACTACCATGACTACGCTTAAAGAAAAGCAATTCAATTTTATTTGTATTGTGCCATTTCACAACATCTTTTCAGGGCATTTTACTGACAAATCAATTTGAGCAAATTCATTGCCATCAGGTCTGTATTCATGCAAGCTCATTCATGACATATAATCGTTTTGATATGGAGAACCAAAATATTGCATTGAAGCAATATTGAAACAAACAATATTGACTTAAAAATTTATTACAACAGTACCATACATTACTCAAATTGAAAATGTGGAAGTTTAAGTAAGAAAACAAAATATTTGACAACTATTAAAACTCAGTGGTATCACCATCTTAGTAGTGGTTTATTTCAGCTTAACACAAAGACACAAAGTAGCTGATATTTTAAGGACTGTCACACGAAGCAATTTCATTGCACAATAGTGAAAAAAGTACAACTAAATATTTTTTAATGTAACACCTCTGAATTAATACTTTGTATACTAGTGGTTTATTTAATTTATCAGACAATTTTCATTTCTAACAAATTAGAACCATTAATAGTTTCATAAGTTTTAGTTATAGGCTAAAATTAGCTGTGATAAAATGTAAATTATTTTGACCAATTAAATAAAAAGAAAATGTGTTCACTCGACATTTGATAATTGATTATCTATTACTTCATTGACAAAACAGATAAGCTCGTCTGCCAATGAAGCCAAAATAAATGGCTAAAGTACCATGGCAAGTCATTATATGTTGTAAGAGTTTTAAGCGCTTCAATTCCTTTCTTCCATGTACGTTTCTAAATCCTACGCACTGCAACTTTATCTGCATGATTGGCAGAGTTTAATTAAATAAAACCATCATTTGCAAAGAAAACAGATTGTCAATGTATTTTCTGGATGTATTCAAGTGGGAAATGTAAGGTCAGAAAAACTGCCAACAAATTCAGTCAGACTGATTTTTATGCTAAATTCTCAGAGTAAGAGGCTAAATAAACTAAAAGGAAATCCACAGAGAGACTAAGTAGAAGGAAAAAATGTTTCTCTGTGGGTTATTACAGAGAGTAAGCCACATGCTCTCACCCACAATCTCCAGACACCATTGTGTCCCCGACATCAATGTTATGTCTTCATAATCAAATGTCTCTTTGGTGCCGTGTCGGAGTCAGACAGCATTACAGAAACAAAATACACACAGATGCATTAAAACCTCAAAGGCAGAGATGATGAATCACTTTCTGGACACCAGTGTTTATAGAAAAAACTCTTCAATTGGAAAGTTGTTTCTGTCTGAGGATACTGTGAGATCTCAGAGTGAATAAAACAAAATGACTTGTCATATCCTTGAAAGATCAGATCAGCACAAAGGGCCTCAAGGGGATTTGCCTGTTACCATTTCCCACTCTGTAAAATGATTAATACTTACTTAGCGAAACTATTAACTCGAAGGGAAGGCAAGGCAACTTCATTTATAAAGTGCATATGAAACAGAAGACTGTTGGCTAGTCTGCTGCACAAAAACACACAAAGGCACACACAACATCCTATGTAAAAGAGAAACACAAACAGAAGTAAAGAGCACAGAATGTAAAAGAAAGTAAACAACTGCGCATCAGGAAAGGCTAAAGAATAAAAATGTATCCTTGAAAAGCACTCCACCAGCGCAGATCTCTGCCAAAAAGTTCATTGTCACCCTACGTTATATTCCTTCATTCGTTTTATATGAAAACAATACTAGATTCTTAGGTTAGTTGACACGAAACCAGTGCCTTGGCTATATTGTGGTGTTTGCTGCATGCATATATCTTAACTTGTTGTCTTGCAGTGATGAAAATTCCCAAGATCCTGTTGTTTTTCTTATTCTGGATGGAAGTATCCAGAATTTTTCCGTGATCCAGATCTATCGTTTATATCTTGTAAAATCAGTCTGGAACTTCTGTATTTTTGGCCAAGGACCCTGACCATTTACTGCGGAGTTATTGGCATATACTGAAAATGGCCCCATCTCGCAATGACAAAGAGTCCTTCAAAAACTGCTGGATCCAGATGGTGGTCCTGATCACTCCCAAAACTTTTATTGAATTTAAGATAAAGCAAAATAAATAAATAAATAAATAAATAATAGTAATAACAATAATGATGATGCAGAAAAATATATTTAGAATCAAGTGATTGATTTGCCCTTAGCTGCTGTTATTTTTCATCTCATGCTAGGAGCTTTAAAAGGACTTACCTTGAAGCCAAACCACTAAAATTAGTACAGATGAACAGTTGCAAACTTAAGTCATTAAATTTCTCCCTGTACTGCAGCTTAAGTGCCTGATTATAAATCAATGTGTGGCAGCTGTGATCACATGACCAGATGAATCAGGCTTCCTGTGCCATGGTTCCAGGGGCTGCTTTTGACAGGAACACATAAATATTCATGACTGGCATGACAAATACTCAAATGGAACTGAACATTAACTGATGGCACTGGGTTGGCTCAGGGTATGAAAGAGAAACAGCAAAAGACACAAATACACACAGCTATTCGTGGAGAAACACACTTAATTACAGCTGGCAATGGCATCAGTCACTCAGTCAGCTACAGTACATGCAGCCAACAATGGGCCAGTTTTCAGCTACTAAGCCTGGAAAATATTCAGGATACTCAGCACATGTGTCAGTTTGTGACGTTAGAGTAAGCAGTCGTCATTGCTTCATGTGTCTCAGTGGTAAGCCCCGGGCATACAAAATATAGACAAAGCGTCATGTTATGTCAGCTTGTAAGGGCCAAGTCTCATGCTGCCAAAGCTCATTTGTTGAGACATTACAGAGGAACTAAAGTAATGTATCACTGGTTTAAAGAAGCTTTTAGTAACAGTAGCAACAAGTTGGGCAACAATTTTTAGTAGAGCTGCACATATGCAAATAGAAGTTTTCTGTTTGTCAGACTATATTCCAAAAGAATAATATTCTTATTAATAAAGAAGGCAGGAAGAGACAGGCAGTGGACTACAGGAGCACTTCCCTCCTTTGTTTACAAAGACCACAAGGATAAAGTTAACCGTTTCCTTTCCACGCCGTCTTGCAGCTAACTTTACTTTCAGATCAGATCCCATGGGTTGCTCTTCCAGAAAAACATGTGGCAAAGTTGAAAGGAAGAACAAGAGGAACAGTACAATGGAGGAAAAAATTACTTTGCGATACCACTATTTAATTATAAATTAGGGTCAATGCTACTGCTCAATAAAGATGTCTACTTTGCAAAACACCAAGTGCAACAGTACACATTATCTTTTGCTCTGGTTTTTTCAGCATACATTGCTGTTGAATCACTGCTGAAATAATTAAAGTCAGTGTCTAACCTTAAGAGCCCTGCTCTCAATAAAAAAATGTAACTGTCAAAGATATAGAGGAATTAAGTGTTTTATTCTTTGTCAGTATATCCATGTGTCTCCATGAATGTGCTCCACAGAAGAGATTTATGTGACAGATGTCTGGGTTAGGCTTCGTGCTAAAACATTGAGAGAGAAAACAAACACTCAGGAGGGCTGAGAAAAGGGGGCTGACATCTCATCACAAGCTATCAGCCACCACCGTATGCCTGTTCCCATCTCTCACTTGCCTGATTAATATTTCAGAGAGGAACTGTCTGCTGTGCCTAGTCACATTGTCAGGCAATCTTTTAAAAAAAAAAAAAAAAAAATCCTGATATCTGAATCTATTGGAAAGGAGGAAATTATTGTCAGTCTTCAGCTGCAATATGTAGGACAATGACAAGCTGACAAGCAATTTTGTTCCTCCTTCAATAAACCAACATGTGTGTTGTTGTGTTTTGGTATGCACTTTCAAATGCATGTTCACACACATGTGGGGAAGGAATAAAACACATGAGAAAGGCTGCCTCCCAGGGAAGTCGGTCACATCTCACTGGAACTGCTGGAGCTTTGTGGATTACTTGATCTAGATTCACTGAAGCATAAGCAGAAAATAAATACAATAAAGACATGCGTCAATTAGTTGCCCGCTGTGGCTTTTTATAAAGAACCAATAGCTCTGATCATGGTTAATAAATGAATTTTAACTTATGCAATGATGGAATATTACTCATCTGACTGATGATAGTTTAACTCCAGTGATCACATTTATAACCAAGCTGTTTGTTGCACTAACAACCCTGCTGGCTGAAACCCCCGTCTACATTACCGCCCATATTGAATAAACTGACTGTAATGTTCATCTGAAGTAATCTAACCTTGGAGCGATGGACTTCACCATCATCATCCTCGCCACCAACTCCAAGGATCTTCCGGCTCTTCAGACGGCTTATCAAGTCAGTCTGACTGTGCTTCTTCATCAGAGGAGGGTGAGGTTTAGACGCCATGGTGCACACCTGACACAGCAATGGAAAAAGAGGCATATATTGTTGTCAATTACTAAAAAGGGATGCAATGAATAATACATTATACCAAATAAACAAACACAGAAGAAAACAATAGATGAATTATTTATACAAAAAAAAAGTAATCTTTGTCTCTATCCCCTTTCTCTGAAGAATACACCTCTCAACTGCACATGGAAGAAGTGGCATCAAACAATCTACAAGTAGTTCCCTTGAGGACTTGACTTGTGTAACAAAATTACATAAGACAAGTTGCACAAATAAAGGCAGCCCTCTTAAAGGAGTCATAACCTGGTCTTTTCATGTCTCCACTGTCCTCTCAGTGTTTTTAAATAATTGTTTAAAAATGTATTAAACAAAAAAATGTTTAAAAAGTGCTTGTTTTGACCATTTATTCATAACACAACTTTTCTCGTGAGATATAATGCAACATTTTGATAAACATAGATGTTAGTTTAAATAATGCTAAACTTACACTACATGCCCTACCGAACTCATCAGAGTCAGCCTTGGTGATGCTGATCTGCAATATGAGGCCGCTAATTTCATTCAGCTTGTTTGGACAACTCTGAATGCTTTATTTTCAGCTATAAATGTCATTATAACTGTCAGATTTCAGACTGTTGGAATTGTAAACTGTAAACTCTTGCAAAGCTGTGCTATTGACCACTGAGTGTACTTCACTAAAATGTTCTTTGTTTCATTTTTATTTTTTTTAAATTTTATTTTATTTTTTTTACTGCTGCTAATGTACCTGCCCTTGGTTTAGAGTAAAAAAATGTTTACTTGGTATCATCTGATAAGTCAATTAATCGTTTCAATAGTCGATGACTGGTCAACTAACAAAATAGTCGTTAGTTGCAGCTCTAGGTGTTGATTTAAGCAACAAACAATCGAGCAGTGGATATGGAACCGCAGTTTCCACATCTTCACAAAGCTTGTTGATAACTGTGACTGAGGCAGGCCCAGCAGGTGTTTTTAGGTGTCGAAGAGGAGTGTGTTTAGGCCTAGAACAAGGGTGGGTTTATGCAATTAGCGCCCTGGGATTTCGTCATCCCGGGAGCAAATTTTAAAAAACCTGTTTGCGAGACTTCGGCCTTATGGACAGTTTTGCTGCAAACAAAGTGCCCAGATGGAAAAACTCGACCGTCTTCAAAAGAAAGGCTTCCGGGGAAGTCAACACTTTTGGTCTACGCCAATAAACACGTTTTAACTCGAAAAAGTGCAACTTCTGAGTGATGACCCCTTTAACTCAGGTTGAAAGCAAGAGCCAGATGTCGTCCTGGCCTGCCAAGCAGCCAACAGACAGAGATGCCTGCTTAGAATCAATGGATCTGATCGCGACACACAAAGTAACACAAGTGTAAATGGGACTAGATTGAGGACCTAAACGTCCATATTGATCCACAGTTCCACTGACTGCATTCAATGCAGGAGGTGAAAGATGGTTTTCATGTAGGCCAGCGGTCACCACAAAGCAATATTCCCCAAGGATGATTGTGCACACAATTTGTGCCTTGGTTGAAATGACTACTCAGTGGCCTTTATTTGAGCAATGATTCCATCAGCTGTACTGCATTTATTTTTTTCCTTTTTTTTTCCTGCTTTCCCCATAATGCAAACATGTAGCTGCATTTAAAGGTACAATGTTGCCCAAACTCACAAGCACAAAAAAGGGGGAGAGAGGTGAAAGGGAGTCTTATGAGCAATATGGTCCAAAAATAATGTATTTAAATAATCTCACTCTCTTGATATGAAATTGATTACATTTCCTATGTTTGTTCGCTAGTTTGTTAACTATGATAGCTGGATGAACTGGAGAAGCTTCATTGATGGGCATTAATGAACAGCACATGCAGACTGAATGGGAACAAATAACAGTCAAATTAAGAGATCACCACTAACTCAATAATGTACACCATAATTAAACAAGAGACTAAAAGGCAAATACAAACATGTGCACACATGCACACAAGGGGACAGTCAAAAAAGATTGATGGCTACTCCACAGGGCGGTTCTCTGATGAAGAAAAACAAGGGAAAGTATTGAGCTTATCTTCTAAGGATGAGGACAGCTTCTTTAGTAGAGGTTTTTATCCTCAGGAAAGGGAAAAAATAGCCAGCACTAACAGGAAGCAGCTCAAAGCGCATGATAAGAGATAGGCAAACCAAGTTACTTAATACAAACCAACACTGAAAATTTTCTCAACAAGGACAAATTACAATGCCAGGGTGCACTTACGGACAAAAGACATTGAAAGAAAAGCAGGAAGAAAATGTATCCAATACATTTTTTTTACACTAATGTGAATAATTGAATGATAAATCAGAAATACAAGAGCAGCAAAGAGTAAGAAAAAATTGCAGCCAGACTTAGATAACATATGTCATTACCCCCCTAAAACTTTGCTATTATCTTACACTTCATTTTAGCATATGCACGTTGAAAAGTCTTTCAATCTCACCACATTTCTCACTGTATGCCGATACATTAGTAGTTTGTGTGATTGTTATCATATACACTTTGGAGGGCCTGTGGTAACGATCCCCTACTTCTGTGTTTGGTACATTGCCATAGAAGGAAGGGTATCCTATTTCTTTTAGGGATCAATTAGTCATTTAATCTCATAAGTGACCTTTCAAGAAGGCTGCCCACAGTTACAGACGAGAAACAGAGCAGGAATTTATTTCAAACAAAAGATTTCAAACCATTGTAGTTTTATTCTGAAATGTCTATCCAGTCAGGGGGCACACCAAATCTTAGATGAGATGCAAGAATGGCAACTTGCTTAACAATAGGGCTGCAACTAACAATTATTGTAATAGCTGACCAATCTGTAAATTTTTTTGATTAGTTGATTATTTTGGTCATGCATACCATCTGTGCTTCCAGTTGACCCAGCTCTTTTTACAGACTCCAGTATGTTTGCATCATATGACTGTCACCCTAATTCCCAGTCAGTCACAACATAATGTCCTTTAGTAAGTTAAAATAAAAAGACTCCTAAACCAGTTAAATATTAATTTTAAGCTTAACAGCTTACTACTAATTTATTTCGAAACATTCAAACTTAGCTATAGTGTCATATCCAAGCTATACAGAATTAGCCTCAAAAGGAAAACTAAATAAATATTTTAACATCTTAGTTTTCATAGAATTGCACAGAGATGATTATATACATCTTGAAAAGGTAAACAAGGGCCAGAATCCTTTAAAAAATTTCCTGAATCCAAACGGTGATCCAGATCACCACCAAAATAAATCACTTCTTCGTTTTCATATTTCCAAAAAACTCCTGAAAATTTCATGAAAATCTATCCATAACGTTTTTAGGTATCTTGAACACAAAGAAACAGATAAACACTGGTAAAAACATAACCTCTTTGGCAGAGGTCAGAACAGCACATCACTACTTGGTAATGCTAACTTTGCCATCCGGAATGCTGGAAACCATGGCTCCGGGATACTTTCGTTTCAGATGCTCATGAATGACTGTCATGCTGCCGTGGTATGCCAACTCTGCGAGGCAGATTGTCTGAAAAGCCATGGTTGTTAAATGGCGTTAAGTTACCTGGTGCAGTCTTTTATTAGAGCAAAACTGTTGCAGGCGTTTATAATGCGACGCGTTGACAATGAAATTTTGCGTCGATGAATCTGTCATCAAATCGTTGCAGCTTTACTTAACAATAAACTATCTAATGCAAAGAGAATTGAAAACTTGAAAATCAGCCATAGCAATACAATAAAGGAAATTGTTTTCTTTTACTTCCCCAGAACTGCTACATTCCACCAAATACACCAAATACATATTCACTTTCCTAATTTATCTAAAAATAGAAGCAAAAACTTCTGAAATACTTAAGCACTCCACTGAGACTTGTACCTTGGGTTAAAGTATTAGATAAAAGCAGGCCTTTGGACAATTATGTTAATTGCAAATATCTAACTGGACTAATTTTACTGCATTTAAACTTAGGGCTGTTCGGTCAATTTTGTTTATTACATGAAGTACTTTAATGTGATTATTGCATCCAAATTATTTGCTTAACATCTGCAAACAATACCCTGCTCATCCTTTGAACCCTTCACCGGTTCATAAGACAAAATGCCAAATTGTATCTAGCAATGTTCTATTTAAAAAGAAATGTAAACATGCAAAGCAAGGATTTATATTTCATCACAACAAAAGATTTTCTAGGACATATGGATCACACCAATTTCCCATAATTCAAGCAAAACTTTAACAATATTGTTGATACCCCTTCACTATCTGTTGATAAAGGAAATAATGCACTACTCATTGCATACACTGAAAGATCAAGCATACCTTTACATGTCTTTCCTCTTTTGAATATCCACACCAGTGCTCCTTGACTTGGAAGAGTATTGCTGATACAGTTGCCTAGCAACAACCAATGAATAAACGGCTTCTTCTTAAGTGAGAGCACCTTTCCTGATCGAAACCACCTTTGACAATGACATCCACAAGTAGTGTCACTACTAACCCAGTTGCATCCTCTCACTGTCATAGGGGACATTCTTGAACAAATTGAACAAGTTTTTCATGTGTTTGTGTGCACTAGTGTGGACTCATACTTCCCTGCATAGCAAACTCTGCTCAGTAAAAGAGACTTTCATAGAGATTTACTCTTAAGATCTGAAAAGTAGCTTGATTTTTAATGATGTGACCCACTTTTTGATACTTAAAAGATAAGTGAAAAGTGTCATAAGAGCCAGGCCCAGAGTACTTTGGACATATTTAGTTAATAACCAACAGTGGCTAAAGAAACACACTACATTCTGTCTGCTCCATCTGCAGGTTTTGTGGCAGAGCATGTGCTGTAGTGATCAACAGCTGCTCAACGCAGGAAGAGGATATTGTGGGAAAGGTGTGATTTCCCGAGAGATCTCTGGTTAGCAACTAAAAAGATGTTCTGCAAAAAAAAAAAAAAAAAAGTGTATCATAGAAACAAAGTAGTGTGTGGGTGTGGAGGAACAACTGTGATCAAATGTGTTACTCAAAATAAAGCAGAGGAATCAACACCTGTTTCATCTCTTTTCCTATAAAGAACAAAAAACACGGATAGTTTAAAGACTTTGAATCACATCGCCATTGTGTTTGGGACATATTAGCACCTTATAGTGTCACGACTAGAGAATGTGTGAAAGGACCAAAAAAAGCACTTATTCTAAGACCTTAGAAACAAGCAACAACAGCTCGTCCTCAACAACCTGTTTATGTCTTGTATCCATTTACAATGACTTACGGTCTAATCTTAGATCATCATTTGTTAACTCTTAGTAAGCAAAATCTCTCATCAACCTAAGGAAGACTGGATAGTAACCTGGAACATAAAGGTGATAACCAAATATCTCAGTTTGTTTTGGAAGAATTAAAAAAAATAAAACATCATCTTTGACAATCTTGAACTATAAATGTTTTCTTGATATCCACATTGAATATCAAGATCATTAATCTGCCAACTTCTTTTTTTAGCACAACCAGCAGGTTAAAGCTGCAAATACCATTAAAAGACTAGTAACACTACTCATTAAAGTAAAGCAAATCCAACTTCTCAACATACCAGCATTCACAGCTGGTGCGACCTATTTTGTGATTCTCCTGCATTTGAAAATCAAAGAGAAATATGTCAAATGTTAAATGGATCACTGCTGTAATTTATATAAATAGCTCATCCTGATATATCAGGACCTAAAAGTCAGATGAAAATCATGGTAGGAGGTTTGCTACTTAGAAACACTGCTCAATAACTGTCCATCTGGGGAGGAATAGGGGGTGGGGGGGAACCATGGTTCAAAACCAAAAGATGGTAATAAACAAATTTGATACATTTACATTTTTAAATCATTTTTCACATTCCTCTGATTAAATGTAAGAAAACACTAAACACTGGTTCCCAGTTCTGAGTTATTTCCCATCTCAGAAGTGGGATTAAAGAGTACTATGAGTTGACATCAGGCCAGTATCTGTTGTTGCACCATCAGCAGAACATATCCACTATGGGCCACAATTTGCATAGCTTGAAATGTTAATAAAATAAAACCATAGTGAGAAGTAGTCACTATAGCTGCAAATTTTTTATGTGTTTTAACAGTCATTGATTAGGGTCTTTTTAGCAGGAGCCATGTACTTCAGAAAAGCCATGTCTCTTTGCTGGTCTGAAATAGGAGCCTATCAGGGATTTAAGTAGACATAGGGTGACAAATGAAACCAACTGCAGTATAACATGGCTGGAAGTAATTTTTGTAAACACTCCCTGCCCTCATCCCTTACAGCTGAATCAATAAAGATGACCAAGTCTTACTGACATCTGTTTCTTGATGTCCTATTAGAAACTGCAGACTGCATTTACTATAGGTCATCAGCACTCACTGAAATATGCTGCAGGAGTGGGATCTTTTCAGGGTGACAGACTTTTTTTTTATGATATTCTAGGAAAAACAAAAAGCAGATATGTGGTGGCTATAGATTTAAAAATAGTAATTTTTATACATTTTCCTCATTATGTTTATAAACATTTCCCCTTTTTCAAAAATGGAATTTGTGGTTACATGTGTAAACATATATACTTTATTTACAGGAGGCACCAAGTACAACGTGCATATTGACTAAATAAAATGTGCCATTTCCCTACAGAGCATTTAATTTAATTCATTGATCTATACCATTTAGTCCAATTAAGGATTATGGGGAAGCAATTATCAAGGGAGAGGTGGGGTACATCCTGGACAGGTTGCCAGGATTCATTTAGAGTGATTAATTAAAAATGCATGCCTTTGGATGGTGGGAGGAAGCAGCAGCACCTGGAGAGAACTCATGCATACATGAGAACATGCAAACTCCACACAAAAAGGACGAGGCTTGAACTAGCAACCTTCTTGTTGTGAGGCTGCAGTGCTAGCCACTGTGCACATTTAATGAACAAGATAAAATAGCAGGAAGACTTTCACCCCATTCAGTTTGAAGTCATCCCAATTTAAGATTTCAGTGCAGCTGTTTAAACGAGAAGTAACCCATCCAGATGTGCTGTGTACATGCACTAACATTTAAGCAGAATGGTCCTCCTGTCTGCCATGTGCAGAAAGATGTTTACATCACAGGATTACCAAAGATAGGTCGACAAACTAATTGTCAGTTGTGATTTTGCAGTACTTTCAAGCAGCAGCTTGATCCTCATGTGCTCCCACAGCAAAAAGTGGAGACAAAACAAGTCTCTCCAAAAACCAAATTTTCTGCCACTGCCCACTTGCAATTTAAACATGGTGAAACTGTCGCTGTTTTGGGTTTATTTTTTATTTTGTGTACTGCAGGGTTTGTATACTGCAGAAATACACTGCTACAATGGGCGCAGTATGACCAGCAGACGAACCAGAGGACTCAACGCAATAGCTGTGTTGCACTTACTGTATTGTATTGTAATGTATTTACCCACAATGCAATGTTACACCAAATATAGGAGGTGACTCTTTTTTGTAGTCTGCTTCCTTTCTTTGGTCAGCTTGAAACAGACTGAGACCTGTGTGTGTAGGCGGACCAAGTCTGCTTCTTTGATCTGAATTTGTTTGGCTCAAACATTTCAATAAACAAAATGGATTTTCCAAGCAAACAGAGTTTAACTAGGATTCAAATCATCATTCAAATCATAAAGGTTGATGTGAATCCGCCCTAAATTGTAAACTTCAGAATACCTTTTGTTTTTGGTTTGTTAGTCACATAAAATGATCTTAAAAAAAGAACAGCTCAAAAACAGCACTGAACTATGACTTGCTGTGAGAATTTAGTGACCCAGTGTTAAGTAATGTTCCAGTTTGTCAATGATGTTTGTGATTTTTTAGTAATTTAACAGCTTTTTCTTCCACCTAAATGTACTGAGCTACTAATCTTGTGACTTTACACAAAAGCGACTGCCAGGTCTGCCCTCAGGTAATATGCACTAATCTCAACTTGCAGTCATACCTTTATTTAGATAGACTTTGTTCGTTTAGTACTAACAGGCAAGTTGGCTGATTATACAAAATGATGTGCCTGTGGTTTGTTAAGGGCTGTACTCTGTATGAAAGAAAAAGTACACATTCAGTTGCCTTTAAATGAAGTAAACAAAGTAAAAAAGCATTACAACACACTGCACTCCATACACTAATCCCCCCACAGTGAATGGACTAATATGTGCTCTCTTTTATAACTTTCTCTCTCTCTTGAATTCAACCCTCCCGGCATTTGTTTTCATCCTGTGTTATTGGGTCAAGAAAATGGCAATATTTTGATGACTAGTCATGTGTCACTAATGGAACCATCATTGAAGTAAGAGCCATCATCAGTAAGATTTTATACTTTTGAAAACACCTGGGATAAAGTTGTGTAATGCTTCTTTATTTTAGTTTCAAGCTACACCATAAAAGGGCAGCAACCAGTCAAGACTTAAAAAGTCTGTGAAGAAAGAAAACGTTTTTTGATTATTTTACCAAGTAGAGCATGTAACAGAATTATTCTTGTAAATTATTGTTATTTTTTTTAACTAAATCTTTGAAACAATGTTACTGCTTCTAGAAGATTAATTTTACATAAACTTTCTTGCTTTTACTGACTGCTCATCATGGGGGCGAAGAAGGTTAAACATTAAGGGGAAGACAATCGCCACGATCATTACTACTGATTGGCAAGGGCAACTAGACACACAAATACTCTTATATAAAATTCTACCTATAACTCCCGTTGCCAACATATTTACTTTACTGAGACATGGCACAAACAGTATCATCTAGTGTTAATGGAAGAATTGATTTTGTAGATTTATACAGCTTTCCTGGGGTGCTGAAACTATGACTCCTTCAACTCACCAAAAGCAATGGTTTCCCTGTGTGAAATATTCTGATCCTAATGTACTGCTTTGTCTAATTTATATATATGTTCAGCAGTGACAAAGAGGTGGGATAAAAACAAACAAAAAAAATAAACAAATAGTGTACATTGAAAAATATAGGAGAGTCATGCCTTGGGTTAAAGCAGGCTATCAATGCATAGTGTGAAAGTTATATAACACAGAGAAGATTTGTTTAAGCAGATAATCTAAGAAAGAATTTCTACGTCATCGTGTGCATCTGCGATGAGCATAAAAGAAAATACTATTGGATCATCTGTGGGCATTTACCAAGGAATGAACAGGCTGTAAGAATTGCTGAGAATTTGAGTTTCCCTGCCTAATCTTCCATTATTACATCACATTCTAGCAAGGGAATTTGCTGTGTTGTTGACTGGGTAAGTCCACAACAATTATGTAAGGGTATTCTGAATGAAGCGAAAATTGCATCCAAAGCTTAGTGTTCCAGTTGTAACCATTGCTGTGATGAGATATTACTGGATGAAGTTTTTAGCATTGTTATTGTGTTGTGGTGTTGGAAAATTAAATATTAGAATCACAGCTAAGCTCTGTCTGATACAAATCTTTAAAATTTTCTTAAGTCACTGATGAGATCGTGGTGAATCACTAAAGTCAGAGTGTTATTGCCCAGCTTGGTGTCATACTCAGTGTGGTCAGTCCTCAACTCTGGATAATTGCATTTCAAGCAGTCCATGAATAGCTTACAACAATAAGCAGAAAAAATCTTCTTTGTAATGTTTTTAGCAATATTGAGTTTTTTTCCTTTAACTAGATGCATAGGGTGCAGACCTCCACCAAGTTATTGTAATTTATTCTTTTGGCAATAATTGTGGCCACTATTTTTGAGTTGAAAGCTTTAATGGCAAAACTGTCCCCATATCCCCATAGTAAGAAATTATTTTTAAAAATTCCTGGATCCAGGTGCTGATCCAGATCACCGCCAAATATCTAATCACTTTTCTTTATTCAAGTTTTTAGATTTCCCAAAAGTGTAATCAAAATCCATCTACATCTTTTTGAGTTGTGTTGCTAATATAAAAACAGACAAACAAACCAACGCCACCTTGGTAGAGGTAATAACAATAAGGAGCCAGTAGAATAATGAATGCATGAACCAGTGAATAGTACATGATTAGGGTAAAAAAATGAATGTGTATGTGAGTGTGCCATGTATTGTAAAGCGCTTAAGTGGTCAATATGATTGGAAAAGCACTAAATGCATACAAGTCTCGTTACCATTTTCTCAAAGGTCCTGAGGCTGCAACATCTAAGCAAGAGGCACTATTAACCAAATACAACCACGAAGGCCAAGAAAATCTCCAAACAATTCAGGGGCAAAGTTTGTTGATAAGTACAAATTAGGTATGGGTTATAAAATAATATCTCTAAATCTTTAATGATTCCCAGGGCCACCATTAAATCCATCAGAATCAAATGGGGAAAAATGTGGCACTACAAAAAAAAACCTGTCAAAGGGCTGCCCACCAAAACTCACAAACCCAACAAGGAAGGCATTAATATGAGAGGCATGACAGAGATCAAAGGTAACCATTCAGGAGCTGCAGAGTGCCAGAGCAGAGTCTCAAATGTCTATTCATAGGACTGTTACACTCTGCTAAAAATACAAAGGCATGTTTTAAGATTGCATAGGCCTGTGGGAGACACCCAGTATTTAAGGAGGAAGGTGTTTTGGTGAGATGAGGGTCAAATTTATACATCTATCAAGGAAATGCTACGTCTGGTGCACGTCCAACACTCATCATCCCAAGAACACAATACCCACACTGAAACATAGTGGTGGCAGCATCATGCTTGGCAACTGTAACAAGTGGAGGGATATATAGATGGTGCTAAATACAAGGACATTCCTGAGCAAAACCTACCAGTCTGTAAGTGATTTGATTTAGAAAAAGGTTCATCCCCAAGCATACTGTTAAAGCAAATACTTAAATGGTTTGATTGGAAACATACACTACGAAAATGGTCGAATCAAAGCCCAGAAGCCTCAAACCAATTGAGAATCTGCAGTCAGACTTAAAGATTGCTGTTCACAAACACAATCTATTTTGTTCAGAAGTTGTGGGACATTACAATGTTTTTTTTTTTTTTGTCTTTTATGTTTTTTAATCATAAATCTTTAAAGGATCGCTTCCTCCTATTTTTTATTGTACTTGTACACAAAGGTATTCTTAACAAAACACTAGAAAATGTCAAAGGGGCAAATTTGTTGCAAGGCACCCCATTAAATCTACAAAACTACAATAATAGTAAATTGCAGGAAACATTTTCAGGAAATTTCTAATAAAATTGTATGCTTGTCATGACTAATTCGCTCTTTTCATCTACAGTTAATGTCATGCAAAACTGACCACTGGTTTAAAATTACTGTTCTTGGTAGCAGTAAGCTTGTTAGCTGGTTCTAAGATGAATAAATCTTCATAAGAAAAGTTGCTTGACTAATTTTAGCAACTCAACAGATTCGAGGTCAACGATCATTTTTGCTACGGTCTCATAAGAATCTTTTGACTGTTGGACTGACTTGGTCACAGTCGTCAATACAGCTAGGTGATGCAAATTCCAAAACCTCATGAATAATCTGAATCCTCAAAACCTCAGCTGTCACAGTCTCCTCCAAGCAGCTGAATGGCAGGATGAAAATCAAAATAATTGATGCCCACAAAACAGAAAAGGCTATGAGAGACTAGCAAAGCACTTAGAGGTAGCCTAAGTCTGCAATGTAATTAATAAATGACATTTAGGAGGAGCAGTGGAGGTCAAGTTGGGTTCTTGAAGACCAAGAATACTTTTAAGTGAAGTAATTAGAAGTGCTCATTGGATCCCAAGGGAGGCAAATCAAATCTGCATGTGACCTTTGAGACAATTAAGCTGAGGAGCAGCACTGCACCATATTACTGGGCAGCCAAAATAAATATTTCCCTTTTTTTTAAGTTAATTTAAGAAATTAAGAAAAAAAAATATTGGTCTTTAAGACAATTTTAGTGTCCTGGCAAAGTTAAAATGAGATTATTTCCCACAATGACCAAAAGTCATGTTAAGAAAAACAAAAAGCCCATGATTTCACAAAAAGCCTGTTAAGCCTGGGGGAGGACTGATCATGCTGTGGACTTGTGCTGCGACCAGACACACTGAACATTTTACTGATTGAGATAAAAATGGTTTTTAATACTAGTAAAAATAAAAATCACACTATCTCTAAAAGAAATCTAAAAAAAAGCCTCTTTGTTCTCCAGTAATCTAAAACACAAGTCAAAACCCACAATGAACTGCCTGAAGAGGCACAAGTTCAAGGTGTTATATACTGGTCCTTGGTAGTCACTCAGACTCCTATTAAAAATTTGTAAAGAAACTTCACATGAACAGTGGGTTTTTTTTTGTTTGTTTTTTTATTTCATATATGCTATATTAGTGTTAAAAATCTAGGATAGCAACAACACACTGGCAACAAAAAATATTGGTTTGTGGTTTCATTTGGTAAAATTAGAGGTAGAAAGGTAGTTTATTTTTACCATCCATTACAATGAGCCCAAGGGGTTGAGAAGGAGAGGCTCGAATAGTATGAAGTCAAAGAGGCCTGCCAGGCGTTGTTTGGCATTTCTATCTCTGGAACCATCTTGACACAGCAGGCTCACTGTGAAGCCTATGCAGAAGTAACACAGATGTGGTGAGGTAAAGCAAAGCTGACACTCTGTGTGTATGCACAGCTGGGAGGTGAATGAGTTCTTTTAAGGTGCAAAACCGTCAGAGCTCAGCAGGAATCCAGCAAAAACAGAAAAAAAAATTAACTGAGCTCCCTCATTTAACTGCATGCCAACAAAGACACAATAAGGCCTCTTGGCCATTTCTACTCTACTGAGAAACAGTCAAACAATAATTATGTATGAACCATACATTCACATGTTGACAATGATTTTGTGAAAAACTGCCAGATACTGAATGCATTATGAACTGAAGGTCCTGGTGGTGTTGTGGGGCCACAGGTAGCATGAAATACCAAATGGAGAATGCCTGTTGTCCAGGCAACAGTTAGTCAGGACTAATTAAATTATCTAATGAAGCGGACTTTAATGACGCACAACAAATGGTTATTACAGGACAAAAAAATTTACACACCCAATTATTTTCCTTTTCAGACTGCTAGTGCAATGTAGAAGATCTTTTTGCATTTGTAAATGCTTTACAAACATCACAGTAAGAGGGGTTGTATTAATCCACTCTGCAGATAAAGACAAGTTTCCTTCTTTGCAATGGCATAGTAATTTACCACTTAGCTTAAAGCATTTGCTTTTAGTCCACAGCCTTTTAGAGTGCTGCAAGATTTAGTTTGAAAGAATCTCACAAGAATCATTACTATTATGAGAATGTGCGCCATTTGTGATTGCATCTTGCTGTGTGCTGTGAGAATTGTGAGCATTAATTGGACAGGAATAATCAGTCTATTTCATAGAGAGAGAGAAAAAAAAAATAGGAACACAGGATTACTTCATACTTGATAACATAATGCTGAACTTTTGGCTCCAGAAAAAAGTTGACAGAACCAAAAAGATGCTTCACAATTTATTCAACCAATCTTTATCTTTTGACACCCACTACTGTGACTTGTAGATAAAAATAATTTTCTTCCACTTTTCAGAAATTACTGAAGGAGTTCAGTAGCCAAACCTTTTCTAAATAAAGCCATGCTGTTTTAATAAATAGGGCATAAGGTTTTTGGGGTTTAAATTGTTGAAATATGCAAGACCTTCCATGAAAAAGTAGTTTCTGATGGAGCATCTGTAGCTCTAAAACCTGTATATACCATTCAGAATTGACAATGTCTTGTAGACACAAATGCAGCCCCTTACTACTTGGCATGTAGGTGTTTAGGCTGACACTGATAACATAATGATCCATTAAATAAAGTTTTAATCGTTTCAAAATAAAATTTTAATTCTAACCAAACAGTTTTCCATTTTGCCTTAGTGTATTTTAAATGAGTTGTGGCCAAGGGAAAGTCAGAAGTATTTCTTAAGCATGTTATCATATAGGTTTCTTTATCTTTGGCAAACATTTATCCAGAATTTGAAGAGAGCAAACTATGTTCACAAAAAATGATTTCTAGAAACACATCTGCACATCTCTATTGTTTTGGGACAACACAGGACATTAAGGACAAGAGATACAACACACTGTAACAATAACAACAAATGTGAAATAATGGTATTAAAGAGTAATAAGGTGTGTGTTGTGATAAGTGACTTGTGAGTCCAGAGACCTGTACTAGGAAACTGGATAAATGTGTTGGGGATATCTCTTTGCGATCCTGATAAGCAGCATAACCAAGCTGGTTATCAACTCAGTAATTCAGCTCAGGGTTTCCCAATCTTAATGAGTGCACGCTGACAAAAAAGCAATGTTTGTTGTAAATCAGAAACTTAGAGAAACCCTGCAGAGCGACTACTTTACCATGGAGGAGCAGACAATTACCTTCAAAACATGAAGAATTCAAACACATCATCTTGGTCAAAAGCAACACTGTTGCCGCAGCAAAAGCCAAGGAATACTGACAGAAAATTAAAGACTATTGATGTATAAATTTGTGAGATTATACAATAATAATTAATTGGACAATATAGATGAATTTAACTCTGATCATTCAATTTCACGTAATTAAGACAACAAAATCTTTATTTCCGACTCACAGTTTGGTCATGGACATTTTGGGCAGAGCGCTTCCTTTTTTCCCTTCCTTTCCTGCATTTTGTAAAGAATACAGAATGAAAAATAAAGTCAAAGAGGAAACGCAACAAGCAAAAGCAGCATCATGTGGTGACGAAAGCGCAAATAATAAACTCTAGATGCAAACGCTGCAACAGGTATTTACCTGTGAAACGCCATACGGTCATAGTTCCCGCAGATGGAAGGAGATTATTGCTGCCGTTGCCAAGCTCATCTGACAAATAACCAATGATTGACACTAAATTACATATAACTTTTCATATCGTTATGTATATCGTAATGGGGATATAAAATCAGCTATATCGGGATATGAGATTTTGGTCATGTTGCCCAGTCCTTGTGACCATTAGTCTCAAAATCATTATTTCCGATACAACCTTAATGGAACTAAATGGACTTGGGAAGAAGTCAGAAACACGTAAAAGTAGTTATAGACAAGAATTTTTTCCTTCACCGAAAGGAAAAATTTATCTCAAAACTCTATTTCCTAAAATAGAGTTTCCTAAAAAAAAATGCAAAAGAAAAACAAATGCTACCCATGTTTCATTGATTTGCACTAACAACTCATGCCAAGTTAGTGTGCTAGGGTTAAGACCAGGCAGCAATGTGGAAGGAGAGGAAGCCGTCTGTTCTGTGATTGGACAGTTTGATTAGTCACCATCCAATCGGACAGAACTGTAAAGGCAGGGACAAAATTGCCAACAGCAACTTCAGGGTCTTGCACAGAGTTTTGTGCTTCACATCTGTGGACAGGATGTTTGCAAAATAAGTTTTTTGCACAAGTGCAGAAATTTTTTACAACCATTCAAATTCTTTTCTGCAGCTTTATAAACTTGAATTTTCTGGCACAAGATGACAAGACATGATTTACACATATAAACTCTGGAGTTTCAAAGCAGCTGCAAATTTGGCTTGAGATAAAATCATTAAAAAATTAACTTGCATATATCCAACCCTATGAGACCAAGTGTGTCTTTTTTTTTCCTTTACCGAGAACTCTGAGAAAAAACAGGACAAAATAAAAGTCAGTTTCTAAAATGAATGTGGTCTTCTAGCTTTTCTGTTTACAGTGTTCATCCTCCTTAATACTGTTAACATTGTGCTGAAAAACTAAAAAATGGGGGTATGAAAAGGTAAAATACCAAAAAAGGTAAACCAGGCATGACACTGTGCTGTGAACCCACAAAACCTAGAAAATTATCCGTGTCTCACCGTGGAACATTGATTCTTTGAATTGTAAACTGTGGGAATAACGCATACATACACATACATTTAATATATATATATATATATATATATATATATATATATATATATATATATATATATTTTTTTTTTTTTTTTTTGCCAAATATATATGCCAAATTATAATTGTATTATAAAAATCTTTAATTATAAAGACAAAGATATTTAAATATCTTTATTAAATAATTAAAGATTCCATACTGTTCAAGTGCATTTATCTATGCTTATCAATGTAGATATGCATTATACTTCAATGCTAATGGAAACGATACATGCAAGGGAATATGTATAATTTACAAACAAATTAATTGAAAGAAAGAAAAAAAAAGCTGAAAATTAAAATTTTCTAAATAAGCAAAGTCTTTACTTCAAATTATCATTTGGGGATTATGAATGATAAATTTCAGCCAGCTGAGGAGTCAAGGGGTGCACAAGTCAAGTCCTCGAGATCTACCATACTGCAACCTTTAGATGCAACCCCATTGCAGCACAGCTGAGTGAAAAAGCTGAATTCCTCTTCTGCATGTCATTCAGCTCCGCAGAGGCCTGCTAACAAGCCATATATTTGATTCAGGTGTGTTGGAGAAGGGTTGCGCATAAAAACAGTAGATCTCGAGGACCGGACTGTGTAAAATAAACATAACTCTTCTGGACTACACACACCAGCTCTAAAGGTAATGTACAACGTTATACTGTATATCAGGGCTACTCAGGTTGGTCTCACGAGGGCTGCAGCGTTGCAGGTTTTCAATGTCTCCATGCACAGACACACCAGATCCAAATTCAATGGCTCTATTAAGTTCTGCACACTGACTCATTAATTTGAGTGTATAGTGTAATGCACCTACAGGGATTTCATATAGTCACAATCTTCAAGTGTGCAGTGAATAAAAACAGCTTTATGACTAAACTTAAACCATTATTTTTTGGTTTTACAGCAGATTTTCCATAATACAAAACAAAAAGCAGGATTAAGTTAAACTTTACCACACACTTTAAGCATTTTGATAAATTGAGGAAACAAAAAAGAAAACTACTTGTTTTTGCCAAATTTTATTCCGTGAAGCTGAAAATTGAGCTCTTTTTTGGTTTACCTGACGTGTACCCTTAAGAAATTTAAAGCTACATCCAACTATCTTCACTTAAAATCAATTAACCAATAAATTAGAGTGTAAATTGTCATTGCAATTAAAGAAAGGTATGAAGAAGTGAAAGTTAAGGAGCTGATTATGCAACAAGCAAGCAAGTTTAAAGTTTTAACATTAGAATTAGTTCTACAATGTACTTCTATAATTACATAATATCAGTGAGCTGTAAGACAAGCTCACCCTTTTCTCTCCAGAACTTTTCTTTAATGATGAAAAAAAACTGACTGGCTTTCCTATCGTCTAATATAGATTCCACAGATCAAATTACTTAGAATGTTTATTGGCTGATAACAGTCTGTTGGGTGTATCTGTAGTGTCACCCCGTGCTATCTGAATGGATAATGCTGAACCTTCAAAGGCCAAAGTTTGTCCCAACTTTATTAGATTAATGTAATCCAATGAGTATCTGTTGTAAAGTAAATGAGAAAAAGTTAACAGTACTGACCACAGTCTCATGAGTCTCCACACAACAATATCAGGCCTTCAACTTAATCCTACCTTTCTTACTTTATCTTGCTTGCAGAAATGTTTTTTTGGTTGCTAGGCAGCTATGTTGACAATGGAACACATTTAGGAGCTAAGCACATGCCACCTTACTTTAAGATTATCTGATGGACTTGTGCACATGTTTTATCCTTTCTACTCCTTAACCTGGGAGAGAAGTTTGTAATTCCAGGCACAGTGGTGATAATGGATGCACACAAATAAAGGCAGATTTGCACTTTTATTGCTGGAAAAGTTCAAATTAAGGAAGCAACAGCATCCAGTCTGCAAGAGAGGCCAGGTCAGCCTCTGAGCATTAAGCTAAGAACAAGCCCAACAAGCCCAAGCATGACCACTTTAAGTGCTGCTGCTGCACGTTTTAAGATAAGGTAAGATGGGTTCACATGGTGCGTGACCACATATACATAACAAGAGTACCTGCATTTAAATAATTTGACAAGAGTTCACACTCTAATACTACAGCAGTAACAAACACATATTCACACTTGTACATTTAAAAATGAGAGATGGTTAAAAAAAATTATATAATTAGCTGTTTAAAACATTTTTATAGTAATAATTAAACAATAAGTCTATCTGGTATAGATGTAATGTTACCAAAGAATTAATTACAACAACATCAAAGGCTAATATTATTAACCTTTATTATCTTAAGAGCTATTTAAATGAATAACTCAGAATGTGGAGGTTCAGAAGGATGAACAGAGCTGCCAAATGCAAATGGTGTATGCGGTCATTCTCATTTCACACTGCAAAATAATCAAGCAATTTATTTTTCACTGCTTAAAAAACTGACATGTGCCATGTCACCATGTGTTAAGGGTCAACTGGGGAATCGCAGTCAATAAGGGCACATTTACATCAGCCTTTTTTATTCAAATCCTAGTGTGTTTGCTCAGAGAGACCGTATCGTTTGGGGAAATGTGAATGTGTCAAAAATTCTGACTTGGTCTCAGACCATTTAAAATGGACCAAAAAGTCACTTCCTGCATTTGGCGTAGTTTTGCATAGTGGGTAAATATTAGGGGTGGGAAAATAGAATAAAAAATTGGGATTTTTTTGCTTCACAATTTTAAAATCGATTTTTTGTTAGAAAAAAAAATCAATTTTTTTTTCAAACAAATAAAAATAATCCATTATAAAATTTTTGTCATTTTTATTGTGTTTATTGATCTTTTTACTTGTCTTCATGGGCATTAGAGCAGCAGAATGATGATCTGGCGACTGTGTTGTTTTTTCTAATTGAAATCAAGAAAAATGATGAGCAAATAAATAAGTTTTATACATTTATTTTGTTTTTAATCTACAAAAATCAGCAATATCAAAGAATTGTTAGAATCGCAATTTAAATCGAATCGGCACCCAAAAGATCGGAATCGAATCGGGAAAAAAACATATCATCACAGCTCTAGTAAATACATAGCGATCGCTAAAGATGAGTCCTCTGCTTCATCTGTTGTTCAAACTGTGTCCATTGTTGCAGTGAATTTCTGCTGTATACTTACATAGGACAAAATAAAAACCACAAAACAGTGATCATTTTTTTCTCCATGTTTAGCTCACAAGTGGAATAAACTGAGTTTTCTTCTTCACGTGGGTCTTCTCTCTTTTACTAAATACTAGTGCCACACCACCTTTGGTGAGAATGAGGATATATTATTCTAATGGTTTGGCTCAATTGACCAATGCGGCGTGAACTTGATCTTGATCCGCATGGACACACCCCTCTACAACTGAGCCGCGTCCCCAATCAGACCAAGTCTGTTGGACTATTACTGAGAGAGTTTTCTTGCACTATCTCAAGCCACATTACACTTGAGAGTAATCTGCCCCAAGCCGGTCTCCCCAGAACAATGCAATATGTACATTTGTATGAATATGTCTGAAATGTAGTCATGATGAATGATTGTGGATTGTTAGATGTCGAGGTATTCTTTTATCTATGACAGGAATCAGAACTAAAAAGGTGTGGGATCTGTAAATGTGTATTTTACATATGTACTTTCAACTTGAAACCGGAAATCATGCCAATTCAGTCATCATCAATGACTGAATCAGCACTTTGTGTCATTTCCATTTCCTATTAAGCATTTTTGACAGAGTGAATACTGCTATGATGCGGAAAACAAATGTACAAGTAGCATATTGGTGTTAGTGACTAATTTGATCAAAATGAATAAACAATTTTAAAGCTTTGTAGAACTGCAACTAAGTGCTTTGGACCCACATGTTTTTTTTTATGTTATAATCACATGATCAGGATGCTGTTGTTGATTCAAGATGTTTTATAAACTTTCCAGCTGTACAACTGAAAGCAGTCCACACAGACTGACATGAGGCATGGCATCGAATGTTAACTAAATTATCATTCTGTGACCATTCTGAGGAAGGGTACAGGAAGGATACACATCAAGGTTATAGGCCCAAGACTTTAATTTCTCACCTGTCTTCCATGAACTGCAGTAAATTTTAGCTCATTTCATATTTAGCTTAAATCTGAAGATCATTCTGTTTGAGCCAGGTAATTATGGGAGTTCAGTGCATGTGAGTTTTCTTTATTTTCAAACAACAAGAGTCTGAAAAGCAAAAGGTTTGATGGATCTAATGCCAAACGCATGTGAGTTTAGAGGATTTTTTTGTCATTTGCGTAAGAAATGAACTGGATTAACAAAGCCATGACTTTTCTCCAACACTAAATAATGGCGATACATTTGTCTGCTTCCGATGTCAAAACATTGTTGACTTAGTTTATAGGCAGTAATGAGTCTATTTCTTTGATTTCAGGATAATTTTACTAAATGACTTTTATATGTTAAATATGTGAAAAGCAACGGTGATGGATATTGTTTATATCACTTGGCAGCTGGCAAGCATGAGAAATCCGTTTAACAACAACAGCAAAATAACAACATAAAATAACAACAGCAAAATAACAACATAAAATAACAACAGCAAAATAACAACAGCAAATAAAAAAATATTGGAGGAAAAAAACCAGAAAGCAATTATCATTGATGTGCTACTTCACCCTGATTTTAGAAGCAGCAGAGACATCATCTGTGATACAACCCAGCCTGGTCTCGGCTGTCATTGCTTAAGAGACAGAAGGATCCTGAAAACAGTCAAATTTAAAAGCTTTTTTACATTTTCTGTCACATAGAAAAAAAATGTTCCATACATGGCTACCCTTCCCCTTTGTGCCTATTATTTGTTGTGGTCTCATTTATCGTTTCATCTGAGTCTACAAGCCCGATTCCAATCAAGTTGGGATTAGGACTGCACAATTAATCAGATTTTGATCGTGATCATCATTTTGGTGGTCAAAAATATATAAATCTGATTGTCAACGACATTTACATTCAAAACGCGAGCTCTGCTGCTTGCATCTCTGATCACTTAGGTTCTCAACCAGTATTCTGCCAACCACCAGGGGGCAAACGGGAGGTTAATGCTAAATTAAGTCGCCTAAATACCAAGCATGCACACCTTTTACCAGCAGCTAGTTAAGTATCGTTGGATTGGTTGGACATATGAGGTGGGAATGGTTAACACGGAAAAGTATAAAGCGGTAAGATGCCGTTTCCGCATTTTTCCTGTTGCTGGTAAAACAGATTGTTTTGATTAAACAGCTGATCGAGGTGGTAAAAAAATACAAACATTTTTACAAGATGTGGCATTAAAATAAACGAACCCTGCCCTGTGCACAACCCACCCTGCAGTGGAAGACGTTGCCAGTTAAATATTAAATAGCCAGCTTCATTGCACAAAAAGCAGACACCGCCGCAAAGACAAAGCTTCTCGTGGAGGATGTAACAAGCTTTAGACTGATGAGATCAAGTCATGTCGAGAATAGAAAATAGTGCTGCATCAAAACACTGGATAAGAAACATGAGATCCCTTCGTGTAATTATTTTAACAAAGGGGCGTTGCCTGCACTGAATACATACATACAGACAGACAGAGTTGCCAGGTAGGTTGTTTACAAGTAGTGCAATAAAGATATATGTTTTTCCAGACTCAGTGAATGATCATGATGAATAATCATGATTACAATATTCGTCAATATAATCGTGATTATTATTTTGGTCATAATCATGCAGCCTTCTTGGGATGTTGTCTAAAATGTATATAAAAAATAAAAGATAAAGACTTGCAAATCGTTTTTCACCTATAATGAAATATATAATTTCACCCAACACTAAAACATAAGGAAAAACAGATAAAATGATCAGTTTGACCAAACATATTTTTTAGTGTATTCAATTGCAAATAGGTTAAAAAAAATTTTTTTTTTAATTATTTACATTTCACACAATGTCCCTACTTAATTTAAATGGGGGTTGTAGACCTCAGTTTGTTTTTTTGTTTATTTTTTCTCACATCTGAGTCACTTTCTATCTTGTCAATTTCATAGCAAGGCAAGTATTAGAATATAAATTTACATAGCAAGGGTTTTTTTTTTTTCTCTTGCATAAAAAAAAAAGATATTGGAATTTTCATGATATGCCCTCTATAGGTCAAATATTTTTTAATAAAGAAATAGTAGAGTTATGTTGGAAAAAATTTTATCGCAACAGAACTAAAGAAAAAAAATCATTTATTTACCCAAACAGGAGTGCAATACAATTAAGTGTTAACCGGATCCTGTATTGCCCTCCTGGCGACACAGGTGGGCCTGAATGAACAGAGTTGCCTCATTCTTCAAGAGATTTGAGATTTATGCAAGAATATGCTCCTGTCACTGACTGCCCATTCATTCTCCGCTAGTTTCTGAAGTAACTTGAACAGACATATTACCAGACAGTGTTTAACATCTGATCTTGAATGCATCTTTTTTTTTTTTTTTCCACTTAAGTCTTTATTAATTTTTTTAGAAATAAAATATAAACATATACAGAAGGCAAACCAGTGCCCCTTCGATGCATAGATTTACATTGTGTAAAATAACACAACATTAAAAGAAGAACAAACACACAAAGTGAGAGCAACAAAAAAAAAGAAAGAAAAAAAAAAAAAAAAAAAAAGGAAAAGACAGCAACCAGTATTCGAATATACAGGTATATACGAAGAATCGCAATAAATCGAGTCGGCACCCATACATTTTTCTTCCTTTTTTCTTCCCTTCTCCTTCTTTTCCTCTTTTTTTCCCCTTTTCCCTTCTCCCTTTTCCTTCCCTTTCTTTTCTTCCCCTCTTTTCTTTCCTTCCTTCCTTCCCCTTTTTCTCCCTTTTTCTTCTTTTCTCTTTTTCCCTTTTTCCCTTCTCCTTCCCTTCTTTTCCCATTTTCTTTCTTCCCTTTCTCCCTTTTTTTTCTTCCCTTTGTCCTTCCCCTTCCCTTCCTTTCTCTTTTCTTTTTCTCCTTCTCCTTCTCTCCCCCTCTTTTTTTCTTTTTAAAGTGTGTTCTTTGAAATTTTGTAGGCAATCCATTTGTCCCATTTTTCATGAAATTCACCCTCTTTAAGTCTCAAGACATAAGTCATTTTCTCCATGGTGAAAATCTCCTGAACGACCTCCATCCACTGAGTATGGCTGGGCGGTTCAGGTTTTAGCCATCGCCGTGTTATTGCTTTTCTTGCGGCTGTCAATAATATTTTTACTAAATACTGGTCATCCTTATTTACAACATCAGAAAGATAGCCAAGATACAATGTAATGAATGTCAAAGGAATGGGGTATTTTAACATCTCGCACAAGGTTACGTGAACAGATGTCCAAAACAATTTAATCTGTGAACAATCCCAGAAGATATGAGTATGATTAGCACCTATAGTGCCACACTGCCTCCAACACATTTGCTGACAGGATAATTGTTTACTTTTAATAGATGGCGTAATAAAGAACCGAATAAAGTTTTTCCAATTAAACTCTCTCCATTTTAAAGAATTTGTAGAAGACTGAGATAGCTCACAGATTTTATGCCATACCTCATCAGAAATTGTAGTAAGTGATTCCTTCTCCCATTTTTCCTTGATATACAGAGTTGTACGTTTTTGACAGGACATTAAGCTCAAATAAAGCTTAGATATAATTTTACGTGTTTTTTGTTGGTACGCATCGCATATTGTCTCTAAAACTACATGAGATACACTTCCTTTTACTTTAATTTCTTTGTTATAATATTCTCTTAGTTGTAAATATCGAAATAAATCCTGATTATCGAGACCAAATTTGTCCTTCAAATATTGAAAACTCCTCATCTCACCATTATTAATCAAAATACAAAACGCTGTAACACCCTTATAGTGCCAATACCTGAAGGTTGAGTCATACATTCCTGGTTTAAAATCCTTGTCGTATGCTATCCATTTAAATATTTTTCTTTCCTTTTTCAATTTTAATTGTCTTAGCACACTAAACCAAATTTCTAAGGTGAATTGTGTAATTGGACTTAGTATATCTTTCAAATTAATTGGTATAAAATCTTCACCTATAATTGTTTGGATGTTATGTCCCGGAATGCATGCCTCAATCTCTTTCCATTTTGCTAGATAGCCAGGATCGCACCAGCAGCACAAATACCTCAGTTGTGCTGCATAAAAGTACATTTTCAGGTTAGGGAGATTCATGCCCCCTCTATCCTTTGGCAACTGTAGTGTTGCGTACTTAACCCTGGCCCTCTTACCATCCCAAATAAATTTTGATATCAACTTATCCCATTCTGTAAATTGTTTAGGTGGTATGTTTATCGGGAGGGATAGGAACAAGTAAAGAAGCCTGGGGAGAATGCTCATTTTCACCACGTTTATTCTATTGCTTAAGTCGAGTGGATAGGTGGACCATCTTTGAATATCCGTTCTAATACTTTGATCAATTGGTTTGTAGTTAAAGTCATATAAAAGTAGTGGATCTTTAGACAGGTATACACCTAGATATTTAATTTTGTTGGCGTTCCACTTTATATTATATTTAAGAATGATGTCATTTGAGGGTGAGTGGTTGAAAATTAATATTTGGGTTTTAGATATATTCAGCTTGTATCCTGCATGGGTGTTATACATTTCTAGAAGGTTCATTAGTTTAGGTAAAGATGTGTTGATATCCTCAAGATATAACAACACGTCGTCTGCGAATAGTCCAATCTTTTGTTCTCTATGGTTAATTATAATGCCCTTTAAATCATCTTTCTGTCGTATTGCCTGAGCCAGCGGTTCGATGTATAAGGCAAAGAGGGTGGGACTTAGTCCACATCCTTGTCTACATCCTCTACCGAGTTTGAATCTTTCTGTAAGTGACCCATTCATTTTTATTCTAGCAGTGGGCTCAGTATAAATTGCTTTTATACACTGAATAGATTGAGTTGTAAGGCCAAATTTTTCTAATGTTTGATATAAAAAATCCCAATTTACTCGATCGAAGGCCTTTTCTGCATCAAGGCTAATCAAGGCTGCTTTAAGTTTTTTGTTAGTTATAGTGTGAATGATTTGTAAACTTCTTCTAACTTGAATGCATCTTGAAGTTGGAAGTTAAGCTGGAAGTTGGCAACTGTGAAAGGAGACATACAGTACTATAATTGCTGCAAAGCCAATGCACAGTATATTAATATTTGGACTATTACAAATTTCACAATTTAACTATGTGCATGAGGTTTACATTACACCATACAATAACCTACACACGTGCTAACATGCCCACACACACTCACAAGTTGAAAATGCAGAAATAAAAGAAAAATTGCTTGTATTACAACCCCTTTAAGCAAGTATAAACTCCTTCCACAAATGGTGGAATGCACATGAACTAGCTTATACTTAAAACACCATCACAAACAATTCACACTGTTGTTCGTTTGCCCTGCCTGCTCCTATGCAGACAGAGTGCAAACAATAAAAGGTTTGCTGCATCAGAAAAAAATTAATATCAGGACCAACACATATTACAACTCAACCTTACTTCCGACTGTCTGTAGACAATACACTTGAGACTCTGCAAAGGTTGTGTTCATGTCAGCATACTTCCAGATAGTATCAGTGACTTTAGCTTAATAAGAGAGAAGAAAGGAGTTACGCGATTGGTGACAGCAATGAATTGGACAACAGAATCTGTAATTTCCTCTATAAACTTCTTTCATCTGTTCTTGGAAATATCACGGACTTGCAGAGGAAATGGAAAATGGCCTACAGCCCTCCTGAGGTAGTGGACACAACCCACGTTACAAGAAAGCAGACAGGCATAAATACCTTCTTTGTTCAATCAGAGTATTTTGTTAGGTCCAAAGCTTCTAACAGAAGACCCCCCCAACAACTCCAACTATTCAGAAAGCATGTGTCAGCCCTATATGTAGGGATATTATCATCAGCCCCATAGAAGACTTCAAGCCTTTCTAAAGTGCAAGGGGGAAAAGCAGTCAGTCATTTTAATTGTGGGAATATTTTGCAGAACAGCCCACAGCACCAGCAATGTGCTAAGGCCTGAAGCTAAATATGTCCATTTTTTATTTTTAACACAACATGAATTAACAAAAAACAGAAAAAAAATCTAATAAAAAGAAAATAAAAAGGCTTATAAAAAGGCTATATAAACATTTTATGTATGAATACCCTCTCATCCCCTACAAAAAAAAAAAAAGAATACCCTTTCCTATTTTTAAATTGATGGAAATTACTGTGTGAAAAAAGTGTGTTGAATTTGTGTTTGCATGTGTCTCAAAATTAAATTGTTCCTGTGATAAAACATCTACTTTGATTGCTGTGTTGATGTGTCACAATTCATCTATTTGAATCCAACAATTTAAAATTCCCAATAAAACTTTTTACATTCCCATATTTTCTGTAATCTTTGTCAGAAAAATGGAAGAAAGCTGATTTAGTGATGCAAATTAACTGATTACATTGTTAACTTGTGGCAATCCAAGCCATTTCAAGGCCCATGCTCTGCTTTAATACATATCCTTATTTTACTAATGCATAATTAGGACAAAAATCAAAGAAATGGCTTGCTGTGATTTTCTCTATCTTTGCATGCTTCATGTTTTTTTTTTTTGTTTTCTTTTTGTGGGACAGTACTGGTAGTATTTGTCCAAGGAGCCATTGCAATTGCAGCTAAAACTCACGGAAGATAACAACTCATTTCTGCTGTTACAAAAACCAAGGCATTCAGGTCTGTGTGGGGAGTCGTAAAGACAGGCTCTGTATTGGATTAGGAAGAACCCAGAATACAATTTTTACTTGTGATAAATTGTGGAAGATTCATTCTACTAAAAAAAAAAAAAAAAAAAACACTTTTATGACTTTGAGGAAGGTGAGCACAATAACAACCCTACTTCCTGATGTAACACACAAGCAGAAAGAAAAATAACATCTGTAAGTCATCTTAGTTTTGTCCTAATATTTCAGTCATCTGTCAAGACCATTATTAAATTCCAAAAATCAGAGATATACAACTATGAAAACAAGGAAAAAAATGTGGTAGTACAGCTCACAGTTTGAAACCATCAGGGTTCCAGCAAAAGTATCCCAAAATATAGCTCAAAAAACAAGAATTGTAGAGTAATAAAATGTACAAGCTATGTCTAAGCTGAATGCCCAGTCTTGTCTGTGTGATTCTTGTTATGAAATAGTAAGACAACTTCTATTTTAATGAAAATTAAATATACTTTTATTTATCTACAATAGTAATTTCAATGTAGGTTTGCTTTTATCTTCAGCTGGCTCATTTGTGCATGTATTTTTTAGTATGCAATACTTGCTCTTTATACTCCTGTGAAGCTGCACTAAAACTGTATTTTTAACTCATCTGCAGATGTGCAAAGTTGCTCCCTTTGTAAACTTGGCTTCACCCTCGGCAGCCTGCTAATCAGGTTTTCACCAAGCATTGCAAATGCCATGCAGGCTCAGAGGAGTTTACACAGAAACAAATGAGGCAATCAACTTAAGCCAGTAGCAAATCAATGCCGGCACAGAATGGCGGATGTTCACGTTTGATAAAGCAGGTATCTCATCAGGAGAGAAGTTGCCGTTTTTCTATCAAATTTATGTCAAGAAAATAACAAACAGAACTATATTATGTTAAATTTGACAATCTTGAAGTGAAAAACATAATTTAGTTGATGTATGACTCCTAAATGTGAATGTGGAAAAATCCTGCCTTAAAAACCTTCCTATTAAACTGATTGATAAAACAGACACCAAGACTTCTTTTTTTTTTTGAAAACCGATTTAACAAAAATGAATTTGTAAATGAGAATTTCTAAATTAAACCTAAATGAAACTACAATGTGATTCCATTAAAATTCAAAGAACTGCTTTGTAAACCATGCCCATAGATGTAATGTACACTGTATCAGGGGAGGGATATCATTGGATGATGCTCTGTGGTAGGATCGTTATCCACAATTTACATCATAATTCTCTCTGCTTATTCAGTTAAACTTGTGCAGTCACATGATTAGTTATGTGTACGGCACCAATATGGTTCCAGTAGATTTTTCACTGAACAGCCAGATCAGCCAAAACAAATTTAAAAAAAAAAAAAAAAAAAAAGGAACCCGACAAAAAAGACAAACATGTTTCCAAAGCCTGGTAAAGTTAACAGTGGGACAGTACAGGCTAAAGTGATTATAATTTTAAAAAATGTTATCCAATATGGAAACTAAACCTCAAACCATTGGACAGGGAGAATGGGGCTGGGGTAATTTTTCATAAAAAAATAAAGCTGTATTCATCTGCAGTCATTTAAATAATTAAATCAGTCACTGCTAACTGACATGTAGTCAAAGGTTAATTGATAGCCAATTGATTGGTCCAAAATCACCATCACCCCCCCCCCCCCCCCCCCCCCCCAAACACCAGGGGGAAATAAACTACTTTTGATTAAATATTAGTATATTAATAATCCAATATTTTAAATAAAAATCCAACAATTTTTTTAGTTAGCTTTTTATCAAATACAGCACCAGAGTTGCACAAAATCATGTCAGTATTAAAACTGAGATAAAAATTTTCTGTCAGAAAAAATGTGAAGAAAATGGTGTTAAACTATCAAACCCATGAAAAAAGAAAAATTCTAAAAAACAATCTCCAAATTGAATACACTTCACTTTGGAGGATGGGTAGCACAGTTTCTACATGTGAACACAAGCAGCAAGTCTCTCCAGGCTGCATCCACCTGCTGTTATAACCCCCTTCTCCTGAACAGTAATTAAATACCAACAGGTGTTACCTGTCATGTGAGATTCAGGTTAATCTGAGGAAAAACGACAGCGGAAAATTAAATAAAAAGACCACAACATCAATAGGAAAAAAATTGCTTATCAGTGTAGCAAACTGAATGCATGTCGACCAGTCTTCCTTCTTTAACCAATCATCAGTTTAGCCAAAAACATATTCAGTTGGTTTCAATGTGTCTGAACTCGGTCTGAACAATATTGCAATTTAATCTGCTGCTCTGTGTGTACGTGCAAAAAAACATTTCTAAATAGATGATAACCACAAGAAAAGACACCAAAATACGAATTTAACATAAGATAACAAAGTTGAGATATAAAAGTTTTCACTTACCAACTGCACAATACAGCCTGTGGTCAAAACACCGAAACCCTAAGTACTGCTGGGCAATCACACGACATGACATATGCTTAATTATCATAATACATTTCTGGTAGATCATTGTGATCAGCTGTGAGCCTATTTATTTACTTGATCGAAAATGGTGGAAAATTTCAAGCCAATCAGAATCTATCATTTCCAGCAGCACTTCTGTTTCTAAGTTGTTAAAGAAGTAGAAGTTAGGCAAGTAGAATTGGATTGCAGACCTTAGGGAAGTTAAAAAGATATTACAAAAAATTTCCAAAATGAGGTTTGAACTTCACAGCTGAGTGTAAATGTCACATGAAGTTTAAATGACAATACCACAAGAAAGATGACAGAAATGGAAAATTAAGCAGTGGACAGTGCAGGTGTGAACCTGAATCAAATTATGGCTAACAAATATTTTTGTGTTACTTTGGGATTTGCCAGTTGCAGAGTCTTGAATTGTGATTTCAGTTTAACAACAATTAATCATTTCATCCCCAGTCTGAGAGAAACATGTGCCATGAAAGTAAGAAGTGGTATGATAGTAAGATGGTGCATGGGCCAGTTAGTCATAGATGCCTCACACTAGTCTAAAAGCTAAACCATTGAAAGGCCAAGTTGGAAATGATTGACACGCAGTGGTGTTACCTTGAATCCACGTATGGAGCCTCCATGCAAACATTGATGTGTATGGATGCCTTGAAGATGGATAAGAATATGCTGCCGTCGCCTACAATTTCTACCCATTATAATTAGTCTGAAAAACATTCAACCAACATTGAACATTTAGTCGATGAAGTCAAATTTTAGTACAATTTTAGTAAAGTACCAACAAAAGAAGAGAAAATAGAAAATAATCTTGAGACCAGTGAGGATAAATCATCTGTTGTGAGATATTTATGTATCAGATTTTTAAAGAAAATAAATAAATAAACTGAAGCACCAAAATAATCCATTGATTCAAAATCAATGATGCTTTAAACGCTTTAAGTTTCTCCAGGGTATGAAGTGACATCCATAACAATACCACATAACTGGAGTGCTGAATGGTTCGTTCAGTCAGCTTCAATCATAAGACTGTGATAAGTGATTAACATGATGACTAATTGGAGGTTGGTGGGTGTCGCTGTGTGAAATTACACTCTGCAAGAGAAGATGAGCTAAGATAGTATAAATGTGTTTTGTTGACCTCTAAATTTTGTACAAGTGTTTACTAAATCAAGTATTTTTCCTAAAATCTTTGTTAACATTAAGAAATAGTTTTAAACTCAGTGATGTTTGTGTGCCATTTATTTCTACACACATATTGCGCAAATAATGTACTATAGTCTACATGAAATTGTTTAAAGATGAAAAAAGTCGTGCTCAGAGACTTAAAAATCTCAGCCAATTACAAAGGGTGTGGATGGAGGGCTATCTGACATTAAAAAACATAAAAGAAAAAAAAGCTCATCATATTCATAAAAGTGGATTTTTTTTTAGATCAATCTGCCAGTGCCTGGGTGTTGTAGAAACATGAGCAGAGGTTGTGGTGTGTAGCTGATCATGACATTATGATGGTTTATTTCTCCAAATGGTGGGCAACTGAATGTAAATCTATGTGCAAACATTTCAAAGACCACCCATAAAGGGCAGCACCTACACCTACATAATCTAGTTCCCTAACGGTGTGCCGCGGCACACTGGTGTGCCGTGAGTCAAGTGCAAGTGTGTCCTGTGATATTGTAACAATTCATTGCAGTTATTTTTATCATAACAGATAATCTATCATATTGCTGACTAGCTAGCATTTAATTAATAATACAGGTGCAAACTACAAAAAAAATGCAAAATAAAATAAATCTTAAAGAGATCTACCAATTTGGCTGATCACGTATATGCGCTGGTGGGCATTATATGACTGTGACACATTCATCCTGAAAGCAAAACGAGAGGGAAAATGGAGCGCTTTCTTGTACGGAGCAAACCATCAACCATCCGTGCCAAGTCAGAGACGAGTGACAACATTTTATTTGGCATTAGTAAATAATGATGACAGATATTTTACATAATACAAGTGATTACACGTGTTCTTAAGGGGCTTTTTGGCACAAAAAGTGTGCCTTGAGATTTTCACTTGTCACCTGGTGTGCCTTAAGCACAAAAAGTTTGGGAACCACTGATCTAGTCAGTGTCTCGCATTGTCATGTAAACAGGATGATTGGTGTGGGGTCTCCCATAAAACTAAGTACAGAGAGGTATTCAATCTGGCCTTTGATACCCAGAGAAAAGTGTAAAGAGGTTTTATATTTTTACACCCCAACCTTTTCTCTAAAACCAAACGGTTGGTTTGTGATAGGACATGAAGTCCAAATCCAAAGAAAAACATGCAAAGGTAAAAACACTTACATTTGTAAGGACACGGCTGAAAGCTCTAAAATCATTAACAGACCTTAAGAATATGCTGCATAATTACCTTGAACTTAAATCATAAGATTTCCAAACCAATAACAAAGAAACTGCTGTAGAGAATCAACTTTTAGATAAACAAGCATGTTATAGGAATCATAAAGCACTGCACTTCAAGATGTGAGTTCTGTTGGAATGAAATGTTCCCAAACATTGAGCCTCACAGCTGGTGACTTGTTTAAAAACTCGGAGAAAATAAAAACGACAGGGACGCCGCAGCCTAAATGGCGTTGTTCTGAGGTCTGGGGAGACCATGAACCAACAGTGAGATAAAAATGCTGCCCTAATTCTTAACATTCAGCAACGAACATATTTCCTTCTGGTTTTTCTTGTTGTACATCTGATTTATGAAGTCAGCTAAAGAAATATTCCCAGCAAGTGTTGAAAATGTTAGGAATTATGTATGAGCACTGCTAGGGACGAGATGACTGTCCAAATAGCAAGGGGGAAAGGTGAAACCACGTAAAAAGAAAATCTCAATGCTGGGGCACATTCACAAACAACAATCTAATAATCAACAGTAATACCAATGCAAATGGATTACAACTACCAGTTTTGACAGCTTCACTTCCTAAACAGCACACTCACCCTCCATCTTGCTCATTTTAGATGATTGCAACATTTATTACCATGTTAGAAATTAATGATTTAATTGAATACATTGAAAAAAATGCATCTGTTTTTAATGGCTTCAGAACCTGCAAAGATTAACAGAAGATGTGAACCACCCAAACAAAAAGACAACACGCAGTGTTGAACAATATGATGATGTAAAGTGCTTATCCAACAGAATTAATGAAAAATTAGATTCTTCTTAGTTTATACAGACAAGCTGTGCTGCAAAAGGACATTATCTACTAAATAACCAATGAAATTGGCTGCAGTGTTTTGATGCCCTTTAACAATGAAATTGTTTTTCTAATCATTCCCAGTGATAATAAATAAGGAGCAACCATCACTGCTATAAAAAGGATCTGAAAATCTGAAAAGCAACAGATGTTTAGCTGCAATAATCTTGTCCACTGGAAATGCCCATGGCTAACCCTCATCACAGCCAACATTCGGAAATTGAAAGCAAAGATCCCAGGAAGAAAATCATTCTCATTGTCATAATATTGCTTGTGCACAGTAGGCAATAGAGGCAGGCCAGAAGTCAGTAGTGAGAGATTAAACTGTAGCTTACCATCTATTTTGCTGGGGTAAAACGTGTGATACTATTAAAGTCCAGCAAAAAATAAAAAAGTCAAAGCAACAAAAATAGCACAAGCAGATAAGGTTCAGTTATGGCTTTAGAAAAACTTAATAAGCTACCCATTTTCTGAGTATAGAAGAAGGAAAAAGAAACAAGTCATAACATGAAACTCTTATGTACTGTTGTTACTTCATTCAGAACATAAATATCGATTTATGCTTTCAAAATGTTTAAGTACAGCTTATCTAATATTAGACATCAGAACTGTGACACTTACAGACTGCTGTTGCTGGTGGACTGTGGTGAATACCAAGGGGCTTAAAAAAAAAAAAAAAAAAGGAGGTTACCATCTGCTTTGGTTAACCAGCAAAAAGCAAACAGGGTTTGTTCACCCAGCATATTGTATGTGTAGCACCTATGGGACTGGACTCAGATCTACAGTCTGCTTCATTTCCTTTTGACTGAATTACACCAATATGAACACCTACATTATGCTCGCGTGTTCTGCAACTCTCTAAGGAGTATTTCAGCCGCACAGCTAAGCTCCACTGAGACATGCTTAAACCTCCATGCACTGCGGTCCAGCACACACTAAAAAAATTGCAATTCTGCAGTGCACAGATTCTGGGGCCTCAAGGCATACTGTAAACCAGTCCTACCTCAACCGCCTCCAGTTGGTCCAGAAAATAATTGTACGTCTTTTAAACGGGTGCACGTAAGTTTGAACATATCACCCAGATTCTTGCATCTTTAGACAGGCTCATCATCAAGCTAAGAATTGATTTTATTGTTATTTTTATATCACTTTACTGTTTAGCACCCTCTAACCTAGCAGATCTTTTTATGCCATTACACTCCACATAGATCACTGAGGTTATTTGGGTAAAGACTCTTGACTGTCCCCAAGTTTATATAGAGCCTGCAGTAAAGTCATTCTTCTGCCTCTCAACTTTAGAGTGAACCCAACCCCACAATCTATCAGGGCTGCTCCTAACCAGCACATTAATAAAAGTTTGCTAAACACGCACTTTCATTTTTTAGTCTTTCATGATATGCAATAGTTGACCTTATTTTTTTTCTAGTTTTTAATTCTCTTTGTTTATTAAAATCAGGCTTCTTAAAGTCTTTTTCAAACATATGTTGTGTGTGTCTTTGTGTGTTTTAGTGTTACATGCTGACCAACAGTTTCTTTTTAATATGCTTTATAAATAAAGTTGCTTTAATACATTTTCTTGTTTTAAAAAAATGAAAAGGTGCGGTACTTCTGACATAGTTAACTGTATGCTTGTTCTACATTAAATCCATTAAGTGAGAAACTTTCAACAAAAGCTTAAAGGTCATTGAAGGCTTAGCAAAAGATGACAATATGATGTATACAAGAGAGAAAATAAGTAAAACAAATAAATAAATACTACCATCCAGTCCAATCTGCCCTCCTTACCAGACCTTTTTACTATCTCCACACAGAAAGTAGAGTGCTACTGTGTAAACACTGAAAATATCTAATGGTTTTGTTAAAAGCCCAGACCTTTTTTTAGAACATGTAACTGAGCCACAGAAACAGCTAATGGCTGCATCAAAAACATATCATGGAGATGCATGCACCGCAGCTCCATATCAATTTGTAATTCTCTTTAAAAGGGGAAGAAAAAAAAAACACGTCTGAAAACTTTATCACCAGTAGGAACAGAAATGGAAGCTCAATTTCATCGTTTTCTTTTCTCCCTGCCAATTAGAAACTCCTGCCCACTCACACAGCCTGTATGATGTGCCGATTTCTCACCACAAGGGGAGGAAGAGTGTTACTGCTGTCATGGAAATAAGGCTTTATTCATGAAAAAGACTAAACCAGCTAAGCAAATTAAATGGCAACACACTAAAATGGTAAAATAACTTTTTTGTCTTAAGACATTATTTTAAAGTAATAATCTAAAATAACATTATTAGGCCACTATTGTGCTTTTGATTATTTCATTGGATTGTGTCGGACCCAGAACGAGATCTGGTGCTATAGTTGCGTGTTCAGACACAGTTGGTATTTTAAACACAGACATGTCAACCAACAAGCCAGGGAGTCACTATAAGGGAAAAACACAACTGTTCATTGTCTGACCTTCCAACTATAGTGTTCAACAAGTTCCGCAGTTAATAGTGGGGGGAAAAGTGAAGCTTCAAATTCAATCATCAGATGAGCAATACCCATGAGAAGCAAGTTTGAGACAGACTTAGCCAAGAATCTGCTCAACACAGTGTTCGTAAATCTCACCTGAGACAAGTCTTGACACACCAAACACTTGAGTGAAATGTAAGCATGCTCTAAAAACCCATGCCTGAACTGCAGCTAACATACTAATTTAATTAATTTCAAGGGGGGGAAAAAAAACCCACAAAATTAAGTAGAACACTGTTTCGAATGCAGTTGTGGAAAATCTTGTCATTTTCATATACAGTACACAAAGACATACATGTCTACCCTTTTCCTACTGATCCTTACATTAAATTTCTTCACAATCTTTGTCACCCTAATAATGCTATATAAACCTGATTTGGCACCAATTGTCCAAACACAGGCTGGTTTGTTCCTACCTAACAACAGCATTTTCTTTATAAATGTATAATGTAAATTAATATAAACAGCAGAGGCACAAACACTGTCATGATACATTATAGCAACACATCATTTCAGAGGGATTTCAGCAGGATAACCAAAATTACTAGTTACTTCAACACATTTTCCCTCAGCTACATATAATAACTTGACAGTTGTTGGGTGGGTGGGGTGTAACAAATCAGCGTATTGAAGAAAATGTATGTTTGTGAGGGGGAATAGCAGTAAAAGAGGGGGTCCTGTTGCAATAAAGACCAGCGTTTGTTTTGGTTAGGTGTTGTGAGAGAAAACGTACTATTTGGACAGAACTGTCCGCCACGTTAAACTTCTCATGCCCAGCTGTGATAATGTTACTCACCCAAAAGATTTTTTTTTTTTAAATCCACAGGAACTAATAGCCTATCGCTTGACTTAACCACTTAAACACCAGCTAAAATTAAAAACCTCGTCCTCATTGAGCTTTTCCTATCACGCGGCGAAAGGTTATATTTTAGCTTCCCGTCAATAATTAACTGACGGACACGAAGCAAAGCGGGGAGCATTTCAAAGTAAAACTGCAGTTCGCTGCATAAACAGTGCAAAAAACTACAAAAAAGCTCAATATTATGGGTTTAACTTACAGCGGGAAGCAGAGCGGTATCCAGAGTTTTCTTCTGAGGGTAACGCTGGTGTTTACTGGGAGTGGACACCGCGGGTAGTCGGGAAGCTCTTCGCTGCGCTCCGCGCTTTCACAGACCTCGAAGCAGCAAACAATACAGTACCGTAATAACCGGCGCTCAGCACAATGCGCACAGGTAAAACCTATTAACGTAATTACTGTTATAGACAGGCAGTTGACCAGCCCTCTCGTCTGGAAAGGAAAAGTGTTATATCATTTCTTTATTACCTCCATATCGTATGGCAACTAAAATTTGCTAAAATATTAAATGAGTTCCCCAAGGCTCCATTTGGGCTATCTGTTGATCAGCATATGCATGTTCTCATAAACTCCCAACCACCAACCCTGAATAACATTTTACAAGGTGCCACAATCCCATAAAATGTGCAAGTGCATGCCTCGGTCAACTCAGTCCTTGGATGTCTCTGAATATTTTTCAGCTTAGGCTACAAAAGATCAATCTAAAGAACCAAAGCTGAGAATTCAAAGATTAGTGTCCTGGTTATTGAAAGTAACTGATCAAGCCAACTCTGGTCTCTGAACTACACTTTAACAGTCATTTTGACACAATGACCAAATCAGTCTTTTAGCTGTAGACTTTCACTAAATGTTTTCAGTAGACTTGACTACTGCCATGAAGTTTCAAAAGTTCTCTAATAAGTCATGAATGTATTACCTTTTCCATTTTTTGTGATCTGATTTTAACAGTTTCATGCTTGTATACAAGGCAGTGAATGGTTCTGGGTCAAAATATAGCATATCTGCTGATACCATGATACAAGCCACAATACTTCTAAAATCAGACTCATGTTTGTTTCCAACTTTATCTTCTCTTTATTATCAGAATTTAAAAAAAATTATTTTCCACAGATATAAAGCTCCTAATGACCAATTTCCATTTTATATTAAAGATCACATAGCTCCATGCATGGGTTTTTGGCTATCAGGTTCGTTCATGGAACCAGCTCCCAGTTTGGGTCCAGGAGGCAGACAACTTCTCAACCTTTAAGATTGGTCTGAAAAGAATGACATCTTTTGATAGATCTTATATATAGTTAATATTGGTAGGTTGACACTACTTAGAGACATCCCATAATACACGAAGCTCTTGTTTTCCTTTTCATCTCCCTCCCCTTTATTTTACATATATAGATTTATGACAGTATGAGCGTCATTACCTTTTATTTGTCTCTCAGCAGGTATCCCTGGCCAAAAGTTGTGGTGCCTGATGATCCTCTTTCCTGTCCTCTCCACCTCCAACCGGTCGAGGCAGATGGCTGCGCTCAATGTGCAGGGCACTGCTGGAGGTTTTCCTCCCAGTTAATTGTTTTTTTTCCATTGTCGACTGCTGCCCTGTGCATGCTCAGGATGGGGGATCAAACTGAAGACAAGATTCAGTGGAATCTGTGGGTTTCTTCACCCAGGCTGTTATGTTTGAAATTCACTTGTGTCAGCAAAATTTAAACCTATGTGGATTTATTTTAATTGGATTACAAGCAATTGGCTTGAACTGATTCTGTATGTAAAGGTGCATTTAGGTCATTTTTTTGTGAATTAGAGTTTTACAAGCAAAATTGAATTGAAATACAACTTTCTTATTTGCCATTGCTTTCATTGAAAGCCAAAGAATTTATTTTTAAAATCTGTATCTTGAATGCATACACTAATGATGATGTTGACAATGGTGGTGACATATCTCCTGTAATAAACAGCTGTTTGCATTATACATAACTCATTTTATGTTTTTCTCCTGTCTGCTCATTTCTTTTATGTTCAGTGGATTGGGTTGCCTTATGTAGCAAAGTGTCACATGAACAAATTTGTCTGGTCTTGTCTGAGCTAAAAGCAATCACGAAAGGAAGGAGTCAAGGCCCTGACAGGTCTTAAATTTTTGTTATTACCACTGCACTCCCATTTCAACATAGCTTTTTTTACATACAAAATCTTGTTAACTTAAGTAACAAAATTAGTAAGAATGAAAATAAAAATAGGATGTAGTTTACGAGCAGCGTTTCATAGTGACTGTGAGGCAGGGATCTCCAACTTTGGTCCTCAAAAACTGCTGTCTGTAAGATGTCACCCTGCATCAACACACCCAGCTCAAAGTAATGGGTCATTGTGCAAAATTTGACAACAAGCCGTTGAATCCATATAATTTAAATCAGATCTGTTGGAGCAGGGAAACAATCAATTGTTTATAAACAATTATAGACAGAAACAACTGTCCATAATTACCAGATAATTGCAAATCTATTCTCAGTGAAATGACTATTCTTCCCTCAACATCCAAATAATTTCTCATTGTTTAATTAATCAAATACAAAATTATTCAATTAAATGTCAACATGTCATACGATCTGTTCCATAGACCTGTTTGGGATTTAAGGACTAATCTCGCAGTAAAAGAGCTGCATTAGAATGAAGGGGATGACTGGAGAGTACCACATGTAAACAAACTCTTTTCAACATATAACCTAATTTTTTACTGCCTTTTGAAGATCTGCAGCAAATGTTTTAATGCTATTTGAAACAGCTGGGGCAGTGGCACCTACTGTTTTAGAAATATTTAAGTTAAATAGTCTAATTCTAATGTAGCGATACTGCTTGAAGTGCTTGGATAAACCCCACAGAAAATGAATGAATAGTTGACTATTGTTACATTATTTATCTCTCAAACGCTACAAATATATCTGACATGTGTTTGTGTATGTGTATATCTAAAAGGTACAATTACACATTAACAAACATATGGACAAAACATAATGAATGTAATTGTGCGCAGCATCAGTATGACTTCTCATTTACATCTTTTGTCTTTTGGCAGGTCAAAGTCAAACATCTAACAACACACCCATTTAATAAAACAACATCAAGGAGAAAACATAAAAGTAAAGTACAAACTGGTTGTAGTACATATTGTACAAAGTTCAAGCCTAATAAGTATATATTTGAAGTACATAAGGTTTGTTTGTACAAGATCAAACACTACCACTTTAACTCAATAAAACCTAGTCCCATATAATTTGATTACACAGGGAAAGTATACAAATAAACAGTGCAGCACATGCAATAGTGTGCACATGTTCATACCTGTAAACATGTCCATGTGTGCAACAAGATATAAAAAGAATGAAACACTCAAAAACAATTGCAAGGCAGATGCTATATAAATATTCAGCATATATCTGTGCACTGCGAGCATCTCTCTTGCTGTGAGAACAGGTTTAGTTGCTAATCATGTTCTTTTGGTAATATGTTGCAGTTATTACCCCATACTGAGAGTACAGATTGTTCAAAAGTAATGCATCTGTGGGGGACCTCACAGTCTATTCTTGTTGTGACTCTAGCGGTCCTTAAAAGATTTTAGTTTGACATGTTCCTTCATAGATGGTGGTGGAAGTGCATTTACAGTTGTTCTCGTATGCATTGCTGCTTTTCTCACGGCAGAATTAACATTCTCATAACTATTAGTTTAAACTCCACAACAATTAGTCCATTTTGCACATCAGAGTAACGTTTTGATCTGCATCATCAAATTGCAAAAACCTTTGAACATGTAGCATATGCTTTAATACAATTCCCCCAGTTTTAGATTTTATAAAATTTTACAGTTTGCTTTGGTCACATCAGTGAAAATGAGGTATAATTAGAACTGCAGAGTCATCAATCCCCATATAAGTAATAGTCCTCAATTCATTGCATAAGTCATTACGTGCAAAAAGACTTAAAGTGTATCAAAACGTCCTGCAGAGGTTGGATTTATCACTGCAAAAAGATCATTTCCTCACGATGCTGCACAGGACGTACCAGTATGATGTAGATGTATCTGGCCAGACGGAGAAGAATTAGTATATACTATGTATATAATAATCATCCTCCTTCTGCAGCAGTGTAAGGGAGCAGGACTCGAACAACCAACATTTAGGTCACAAAACGCTGTACCACCTGAACCCCTGAATTTTCAGCCAAAATCTGGCTGTTTTTTTTTGTTTTTTTTTTTCAAAAACAACTACAGAGCAGACTGTCACAATGAAAGCATGACAAAGCCATCTGAGAACTTTGTACGCATTCAGTGGTGATAGGACTTTTCATTTTGATGGCTTTGATGGTTTCATTGACATAAATACATGCTTTGCAGAATGAACAATATATTTTTAGCAAGTCACTTGCTTTTGCTGGTTTTCCACTAGGTTCTGCAGTTTGTTTTGAGAAATGCACAAGCTGCTGGGCAGCAGAGGGGGGGGGGGCCCTGTGCTACCCGGTGCTCCTGCCTCGTCGCGCCGGGTGGCGCCTGCCTGGAGGCTTCCACTGCTCTGTGCTCGGGGGACGGAGGCTCTCCCTGCTTTTCCTGTCCGGGCTGTGTGCGTGGAGGGCTTGCTGGGCCCTGGGGGCCTTGGGTTCCTCCCCTACGCCTCGGGTCGTGGTCGTGTTCCCCTACAAGCAGTCAGCTGATCTTTGATTGCATGATCACAGGTTGAACACTCACATGTGCACGTCCACAAAGCGCTCATCTTCCCATCTGCTTCCTACTGAATCTTGCTGATGACTCTCTGTAGGTATGTTTGATAACGGTTGGTATTGTAATTGTTATTTTATTAATTCATTTACTTTTTTTACTTTTCTTTTTCTTTTTTTTTGTCTGTTTTTGAATATTGTCACTATCCTACTTATGTCTTGTTGTATCTTTTCAGTACTTTATATTGTTTTGCAAATACTGTAACCTTAGCAGCTTAGACACGCCTTTCTTTTCTCCCTCTCTTTTTCCTCCTTTCATTTCCTCTTGTTTTCCCTCTTTCCCTGCCAGGTCCAGCTCGACCATTTCAAGACTGACAATGATTGCAAAATGAAAAAAGGAAAAAAATAAAATAAAATAAAATAAAATAATTATCACAATAATAAAAATATTCAGATTATCAAGGGCAGCTATATACATGAGATGTCTCCCTTGACAGAGCAAATCTGTCTGGCAAAAATATGGCACGCAGATTGCTGTTCTGTATGCTGAGATGCTGGACAGGACAGGTTAAAGAAAAAAAAAAGATATATAGATAGATAGATAGATAGATAGATAGATAGATAGATAGATAGATAGATAGATAGATAGATAGATAGATAGATAGATAGATAGATAGATAGATAGATAGATAATTCAGAGCTTGAGAAGGAACCATCAGTTATTTGTCTGTAATCTTCTACCTCTCTAACTGCAGCAACAGTACTCATCCAGGTGCTAATAAAACAGGCTCCTCGGCTTTCCACAGAGGTGTTGAATTAGTGTTGGACAAAATACCACTGAGGATTTGCTTCAAGTTGGCAACCAGATGAAATAGAAAGGCTTTTTAGCAACATTCAAAATTCTCCCAGAGCAGAGCAACACACATGTTTCTGTATCTTTCAGCTGCTGATAAAACTGTTTTCAGTATGTTTTGTTGATGTTGTTGCTTTTTTTTTTTTTTTTTTTTTTAATATCTTTTGGCCCCATGATCACAAGACATTCCTTCAGTGTGTCCTTTATTCTAATTGGTCCTCTTTCTTGTTGAGGCTGTCCTCCCCCAAAAATGCTTTACCATGGATCCTTTCATTCATTCATTCATTTTCTAAACCGCTTAATCCAATTCAGGGTCGCCGGGAAGCCTATCTCAGCTGGCTTTTGGGCAAAAGGCAGAGTACACCCTGGACAGCTCGCCACTCCATCGCAGGGCCACGCATAGAACACCATACCATAGATTCATGATGGATCATTTTTTCTAATTTGAAACTGAGTGGAAAAATAAAAACAGTTGTACAACACATGCACCAATGATGATCAGTGGAAGAAAGAAATATGTATTACAACTTGCATGTTTTTTTGCAGTGACAAAGGAAATATTGAATGGAGAGTGTTGAAAACTTTGCTGAAAGTTGAATGCTCCAATGTAGCTCCAGGACAGAAGGAATGATTAAAGATACCGGTAAATCTGGAGAATCACAAGTTTAAAAGAATGATTGATTTTGACTTTGTGTGCATCCAGATCATCACCTTGTACCGACATAAAACAGGCTCAGCAACACATTGAGGCATTTTGAAAGGATAAGCCAAACATTTGCAAACTGTCTTCGGGGAATTGTGTATAATTTCACATTTAAACATCTACTATCATTGATCATCCCAGCCATGGTGATATTGATTTAATTCATTTGAAATTGACTGATAAATTGAATATACGCCTGTGGTCATGTTTCAGTGGTATATTTCCTGTGTGCATGATTATAACATCGCTTTCCCGGATGTTTGTCAAGTTATTGGCCACTCAAGGGAAACAGTGACATTTGAAAAGGTGCAGGGATGGCAGGAGGTGGTTGTCACAAGTGAATGGCATTCTGGTCTGTTTATAAAAGCAAAGAAAGGCAGGAAATTGTGGGGGAATGCTGAGTTAGGTCTATCAGAATGATAAGAAGAAAGATACAGGCACACATTGAGAGAGAATATGTTGTGGTTGAAAAGACATGAGAGTTTAAGACAGGGTTGTATTTTTCTCTGTTATTGTGTGCACTGCAACCTCTGTCTGTGTGTGCCATCTTTAGCTCGGAGACACAGAAATGTGCAAATGTGCCGTGTGTGCAATGAACAAGAAAATATGGGCTTTAAGAAATGGGGGCTTGTATATATGGAGGAGGCACATGCGCTTTGTCTGCACCCACACTCAAACCTGTCATACAAACAACACTGTTCTTCCACCCCCATCAACAAGCCACCAATCAGATTCCAGCTTTGCAAAACTCAATTTACTTCCTCCTCTTTTCCAGCTGCAGTTGTCTGGAACAAGGTGTTTGCTGATTGTGGATGAAGACAGGCAGCCTTAATATGTGGGGTTTTTTTTGTTTTTTTTTGTGATGTCACAGACTATAATCGGAAAAAATCAGGGTTCCTGCCAAATGTACTTGATCGTAAAGCAAGAGGGTGGCTATGAATTCCATTTTAACATGGTCTTGTTTAAAATAGAATTTGCTTCCCATACTCCAAAATAAACACAAGTGAAAGTGGATTAAAACATGGTGCGCACAAATCCTTTAAGAGGAGTCTCAGGTCATTAGCTTTATACACTAAATACCTCAGTAGCCTTTTGTGACACCAAAGTCTTGTTATCAGCTCCCTTCCAGGCATCCTACCTCCTCAACTAATCATGTTAAACAGCCTCCCAGGCTTTCGTCTCGAATTCTCCTGCTGTGATTCATCGCACTTCACATGTTGCAATTTTAGGATGTCTTTGAAAACACAATGTATTCTTTGCATATGGTAATCACATGGCCTCAAAATTCATTAAGAGCCCAACAATTTCCTCATCCCTTTAAATCCTGCCATCTTTCAGATATAGCAGGATATATTTAATAGAAGCGTAAAAATGTGATAGTTGCTTCACTCCAATCCAGGCAGTCATCCAAACAGGAACTCTGTAAAAATCAATAGCAGCAGAGAAGAACGAGAATCAGCCAATACCGTTCACAGCGGATCAGATCAGGCGTAAGGATATGATGAAACAGACACTGAAATTTTCAGCAGATGGACAAAAGTTTGCTGACGCACGCTCATTCATCTTTTTGTTTTCAGCAGGAAATATTGCACATGAAGTTCGTGCAGGGAGTGAGGCTGTGCTATATCGGCTACAGCTTCAGTCACACGTGAACACAAGTAAGAGTACAGCAAAGGATGAGTGGAGTGGAGGCTACACAGTAAGCAGGAGTCAGCTGTGCATCTTCTTTGGCTGTTTAACACTAACAATCTCCCAAGAGACTCAACAGTTGCTTTAAAGTGGACAGAGGAGAAGGTCATCATACAAGAGCAGATATGAGCCAGGCCTCCCCCACGTCTCCTCTGCTCTGTCTGCATCAATGCTTTTCAACCTGACTTCCACGAGCTTGGACAGCTGCAGTCAGTTAATAATTTCCTCAGAACCTTTACTTTCACGTGTATCCACATCTTCTCATCTGATTTTGCAGTGAATTAGATGCAGAACAGTACATGTATTCCATACAAATATAAAAATGTACCAGAAATTTTAGCTTGTTTATTTCTTCTAACCGGATAAGTGAATAAATGTAAACATCTTAAAAATGTTTGTAAGCTAAAACAAAAGGAATGTGGGATGTGAGTGTGGGGTTTCCATTATTTCTTGGTTATTTTACTGCTCTGACCAACTGGGAACCAGATTGCACTGCATGTAGTCCCTGAACTAAAGTGTATATTGACAGTCCTGCTTTAGGGTCCTCCAGTTGGGTACTGGGCTAAGAAAGTATGTTACAGGGATACAGTGTTGAAAAAAGGTTGAGAACCACTAAATTTGTGAAACCAGTAAACTCATAATGATCAGTAGGAAAATTGAAATATCTCTCCACTAGACAACCTCCACAAAAATAGTTAAGAAGTATAATTATATTTAATTTGCAAAATATGAACTATTCTTTCCAAATCGGGTTGGCATATTTAAAAAGATTTTTTTTTAAAAGTCTGAGGGGGTGTGAGGGGGTTCTAAGAGTTTGATTAATACATATTTTAATACATATTTTGCACCTAAGCTGCCCTTTCTTATGAAAACAATATTCCCTCTAATAACTTAATTAAAACAGATTAAGTCAAATTCATCCTTGTTTGAAATGGAAAGAGGTGCCATCAGCTCAATGAATGAACAAAAAGGACTCTAGCTAGTAAAAAAGGAAAACAGTGTTTGTTTGTTGGAGACTAATATATACAAGTGTAATTGATCAACAGGACTCCTTCAACACCTACGCCTGTTTGCTGAACACTACAAAGGATACCAACATGAGGCAGTGTCTTCCTCTGGTTCAACATCCTCTCTATGATCATGGGTGAACACATGTCGCCTTGCACTGAGCAACATGCACAGTGTAATCTTGTTTTTAGGGAGAAAAATACACTGCAAAAATAATGAACATGTCATAGTAGTTGTGGTCTCATCAGGCAATGAAGATAAATGAAGACATTCACTACAACATGCACAGAAACAAGTTTCAATATTTAAATGGACTGCCTAGAGGCAGCTTTGTCTTCTGTCTCACTAGATGCTGGTGCAATTAAGAAGATAAAGCTTTGGCAAGATGAGACAAAATCATGACTTGTTTCCAGCAGAATAAAGCAGACAAAAGTGCTTGCAATGAATTGAAAACCATCCAAACTGTTTATTTTTAGAGAAAATAGTACAGACAAAACAAATTGTGCAAATGTATTCTTTTTTGAAGAAGAAAAATGAATGCTCATTTCTGAAACTTGATCTCAGCAATATATTTCACAAAATGTCAGCTAGAGGGGCATAGATAAGCTGGATAAATTGCGTGATGGAAAAAGGAGAAATGGATGAAATTGTGGAACACTTAACTGGCTGCAGGTCAGTAACATGATTAGCGATGAAAGGAGCATCACTCCTGATGCTGAGTCATTTAGAAGTAAAGATGAGGAGAGGTTCACAACCCTGTGAAATACCTTAGCTACATTAAAATATAATTTGGAGAGTTCATTATCTACATGATTAAAAGATGTTGAGACTCAAGTGGAGTATTGACGAAAAACAAAAACAGAACCCAGCACTTGCTATGATCTTCTTAATCACTATTACCTACTGAAGGGCTGAAAATTTGGTGAATTTCTAACTCATGCAAAACTAATGAAACTTAGTATAATTTTGTCAGTGGGGAAAAACACTAAACCATTTAGTACTCTTAGGAAATAGTCAAGATAGATTTACTGCAAACTGGATTTTGCATGCCAGTTGTTAGCTTGACATCTCATAGCATGGAGTTAGGAGCACCAGAGCCAAACACAGCTTTACAGAGTCAAAGCTTGGCCAGTCTAGCATACACAAATACACACATTAGATGAATACTGGAATATCTATTCAATATCAAATAGCTGTTATCTGCCAGAAGACTGAGATTGAACTGTCATCATGCAAAATCGTTTACAGATCAACTGTTTGCAGAAAAAGAAAAATATGTCCTTGTTTTTGTCAGTTAGAAGAACAAATATCTGTAAAAAAAAATCAGTGACATTGACTTTTTCCTCCTCCTTTTTTTTTAAACAAGTCAAAGCAGAAGCAGCCAGGTAAAAATGAATGCCAGTGTGCCGCAGACTGTGAAACATAAAGTCCAGCTTCAAGCCTGAGGGGCAATAAGGATACAGGCTGAATAAATAATGAACAGGTTTCAAATTTAGGGCTGGATCTACCACAGGTTTGCATGCATTAAAACATGTGCAAACTCATTGTACATGCCAAAAAATGCACAAACTGATTTACAAACAGCGCAAAATGAAGGTTAGGTCTTTTATAGGTGCAAAAAAGTGCATCTGAATGCAGTTAGTATGTCTGCCACAATGAATATGCAATGTGAGGCATTTGGATTCTATTTTGCGTGCTGGGAGGAAAACATTAATTTGGCATAGCAATTTGATCTTATAGAAAGAAGTTCATAGCAACTGCGCCTATATCTAACACGTTTAAAAAAGACAAGCAAACAGTCGATATATGTAATTTCACACACTTGACTGCAGTTAATGTGCCAACAAGGAGAGATCAAAATGAAGCAAAGATATGCAGAGAACACATTATTCATCCTCATGGAGTATTTTTATGATGAACAATGAGACAGTAATGAAAAATATCAAGCAAATCATATCTAGCATTTTGGAGCTGTTGAAGAGACTCAGGATGTATTTGGAGCCACAGGGAGGAGTCGTGTAATACCTGCAATGACACAACTGCTTGTAACTCTGCACTTATTTGCATCTGGGTCACTCCAGCGCATGGTAGCTGTCACACCTTGGATTTCCCAATCCTGTTTTTCAGATGTGCTGTCCAAGTCCAAGAATGCCTGGTGCGTTTTTAGATAGCTGGCTTGTAGGTGGGTCTATTTATGAAATCCTTAGTTAAAGTAAATTAGGTCTACATTAGAAAGGTGAGCCCAATTTATGTCTTCTTTCTTCTTTATGTTGATGCAGCAAACTACCTAATCCCCACACCCTTATCTTTTTTTTTTCACAAACATTTAAATCTAGTTCACTAATTCCTTTGCTCACCTACTAATGTCTACTGTGCTCTTTTTACTATGTTCACTGTGCTTTATTTTACTGACAGCATTAACTTTTTTTTTTTTTTTTTTTGTAAATTTACTGCCATAAATTGTTGATTTGTGTGGCAGTCAGATTTCTTTGCTGTGGGTCATTTAAGTGTTAGCCCTTTCTTTCCAAAGTCGTCATGCTGCAAACCCCAAAACAGGCAAAACCCTCATTTGAATAGGGAGTTTCCAGCATGTTTGCACTACTGCCCATTTATGCTTTTACTGTTAGTAAATCACCTGAAAACCATGGTTCAGCCCCATGGACAAAATTCTAGAGCATACACACAATTAAACTACTTGCAATTGGAATCTTAGTAGATCTGGCCATTAGTACTGAGGCTGATCATCAGTGTTGACACAGTTCACAGTTCAGCAAAAATCCTAGAGATAGTGGTTTAGTTATATTCCATTTGCTTAAAAATTTTAAATCTGTCAAAATACAATTTGCTACTTTAATTATGGAAACTGGGGGGAAAAATATGAGCCTGTCTTTTGCCATGAAATCAGGCTGACCACGTTTCAGGCCATCTCTTCTGATCAAAGATATTCTTATGGAAAGGCACACATTGATTTGGCCTATATCCTGCCAGGATTGATGAGGATGAAGAGGACTGAGCGTACTGTTTCTGTCCTCTCCAGCTGAGGTGAAATCAGTGTCCGACTGACACTCTGAAGTCTCTGTTCAGCCAGATGAAAATACTGTATTACAGATCTTCAGAAATACAGAGTTGCATATAACTTCTCTTATACTTTCTTCTCTGTCCAGATTCTCATTGGGCTTCTTCTTTGTAGCAAATTAAAAAAAAAAAAGAGGATGATCAACTATTTAAAAATCTAACACAAACCATATTTAGTGAATAATTCTGTAAGCATGAAGAGAAGTTTTTTAGATGTACCAATTTGACTTTGGGGTTTTTATAATATAAACTTCAAACCACACTTTAAGAAAAAACTAGCTCTAGATGTTTGTGAATTTCAAACTTCTTCAAACACTGAGAAACAACACAACACATTCAAGTAATGATGCAAATATTTTAGCTGCCTAAACTAAAATCTAAAGTTTGTGACCAATTTCTATTTGTATATTTGATTGCTACAACATCACACTGACAATGTGATCTTTACCTAAAAGTCAAATTTTATTACATTTTTTAACAATAAAAAATAAGACAATGATGCTTGTTTTAGAATAATACAATATGACATTAAATTGTCTACAAAGATTTCATGGCACCTCTTGTGGTTATATTAGCATTGTGAAAACTTGCTAATATTTCTTACTGAAGGAAAATGAGCTAAAACATCCTCCCTTGACCAAATTTGTGCATTAGGAACATCCTGTGTCACCAATGGAGACCATACCCTCTCTTTATCCCAAAAACAAAAGAATTTTATGTCTGTTTTCCAGTAATATTGCAGTTATGGCACGATGTTACATCAAATGTGAACGGTCCACAGCTATACTAGCTTAGCTTTTTAAGACATCTAAGGATCTGAAGTAAAAACAGAAAGAGCTGGGACAGGAGCAACAACAGAGTTTAGAAAATGTTCAGAAATACCTGTTTGGAACATTCCATAGGTGAATTGCGTGTACGATCTTCTAGCTGGGATTGGCTACACTCCACCACATCTTCTTCACCTGCTTCCTGGTTTGTTGCCCTCTGGACCAGTTTTCTGCTGCTTCATTCCAGGGATGAAATGGCAAAAAAGCCCTTTCAGTGAGAGCTGTGTCAGTATTATTAGACAGCTGCTGCAAATTCCTCAGGTCAGGGTTCGGCAGTCAGGTGCAACGCACAAAACACACTAATGGTCATTATGGCTAAGAACATTTAGGTCTGGAAACAATTGCATAATGACACAAGGTACGTTAAAGTAACAGTTATGTAATGAACATGAACCTGAACGGAAGAAGAGACTCAGTTCAAAGGGCACATTCACATCAGCCGTTTTGATTCGAATCCTGGTCCGTTTGCTCAGGAAGTCTGTGTTGTGTTTACTTTTTTGTGTTCTGCCTGGGAAAAATGGTCATCTGGAGTTACTTGAGGTCAGTTGTCTTGTTAAGATGCCGTTAATTGAAAGAGGTCCAACAGCTAACACTAATTGGCTCAGCAAAATGGTTTTTGTTTGTTTCATGGTAATAGAAAAAGAGACTTTCGAAAGAACACAAACTGTGTATCTGATTTTTAAATGCAAAGACATAATCTAATAAACACTTCGACATTCCAGTGTGTCAAAGGAGGGACACTTTTGGTGTTCCTACAAGACTGCAGGAATGCCAGGGGGTTAACTGAATAGGAACAATGCTATACTATCAGCAACTGGTAGCAATAGAGTACAAATTAAACATTACTGGGCATTTTTTTCAGTCATGCCATGAAACTACTATGCATCTGGCTGAATCTGAACAGACATTTTATCCTCATGTGTTTCACAATTCATCCGAGGAATTTCTATTTTGAGGAATTGGAAGTCCAAGGGCTGGGAAATACTAGCTGTTCACAAAGCATCATTGTACGTATCATGGCTTGCATTTGTAGCTGAGATACTTCAGGGTGATACCAGGATCCAAGTGTGGACAACAAATAAGTCAAAAAGGTTTGTTGCATTTCACTGGCAGGGAAACAGGCTGGAGATGAGCAGAGGAATGAAAATGGTGTGCATGCCAGGCAGACAGGTAGAGAGGTCTCAGTTCCCGAGAGGAGCAAAACAAATGGCGATTAGACAAAGGGTGAGGGACATGACTAACTAACGGAAATTAGAAAAGACCGCTGGGTAAACCAACAACCTGGCAATGACTGGAAGGTCAAACAGGTATACATACTACTACTGTTTACAGATAAGCTGCAGGTGAAGATCTTGGTTGCCAAGGAAACAGAGGCCACACACTGCCACACACTGCCACACACAGCGGAGCAGGGACATGGATCACAACAGCATCCAGCAGAAGAAACCAGGCAGCCCAAACTTTTTCAGATGGGGGTGCCAAAGATCCAGGACCAAAGAAGCACCCTGGCTATAATCTCCAGAGCAAAGGAGTGCTGCTTGAGCCTTCTTCCATATGCTGACGACAACAGCAAATGTGTAGCTGAACGTAAAGCAAGGAAACTTCCTCCTCCTGGGACGGAAAAAGTGGACGTTGGTACTGTTGGAAGCACTCAAAATGCCTTTTTTCTGACACCATGTCAGCTGTCCATGGAGTCTAAAGACATGATGCACCAGAAGGTCAGCTGTTTCTCTGGCAGAGGAGAGCTTAGGGAATGCACTGCTTTAGAGAAACGGTTCAGAGTGGTGAGAATTGTGCTATTACTTTAAACAAGAACTTCAAGAAGTCCAGTTACAAAGTCCAAGGCAAAGTGGGAACAAGGCTGGTTAGGAACAGGTAAATGATGAAGGAGCCCAGCACATGGTTAATGCAATGCATGTGCAAGTTGTGCAGGCTGCAACAAACTCCCAAACATTTCACCCCATGGTAGCCAGCAAAATGTTTGATTTAGTGAAGAGAGAATTTGGCCTGGCCAGGATGAAGGGCAATGTCCCACTGGAGGACCATTGAGCAAACATCATTGGGCACAATAATAGCATTGTGACCAGTACTGGGGCTATACCTTTGCCTCTTAGGCTTCTAACTTTTATCTCAACTTCCCAGCTGCTACAACACAGGATGAGGGCAGGATACAATCAGAAGGTGCTAAAGATCCAGGTGTGAATTGGTGATTTACTAAATAGAGTATGATTCTGGTTTATGATTCTTAGATCTAGGCCTGTCTGACAATGTTGAACTGATTAAAGAAAGGTGACCAACTGGCTTGTCAAACATGAATGTGTTTGGCAGACTGTAGGTACACCAGGTTTTATGGTCTGCCCAAATGATGAAAGGTAGTTTGGTTCCCTGTAACCAGTGTCACCACTACTCCAGAGCAAGTTTGATAGCTAGAAGGTCCTGGTCTCACACATGGTAGCTGTGTTTAGCAGGGGTCTGGTGCCTGGGAAAGATAGCACACAGATAGAGCTTATATGTGTCAGGAGACTGCTGGGACAACACAGCCCCAACTCCCATTTCAGATACATTTACCTCAACAGCAATGCCAGTTGGAATAAGGGTTAAGTGCTCCTTTAACCAGGAAAAAAATTTGAGCTGCTTCCTCTGAAGCAGCTTCCGGTTAAATGAAGTAGGAGATGTCAGTCATACCACAGGGGGCTACAAAGCGAATATAGTTCTGAATGAAGCTGTGTTAAAGTTGTTTCACTGAGGTGGGAACTGCACTGACATTTTCTGGATCTGACCTGCCCACTTTCAGAATGTTAGTCAAGGAAAAATATTGTCTGATGGAAATCACATTTCTCAGCTCTGATAAATAACGGTTTTCTGTGGCCTCCTTCTCAGATTTGGACATGATACAGAGATGGGTAGTGGGTAATGGTGCACCAGAAAGCATATCAATGGCACAGTCATAGGGTTGGTGAGATGGAAGAGAAAGAGCCCTTTCCTTACTGAACACCTCCGTAAGATCATGATGTTGAAGTATAAATACCGCTGATTACAGACAAGGTGGAGGTGAATATCCTGGTTGCCAGGAAAACAGAGGAACACCCACCAGAGCCACACACACCACAGCTGGGACATGGATCACAACAGTGGTGTGTGTTTGGCATGCTAGGATTGTGAGACCAGTCGCGTTGATGCAAATGTGTCGCAGGCATGAAATACAAAATTGACCTCAATGCTATTTGTACGTACACAAATAGAAGCATTATCACAAAGTCAGAGGTAAACACAGTCTTGGATAGTTTGATGAGCACCACTTGAAACTTGCTTGTTACTAATAGCATATTTATGATTGTTCCTCCCTGTTACAAATTGATAAGCACTCACACATTGAAAGTTGGCAACAGATTGGTAAACTAATATCAAAATTACGAATTAATTAATTAATTTACATAAAGATAAAGAACTAGGGTGTAATTTCCTTTGGATTGTAGCATGATGTCAAACATTGTCTGTGTTGATCTCCCGCCCTGTGTTTACCAGCCAGTCCAGCCATGCTTATGTAGGTTCATGTACATTTGTGTGAATTGCCACCTCCTCTCTCCTCTCACAGGCCTTGGCAATTGGTCCCACGTGTTTTCAAAGCAAAATGGAAAATGTTCATCTGAAGAAAACCAGATTCTGATATTACCTCCAAAGACACAATGGTTGTTGGCAAAGAAGTTGGAACAATGGAAACACCATAGACGTCACATCTGCTGAGACTGAGAGAGAAGGATCCCAGATCCAGAGAGACAACGGCAAGGGGGTCGACACTGTATTTTTTCAAAGTGGAGAGCATTGCCGGAGCAAAAGGGGCTACGACTCATAGCTGACTCTTCTTCTTCTGTAGGTAACTACATAAATATTATAAGTTACTTCAACACTCAAAATGGTTACATTGTCTTGCTCAGTGTGTTAGCATTTTGCACGTTTTTTGCAAACAGGTGAGTTCTGGCACGAGGTAGAGAGTGGTATGGCTCATGAGACACTTTGTTTTGTACAAGTAGTGCTTAACAGCCTTGCAGTCAAACAATTTCACTTTTTGTTCCTTTAAACTGACAGTAATCGATGTATACATATGGGTTACTTCAACTCTATTGACTTGAATATCCAAACAATCAATAAACCCATTCAGACTACAACAGCCATCAGTCTTTCACAAAGACAGAAAATGTTTATATATTACTCCAGTTCTGGTTACCTCATTTATTCTATTTTATTTTGCTACTAGTCTATAAAGGACTTAATGGTCTGGCCCCAAAGTACGTCCCAGACTTGTTCACAAACAACATGATCGGGTCTCACAGGTCATCCGGTGAAGGTCTTTTAGCTGTTCCCAGAAATAGATCAAAATCTGCTGATGGTTGCTTTCGACATCTGTAATCCTGCTCTCTAAAACCAAGTGCTCAAAGTCACTTACAGCTGAGTCTACTTTCAAAACTAAAATGATAGCTTCTCTAATCTTCTAAATGCCTGAAATGAATACCTGTGTCTGTGTATGTATTTGTATATATCAAAGTAGAGATGGATTTAAAATAAAGATAGATTGATTTGAATCAATTCAAATGTAACAAATCCAGAATCAAGTAATAAAACTCAGACATTAATTTATATTTATGTTTCTGTTTCCAGTGCCAACAGTGACGCTACTGTCTTCTGACTTACTCTGGCTTGGCAACAGTTTAACATACATACACAAATGAAATGTTTCATGTGTCGCTTCTCTTGTGTCACATAATGTCACATTCGGATTTTTTCATCAACCATTCACATGCTGTTTACCAGTTTAAAGCTAATACTTAAACTGCTATGTTCATTGGGCTCTGTGCACGCAGTGGCATAATGTGCATGTAAACGTCCAACATGTTGCTGGTCCATTCTAGACGTACATGTATGACAACTCAGCTTTGTTTTGTTTATTAATTGGAGGTCTTTGCTCACGTCGTGGTAGTTCTGTTTTCTATTTTCTTTTAATTTGTTTTGATGACGTGCAGACCAGCAAAGATAATGCTCAAAAAACAAGTTGGAAGGACAGTGGGCCACCATTGTGGTGTACCATTTTGCAAAGCGTCAGCCAGACTCCTACTTCAGTTTCCACATTTTCTCCAAGATAATCAACATCAGGCCTGACAAATTCATAGTTTCTGATGATTCAAGAGTTTGTCGCTAACACTTTCAGGCTAAAGACCTAATTCAACTACAGACTCTATATGGACAAAGACAGCTGAAAAATGGAGCTCTCCCTGTTCTCTTTTATTAGAAGAACTACTGTGTCCCTGCTCCACAGCTGGGAGTTTGGGAGAGAACAAAGCGATCTATTCATGATGATCTGACTGATGATTTTATGATAGTTGACGACCCTCAACTGAAAAACTATGACCATGACTATTATGCTGCGGCAGGATCCTTCTCTCAAGTGTAACGAGGACCTGCTTTCAATCTGAAGATGTGACCGTCAACAAGAAGTTTTGTTTGGAGCTTTTCTAAGCATCACAAGGTGACATCAGGTTCTTTAGGTAAATAATCACGGCTGAGTTTTGTTGACAAAATCATTGGGATGTACAGGCTGTGACCATTACTATCACAGTATTTACTGTTAGTCTGCACTTTATAGATACTTAGCAGCCAACTCCGATACCCCCCCGGCAATGACTTTCAGAAAAAAACAGCCCACACTATGTTCTTAAATTTTAGATTGGACTCAGCACTAACAGATTCTGCAATCTCAGCAGATTCATCAGACCAGATAATAAAGTACAGTAGCTCATATTTCTCAATTTTTTCAATGCAGGTGTTGGTAAAAACATGAAAAAAAATACTCTGCACAATATTTTGGCAGCAAAATGATAGACCCACCCTCATACAGTCTGGTGTTGCTTTCTGGGCCCAGAATTGTATTCCATCGGACTCACAGTGCGCTACGTACAGTCAGTCAGATGGTCATGGAGGTTCCTCAATCAAACCTAAAAACTACAGGAGACCTAGCATTTGTAGTTGTGACTCCCACTCTGTGGAACATGTTGTCTTTAACTGTGCAATCTGCAAGCAGTCTGTCAGCTTTTAAATCTGTGCTTAAGATGCATTTGTTTGCCTTGGCGTTTGGCTCAGTACAGGCACCATATTGGAGTTTATGTGTTATGGCTTTGAGTTTCGTCCCTGCGTTTTTATATTTTAATGGTTTGTATAAAGCCCTTTGGAGGCTTTGGCAATGTTAATGTGCAATATAAATCTAACTGACATTGACACTGACATTGGCATTACAGATATGACTGGTTGGTAAGGATTTTTTTCCCCATATTCAGGTTGTTCAACCCATTGATGAGTTTTTTCTGTTTATGAATTACTTGTCATTGGGTCTGATGCAGAGATTTGCCACAGCTCTTCAAAATGTACCAATCCACTTAAAGTTGCATCTGAAACACAAGGGCCTGAGGTATACTTCTGAGGCTGATGAAATGAAGAAAAGGTCTCCAGACACTAACTTGACCCTGTTCTGGCCAGTATGGTTGACAAGGGTTTCCTTGTGTGTCTTGCAATGTCTGCATACCTTCTTTATTGAAGAAAGCACACGGTCAGAACCAGAGATTACAAAGACTCTCTTTCCAGAGTTTGGGTCCACACTGAACGCTTCATCCCCACAGTGATGGAGCATAAAATATTTAGTTTGGAAATTCTCCTTTCACTCACAGGCAGCATCAATTTTACACAGCTGCCTGCCTTTTGAGTTATTGTCAGAATAAGCCATTGGTTTAAGCCTGGACAAGCACTCACTAATTCTGAAATACAAATAGCAATGCATTGTAAACAAAGGTTGTATTTTTTTCTCACAACTTGCACAGATTAATTAGCACCTATGTTACTCTGAATTGGATTAAGCGGTTCAGAAAATGAATGAATGAATGTTAAATTGACTTGTTATTTATACTCATTACTTTGGGATATGTGCAACTATGGAATAAGAGGCTGTGATTTCAATGAATGTATGGATGCAATTTCTTTTGACTTTTAAATTATGAAAATACAATGAATGTAAATACACAAAAATAGACTATTAAGAATACACTACAGAAAATACATTGGTATTAAATATGTTGCATTCAAATCCAAAGTGGAATACAATTCAAATAATAAGTTTTGATTAAAAAAAATTATATTGTGATTTAATTTCTTTAATACTTGCATGAGGACAGGTATTAATTAGTCTAATTCATCATCTCCTCAAGGACAAATGGTAAGACAGCACACTGCCAGTTTGCAGCATGCCACAGATGGAATTGACCAGTGGCTTGTCAGCTGAAACAGATGAGGAGGACACATGCTGCAGCCGTTTCGGCACGGACAGGTCCATTCTTCAGACAGCCGTCCAAAGTCACGCATCAAAAGCGCAGAAACGTTTAACGCTTGTTCCCGAGGGTTCAAGAGCATGTGCACCATGTTTTGATTTGTCCCACAATACTTTCACGGGGCCAGATAACTGTGAAATAAATAGATTCTACATTTATAGAAAAAAAAAACCTGGGATTTTTAATAAGGATTGTCAAAATTATGTTAAGTTAATCCAAAAATTAATTTATGGAACAATGGATTATTTTTTAATGCATAAACAACAAAGTTAGCTTTTACTTGAGCCATTTCAAAATTAAGGCAATACCTTGGCAAGAGAAGCAGATATATTGGCTCATAGGTGCTCCAACACAATTCCATAATCCACAAAAATATAACTTTATTCTCCTTGTTTATGAAGATACAGACAAATTTGTAGCCTTAAATTTAGAGGAGGATGACTCCAGTGAGCCAATCTCTGACTCTCGCTTCTTTGCCTTTAAAAGTGTTCAAAGCCTCTGAGATTCATGCATGAAGAGGGGCTCGTACAGAGGGGTTGAGGGGCAAATGGCAGTGGAGTTTGATAGACATATTTCTATCCATTTGTTTAGAACGAGCCGGTTAAAATGATTAGATGGTGATGTAAAAGTCAACATGGTCATTTATCAACACAGTTATTGTGTTCAATGCAAATGGGGAAATTTATTCCTATGAGATATTTGTGTAAAAAAAATAAAATCAATACTTCTCAAGAAGCGTCTGACATGGTATCTATTCCTGCTAGTGTTGTTTCATTGGGTAAACAAGCCGAAGCTTCTCCCTCTGTCACAGCCAGTTTTACAACTTATTATCTTATTTACTGACAGAAGATATAACAATGCTTTGATTAGAAACCTAGTTTCCTGTCACAGCTCCTCTATGTAAACACCAATGAATATTATGTAGATGTAGAATATAGTAAATGTAGACAACAATGTTTGGAATATCTTATTCAGAGATGCATGTAGACGACTCATAATCACAAACTATCACAGTCGGATCACACCCCGATATCAGATTGGATGGTTATCCAAACAAGTGTTTCTAAATCCTGGTCCTGAGGACTCACTGCCCTGCGTGTTTTAGAGGCAATCGTCTCGTACTACACTTCAGTTAAATGAACGTGTTAACAGCTTCTCTAACTTGAAGAAGTTTATTAATCAGAATCAGATGTCTTGGAAGAACACATACGACATGTAGGACAGTGTGTCCAGCTGACCAGGATTGAGAAACACTGATGTAAATGGTCTCAGTGTTTCATGAAAACAACAACAAAGCACTCATCTGGGAAAGTCTTAAATACTGTATTCAAGAAAAGACGGTGTTGTTACTTAAATATCAGTAAATGAATCAATATTGAATTGAAATTCATTTATTTGAAAGTGAATTAAAATTGGGCTCTTGTAAATCAAAACAGAAATTAAGGTTTATACCCAGACCTGTGTGTGTGTGTATGTGTATCCATTTGTGTATGTTTGTCTGTTTCCATGCATGACTGTATTACGTGCTTACCCATGTTTTGTCTGTTATTGTCACACAGTCTGACTTGACCTGATGTGTGTTGACTCTTTCAAACCTGATTAACAGGAGAAATGTCCATGTGATTATCTTGTGCAACCTTTATGTTTTATTTAACCTTTTCTTATTCATCTTAATGTTTAAGAATAAGCATGCGCTAATCCCCTTTCTGTGTGGTGTCGTGAACATGTCATAGTCAGCTGTTTGTATTTGTCAAATATCTGGCTGATATTTGGACTTGTGTGTGTTGTTTTCTTGTATAAATATTAAAAATAATGAGAAGGAAAAGAATTGCCAGGATCTCCGTTATTGTGTGAATGGAACACATTGCATGGTGTGCAGTAGAACATATTAGCTTAAAGGATTGCGTGTCTGGCATTACAATCAAAAGGAAACAGAATCTTGGTCGTCTCACTGTGTTGAGCTGTTGTTAAGAATGGAGGAGAGACACATGTTGCGTTGGCGCTAGCATCATACAGGAAGGTTTGTTCTTGTAAACATCAGGTATTGTGATTTAACAATATAACAACAAGCCTTCTTTGGTCCAATATGGTCATACTACGATCAGACTTGGCTACAGTACATACTCATCCTAAATTACTTGGAATAGGACCATCCAATAACAGTTGACATTGTTGACATCATTTGCTGCCCGAAACACAAATGAAGGATTTCTGCAACCACATTTAGATGGCCAGGAGTAGTTCCCTCCTCCTGCTTTGCAGTATAGATTTTCTCTGCAAGGTCAGCTGGTTTTGCCATATAATCACCAGATGACCTCTTAAGCAGATCAAATGAACTTTCAATCAATAATTATTCTCTTTTTTGCATCTTCTTCAGATTCACCTCTTTATATGATAATTTTGGATTGATTTCTGTGGTATCTGTGGAATGTGGACCCAAATTCAGACTCTTTGTACATGGAATGGAAACAAGATGCCGAGTGGGAGGGGGAATCTGACACCACAAGGGTGTAAAAGCCCTGAGGACACATAACAGGTGATGTTAGTTAGCAAAATAAGACCTGGTGTACTGATGACAGGAAGGAGAAAGCAAAACAGAATACACATTGGCAGGGTGGGAAACCCAAGGCCACAGTTTAGCAGGTTTTAGGAGTTTCCCTGCTGCAACTCAAACCAATGGCTAATTAGAGGACTGGTGCAGAGTTTAATGTGAATCTCTGCACCAGTCTGCTGAAGTCTGACCCTCAAGGACTTGAGTTGCCCACCCCTAGCAGAAGGGGAAACCTGCAAATACACAAGAAAAAGAGAACTAAACATGACAAGACAACTAAAATCTAAACCAAAATCCAGAGAAGTTGACAATTTTATCTGAAGATGATTTGTGCTGATTGGGTAGGGAACAACATGCAAAAAGCCTTTTTGTCCTTCAGATGTAGTTGTGCACAAGTGTGTGTGATGTTTGCATACATTACAAAAATAGGCGCCTACTAGCAGCTGCATGTAGATCTGCAGAAAAAAAAGATTTGCAGTGATAATGCATGGCAAACAAAGATCCAAGTTAGACTGGGGTGTCTGTTTTTATCCCATCATTTGTTGGACCCTCCACAGACACATCAAACCAAAATAGTTACATGATCAAAAACAACTTCTTGCAAATGATTAACCCATTTTAACCATCTGCACCGTATTTAAGGGAATTCTTGGCTTTAAGGTTCTTAATAGCCCCCTAAAACCTGATGTACTTGACACTAATGTTAATGTTCATCTTTGGATGCTGTGAATGATTACATTTTCTGTAATGTCCAACTTTTCTTTTGTTTTTGTTTTTTCTAAATCTGTGGTCGTGTCACCTATAAATGGAGACATCACATAAGGCATGCTCATGTTTTACTTTGGGTAAGTATGCAAACACTGCTGCCTGGGATCCATCCGTAATGTACTCAGACAGTTTTTATTCGGCTGTTCAGAGTGGATGTTTTGTTGGAGTGCACAGACCTACAGCTTCTCCTATTCTCCTCTATCACAGAGCTGCTTCGTGATTAAGTTTGAGTGCTCTTTTAGAAGTACTACAGTAAGTGAAGTATATTATTTTTACAGCGAGCATATGTCCTAATGCACATTCAATGTACACCTACCTACCTGTTAAAAGTAAATTTTAAAAAAATGTTCCATCTGTCTAGAAAACTGAAATGATCTCAACCTGGGTGGAAAGTTTGAGGCTTTATGATTAGGCCTGCTTATTCTTCTTTGTATAGCACCCACTGGGGTCATTTTTAGTCATTGTCAAGCGACAGGCAGGGATGGAGGAAATGGAGGAACGTGGGCTCAGAATGTATTCAGCTGCGACCAACCAGTCGCCCCAAGGGAATGAGACGCCATTCACATTTTACCAAGAGACTAAAATTGAGATGTGAATAAATCATTCAAGTCAGCAAAAGCTCAGAGGAGATAAATGACAAGCGTGCGAGAGGAAGAAAGACAGGGTGAACAGGGAGAATTCATAATGGACCCTAAAAAGAGATCAAGAAAAAAGGAAAAGAAAAGTGGAGTTGTCAGACGGGTGAAGATTTCATATTATTGAGCAGCATTATGTTTGGTGAGGTTAGGGGATCAAGAAAACGGCACAAAACATTTTTCCAGATATCGAATTTAGAAACAATGCCTGCCACAAATAATACCCCATGCTTATTGCAAAGACAGTGAGAAGCCCAACACATAATCATGAAGAGAAGCTTTTGCGGCGTCTGGACCGAAGATGCCCTGACTGCAATATGTGCACCGGTGTTATTGGTGCTCATAAAAAACCACAGTCATGTCATAACTCATATAGAATATTTCCATCTTAAAGGCACACAAGGAAACGCAACAATTACCTCGGAAAAACCACAAGCCCCTCATCTCCATTGGTGATGGAAAAACATTCCAGACAGATGAGGTTGGGGCCCTGGAGGAAGACAGGGTGAAATAAAAACGTCGGGCGATTACATTAAGCTAGCTGGACTCCTCCACCAAAGAAGGCCTGATTGCACTGATCGCACAGAGGTCTGCTTGCTTTATATACAATCACAAAGGTGCTATATGTGGAAATGTCAAACCATTCTTCATTCGTAGTAGTTTATGTGCTGTCAGAGAAGAATGCACATGTTTTGTGTCAGGAGAGCTCCCGGCTGACATTTTGGTGGTGTAGGTGTAAGATCAATGCGATGACACAGCTCCCACATTAACCATTAAGATGGAAGTTGTCACAATAAACAAGAGTTATTGTTTAGATTTACAGCAATTAATTTATCACTTGCAATAAAAGACCCATAGTTAATAACGGTGCTTGTTGTTCTCTATGGTTTTCTGAAATGTGCACCTATTAAACCCTCCTCAAATCAAGCTGTGGTTAACTGCTAATGGCAGGCTGTGGACATCATTACCCGAAACGTTTGCTAATAGGCTAAGCAGTTCTGCCTTTTAATAACACGCTTTTGTGAAGCTGTCAAACTGTTTAAAATTACACTTAATAACACCCTCACCTTCTGCAGAGGAAGGCGGGATATTAAGCAAAACAGAGTTGCACACACACACGAAACACAGCTTGCGGTATAACACGCAGTAAATTTAATCCATATGTTGAAGTAATGTTCTGTCTCTTCTCTGTCTGCAGTGGATTTTGATAACTTCTGTCAAATCCAAGAAAGTTTCTCCATGTTCTGTGCATGAGCTTCAGCAATGCGTGCAAACTGCAATTTATAACAAGAAGCTGGAAAACCAGAATTTTTGTTCACCTGCCAGCTTCAATCTTGCTAGATACACCAGATGATAACATGTTATGATGTATTTTTCACACAGACAGAAGGTTACTGGTGAACAGAGTGGTGAAAGGAAACGTTTTAATCCTAAAGAGATTTCAGAAAAACAGGTATTCAACTTCATACCGACCAAAGTATGAAAATATTCCTTTAAATTCAAGAGCTGCCTCTGAATAAGCGTGCTTCTAGAACTTGTAGAAAAAAGGTGGAAAAAAAAAGATCATTACTAAAACATGTTGGTGTATTTTGCCTGTTGGGATATGCAAACAATTACGATAGTCTTTTAATCATCACATCGACATTTTGATGTGAATTATGTCTTACTTTATACGGAGGGTTAGGGGAGGGGGGGGCAAAGATTAATAATGTGTAAAGGTGGCATATCAGCCTTTGTGGCTCCTTCCCTCTACTTGTGCAACAAGTGCTGTGTCAGATTGACCTGCTTCACCTTAAGTGGCACATCCAGTCTGTGTTTGAGGGAAATGTGCGCTCACTTAATTACAGGACTGAAGGCCATGTGTGCCACAGCAGCACGTTGTACTCTGTTCTACGACTTCAGCAAGATTGCAGTATCATAGCAGTATTTTGCATTATTTTTAACCCCCCGCTTCCCCTCGACTACACCCAGTTATACTCTTTCCTGTCTTTTGCAGTCCAGTTCTGTCTACAGTCCTTATCTATGGGTCAGCCGGCGTACCTCACTCAGTCCGCAGCCTTTCAGCAACTTCCACTTTTTTTCCCAAGCAACCCCCCCCCCCCCCCCCCCCCTTCCCTCCACCATCTACAACAAGGGTGCCTGAGTTCTTCTTGTCCTCATGAGAAACACGCTGCTTTTCCTCACTTGCCTTTTAATTTACATGAAAAAGCTGATACAATGTACATTTGCACAAAGAGCATTTTATGTTAATGAAAGTCATTGTAATCGCTTCCCGATTCATCAGTTTTTCAGCTGAGGCACGTTTGTTTGTCCATCCAACTCGTTTTCAGACTATGCAGAGAGAGCATTCAGCCATCACTGCAATGCAGTGAAGATGAAATATTAAAAATATGAAGATCTTCTGTTTCTCTGTTGGTCTTAAGTGTGACCAGTCTGTAGCTCTGCATAGAAAAAAAGAAAAGATGTTTACACCTGGAAAACAAGTGGCAGGATGTTTTGGTTTATCTCTCCAAACAGTGTTTTAAATGCTACTTCGCTCATATTGTTATGCCAAAACCTCGAGGAATAAATGAACATGGTTGGCACTTAAAACAAAATAATAATGACAATAAAAATTGGAAAAACTTGCTGCTGGGGGTTTATAAAGCTTGTCATAAAATGGAAACTAATTTCAATTAAGCCACTCATAAAGGGAGGTAAAATGAGACAACAGAAGCATAATACATTAAAACTCATTAGAAAAATCCCACACTTTGTTGTAACATCACAATATAAATTGGCTGTTTATGATTCCACCAGTCAGGATGGAGGCATTTTAAGCCCACTTTTGCTCCTACAATAGGAGCAATTGCTGACTTAAAAGCTGTGGTTATATTTCAGTCAAAATCTTGCTGCCTTGATTCTCAGTTCCCAAATCTACATGTCAGAGTATCTTTAGGTAAGAAACTGACTGCACTGACTGGGTTTGCAATAAACTTTTGTATAAAAAAATTTAGATTTCATTGAAAGATAGTTCTGCAAAAAATAGACAAATAAACACATTTAAAAGAAAGGTTTGTTGTACTGATTTAAGCACACAAACATTTTTAGAGTTAGCAGTTCTGGCAAGCATCAGGTTGTGGACTGAAAGAAGTCGTACTGGTATGTGAGGCTTAGACTGAATGTCAAGCTCATGACAGCCTAAATCCCCTTTACAATCCTTAAACAGAGACTGAATCCAAGTCCCCTCCTGTGACTCTGTCTGGCTCTGACCTGCACTCTGACCTTCCTGTATAGAAGCTAAATAAAAAGCACAAGGACAGCCATATCAATAAATAATGCTATAGATACCGCTGATATTCTGAGTGATGATGGATCGGTAGACTGGGACAGTGTGTGGGAAGGGGGAGACAGACAGGCACCAAAGCTGACAATAGAGATGCCACCTCCGTCTTCTCATAAAATGCTGACATGTTAGTGGTTGAAGGATAACGTCAGACAATCGGAACTGGGTTAGACATATAGAAAAATCATATAAATATGTGCTATGTAGGTATCTGAGTTACTTTGTCCACCCTAAAAGTATCCTGATAGCGCACATTTATATACAAACATGGACAAAATTGTTAGAACTCCCCTGCTAATGAAAGAAAAACACACAATGGTCTCTGAAATAAGTTAAAACTGACTGAATTAATCTTAAAAATATATTATTAATAAATTAAATTGGACTTTCTCGTGGGGGGTGGGCCGAAATACCTGTTGACAGGTGGAGAAGTCTCATTGACAGTTGTAGTAATTGTTTAACCCTTTAATAACCTGATCCACCATTTGGTTGAGGCAAATTTGCAGTGACATTGAAATTTTTTTTTAAATGTGAAAATAAACTGTACCAATTGGTTTTCAGTATGTAAAACCCAAACTAAGTGTTTGTTGCAACACAACTGTTTCAAAATTCAGTCCTTATGCTGTTGTTACATTAACTTCTTCTTTATAAAATGTTTCCAAAAAAGAAACCAAAGAACATTTATTCAGTTTTTTCTTGTTCGAAACAAACAGAAAAACATAGAGAAACATTTGTCTCTGTTTTTTTTGTTAGTGTGAGAGTTAAATGCAGTGTTTGCGGAAAAAAAAAGGTTTAAAATTAAGGACGCCATAAATTTTCTCCAGCTCTGTTTCTTAGGTTTTATAAATGATTCTGCTGAACATCAATTCCAGAGCAATGTCAGATTTTCATTGGTTAATCAATTCATTACCTTTTTTGTCATGACTTTTGTCAGTTTTAAGTTATTGTCCTGATTGTGGGTTTTTCTTTCACAAACATGGTTCTGCAGCAGTTTTGTCCATGTTTTTATGAATACTTTTTTTTTTAAAAGAAATACAAAAAAAAAAAAAAAAAGCCTGTAATCACCTGATAGTAAACAGCCACACAGACAAATGAGATTTTGTTTTTCATCGAGTTGTGTTTTATCACCTCAGCCCTGACTGAAAAGAAATGACAGTAAATTGATTTGCCTGGGGAAAGGTGAAGGAGAATAAGAAGCATGTCAACCAACAATAGGCCCATCAGTTCTTGTGTCTCAGATTTCCACAGACCATGCCAAATCTGGCAGGTGACTGGATGAGATATGTGAGACTTCTTGCTCACCTGATCTCACCAACTGTTGCCATGCCAACTCAAGATGTGTCTGCACTGGTGTATGCGTAGAGTGTGCCAGCCCCTGGCCATGCTTGCATACAAGAAAAGGTCTTGATCTAATGGTGTCTTTTTCACAACAATCATTAGAAAATATGCAGTAGCAAACTGCCAGTTTAATACTATATCGGCTCCACTGTTTAAAAGCAAAAACGAGTAAAATCTGCCCATCTATCCTACTATATCTGTCGTATCTTGTGTGATTTTTGCCCCAGCCAAATCTATTCTTGGCAAGCTTTGGTTGCTCTGAGGTGATACAGATCTTCTCATGTTGCCACGAACATCAAATTCTGACAAATAAATACCAAAACCAAGGTATTATTTTAAAGGAGCAAATCTTCAGTCATTACATCTTGCTACATAATAATGTCAGATATCTGGAGAACTATAAAAGATTCTGATTTAATCTATATTTCAATCATTCTGAGCTTTGGTCCATGTAGGCGTTGCTGTTTAATTACACTTTTAAAGCCCCTTTTGCAGTTGAAGGAACAGGTTGCATAACAGCTGTGTTTAATAATATTTCATTGACTATGATGTTCTTTTTAAGATATAAATCACACACAGCTTCTGTTGCACCAAAAGCAAAGCTGGTTGTCTTTTCAAAAGCTTTTGTGTTACGGATAAAGAGATGAAATATTGATACATTTTATTTTATTACATATAATATGAAGAACAAAAGCTTCCAAGCTTTGCTTAATGTTTTCATTAGAAAGGGGTTTGTGGATGAAACTTATAATCAGTTATTGATAGTGTTTTTAATACTACTGCATCTATCAAAAGGGATTATGATATCATTAATGGTTTTACTGTGGTGTGAGCAGTCCAAACAGACAGGAGAAAGTGCATCACGGGACAAATGAGGACTTTTCTGTAAACCCTGCTTGTTCTTTTCATGTATAACTATGATACCCAACTCACATTTTTTATCTGATTTTTTATCTGATTTTCCCACTGATAAAACTTTTAAAACTGCAGAGGAAAAGACGCCTAAACAGCTTAGCAGCGGCAAATGCAACATTTCACATACTGAGTGGATTTTATGTCGGTCTTATCAGTTTCCTTGACTGGTCTTGAGGCAATTTTCCCACGAAAGATTGCAAACTGCCACAGCTACCAGTCCCGCTTCAGGAACAAACACTGTTTGTGCTGCATTATTACTTCCAGTTCCACAACAAACAAATTTTGACTGAGCCTACATTAAACTGTGTCAAATGTGAAGCCATCAAAGTGAACTTGAAACGGTTTTAACCTCAGAGCAATCCGGCGTGGTGTCACTGTGACGTGAACAGAGGGAAGGAAGAGAAAAACGTTTTGTGGCAGTAGAGAATTTCATGCCATTTTACGCTTGCCTGAAAATAATAACAAGTGAAAATATTGCAGAGTGACAACACCCCTGTGTAAAAGTTTGATAATCTCAAAGTGTTTCTCAATGGAGAAAGATGTTGGTAATAAACGTTAATATGCATCGTGTTTCTTTGAGCTTATGTCCATTCAGTGGCTTTTCAGCTTCAGCAGAAAACTGCACCCAGTGAGTAAACTAGCAAGATTTGTCTCCATCACTTTCTAAACCCAAATACCTGACACATTGTTCTCTGACAACATCCTATATTTTTATAAAAAATAAAAAAAAAGAGCCAGTTTGAGAGCCACCAGATGAGAAGCAAGATTAGAATTTAATTAACTGTCTGTAAAAGCCTCCTCCTCTCACTGCCTCTCAGCCATGTCTCACCTCTTGCCTTCATGTGCCAGCTGGAGGAGGGCGAAGTAGAAAGCAAAAGGTTTGCAATTACCTTTGGATCATGTGGCTCTGAGTGTGAAATTGTTGCCATGGTTGAATGATGCACCTGTGTAGATGTTAGTTTCAAAGTGTTTGAAAATATGCCAGATTAAAGTCTGTTGGAAGAGGAAGCAGCTATTTTGGAGATATTAGTGTTTGCTGTTCATTAAGCTCTTGTCTCCTGAGGGATCTTGTGCGAACTCAGCCAACACTTTCATTCCTTTTTGGCTTTGCTACTGTGAAAAGGTTGAATATGCTGTGATCTACAGACAGCTGTCTCTAAATGAACCCACGGCTCTGTGAGTCTCCAACAATCATTCCGGGGGAGTTATGGTAAACACCACTTTGATCCCTCTCCGTGACGTCAACCCCACAGACCGCCAGTCAGATTAAATGAGCCTCAGACTTCACGAGGAAAAGGCCTATTTAGCATCTGTTTACATCCACGAAGCTATAAGGAGTTTGAGCCAAAGGTAATGTTTGTTGTCAGTAAAGCTCTGGGCCGGTGGGGGCTGTGAGATTTTCAAAGTTAGTACCTGTTGAGGGAAAACACACCACCCACACCTGTGTTTCCATCTGAACTTGCATGGGAGGAATCCCTGCGAGCAGTGATAAAGACTACTTTGTTTTTGAAAGGATGTGTTTTTATTTCAACAGGTCATAGCAGGAGTACAGACATGTCGTAGAAACTAAACAGTAGATCAATGAATCACATATTCGCAATAAAAATAGAAGTCCAAGCTAAACTCGGACTGATTATTGCTGGCAGTTTGCCTTACATTTAAAACTGGATTTCCTCCTTAAAAGTTGCAAACAAGAAAAAACTTCAGGTTTTTATATAAAATACGCTACCCGTGTATGGAATGATGATGAGCCTGTAGTTAACAGTGTATATATATCTATATATCTATATATATATATAGTGGTATAAATCCAGTCCTAACAAGGATGTTAAAATCACATTTTAAGTAATTATGCTGCAGGTGTGTGAAGGCACAAACTTCCACATGTTATAACCAGTTTGACCAGACGTGAGATGCCACCGATGGGTGGTTTTATGACTGGAACAGGTCGCAGATTGCCAAGTGTGTTCTCGACACAGACATGGCTGGGTATAGAGGCTCAGAAAACTGCTGTGCATAGGAATGCAGTAAAACAAGACTGCCCCCTGCTGTCACATTAAAGAATGATAAACTACCCTCTTCAAAGTCGAGAAAGATTCCCACCCTTTGTAGCCCCTCTGTCTTTACAGGAACCGACGCCTTGTTATGCATAGCTTCCAACTTCTTTTTATCACAGGCCAGGCACCAGGAATAGGTGTTGAAGCCCAGACGAGAGCTGTCCTTTTGGCCTTTCCGCTCAATCTGGCCCTCGCACACGCCCACCTTCCAGCGGCCGTCATCCACAGACACGTTCACCTCCCAGTACCAACGGCACCCCTTCAGGGCTTGGGATGCTAGGACTTGTGGGAAGGAGCTGAAGCGAGCTTCATGCTCTGTGTAGGCCTGCTGGGCCTCGCTATAGGTCACCCTTTTGTTGTCATCAGAGAGCTGCAGCTTTGGATGGGCTGTGTCAGCATCCAAGATGGGAATGGTTCCATCTGCATGCAGGAAATAAAAAATAAAAAAAATCAGCAGAGGGACTAAGCACGCTATATTTGGACGTTATTTGGAAAAAATCCAGGTTTAAGTAATTGTGATTTATTAGTTGGAGACACTTTAGCTGCATTTATCTTACACAGCAGCCTGTACAGGTCTCGGTCTTTGCCGGGTACAACGATGACTACAGTGTCCAACCGTTTCTCTGTCCACCTCTGCAAGTATTTCAGTCGGGCATGGTTCACTTCCTCTGGGGCGTCAAAGTGCTCCATACAGCTACCCAAGTCACTAGTACTAGTGGGGAAGAGTCAGCGGAAGACAGAAAATATTAGACATGGAATGCAAATTAAATATGTTTTGTTGAAGGTTTTTCGCTGACATCTGAAAAATAAAGTGCATAGTTTTCTCTAACTACTAGTCTTTTACATGAATGTTCAAGATAGTGAGTTTGTGATGGAAGTTGTTTGATTTCTGCTCATATGGAAATGATGATTTCCTTTTGAACAAATCAACTGCAAAAACCATTTCTAAGTCAGACTCTGGTTAATCCACAGAGTAGTGTTCATGCTTCTCATGTGGGACATTTCTACAAATGAAAGTCAACCAGGTAAACATGTTCAGAGTCCGTAAATTATCCAGACAAATGGACACTGAATCCTAAGAGACAGGATGAAGCTGATGTCGTTGTTATGAGTTTTAAAACACATCATCTGTTCATGCTACATTTCGCTGCTAATTACAAGCTGTTACTTTTCACACAACAATACAGAAAGATAAACCACTTACAGCTGAGAAACCCTGCTGTACTCCTGCAGTCAAAACAAAGCAAAAAAAAAAACAAAAAACAAACCATCAGATTTACTGTTAATTACAATAGTATTTAGATATTTTTCAAAGCCTTTCTCTGAGCATCAAACTCACCATAATGAAAGCCTGGTCCTGAACATGTCGATCTCCCCTGGCATCAGCCAGACCCTCCAGAGTGTTGAGACCATTCTGGATGGATTGCAGGGAGCTCCGGAGAAGGCCGAGTTTTTTCTCTAGTCCTCCCAGGACCCGGTTCTCCTCCTTGGTCACACACTGAAGAGCTGATTGCTCCTCCAGCTCCAAGGCCTCTTTGATAGCTCCATACTGCTGCTTTACTCCTGCGTGTGCCTCAACTAAAACCACCTGGACAAAAGAAACCACACTGTTCAGACCTTGCAGACATATGTGTACTAAAGGGGATCAGATCACAGGTGGACATCACTGCTCGGTAGGGCCGTGACGATACACTTTTGTCCCGATTTGATTCGATTCAGATTTTTTTGGGTGCTGATTTGATTTAAATTGCGATTCTCACAATTCTTTGATATTGCTGATTTTTAAAGATTAAAAACAAAATAAACGTATAAAACTTTTTTTTTTTGCTCGTAATATTTCTTGATTTCAATTAGAAAAAAACAACACAGTAGCCAGACCATCATTCTGCTGCTTTAACGCCCCAGAAGACAAGTAAAAAGATCAATAAAAACAATACAAATGACAAAATTTTTATACTGGATTATTTTTATTTGTTTGAAAAAAAAATCAATTTTTTAAAACAAAAAATCTATTTTAAAATTGTGAAGCAAAAAAAAAACCCCGATTTTCGATTCTTTGATCCGATTTTCCCATCCATACTGCTCAGAGATAAAAAAATGCACTCATGATGGAATCAGGGCCTTTCTGTTCACATTGTTGAATTTAATCTGAATGCAATATATCTAAGAAGTGACAAAAATGACAAAATGCTGCTACTGCACCTAACTGCAAAAGCATTTTATATTCGTAGTTTTGTGAAAATCTAAGGTTTTAGATTATATCTATGCTGGAAATAAACATTTGTATTGTTTTTACAGCTTTTAAAGGCACCGCTATGTGTGTATTCTAACTTTTCACTTTAACAAAGCGTGAATTTTACCCACCACATCTAAACTTGTAGAAAATATTACCTCTATTCAGAGTAGCTATTGTGTGATTTGAAGAAGTTTTATGTTCTTACTCTGGATGCCTCCTTCTTCTGAGTGAGATCATTCACTCTGTTCTTCACTTGCTGCTCAGCCTCCTGCAGCTGCTTGATGTCTTCTTTCAGGTTTGTCTGGTGGAAAACATCCACAAAAGTTCAAAAGAAATCCAGACTTTACCGCTGCTATCCATCTTTGACCACTACACTTTACAGACAACAAATATCTGGACTTTATTAAGTATTTTTTTCATTACCGAGGCGCTTTATTAGTGCAGAATTCAGTCTGAAATAATGTAATGTATACAATATTTTCAGGTTTTGTCCACATACAGAGACCAAAACATATGATATGGATAGTAAGCTTTGATTTGGTTTTTTAAGTTAACAGTTAACACATAATTTGATCAATCTTTGTACCATCAAAGTGAAAGAAAAGCTCATTTTGGATAACACCAAATCTGTATTCTCTTTACTAAAATAATCAATAGGAAACATTGAGTTATATGATGTAAGTACAACATACAACTGAATTATATGGTGTTGCTATGGAGCCAGAACTCACCCTGAGTTCTCTTTCTGCCTCCCTGATGCTAATGCAGACGTGGTCTCGGTGGGAGCCTATGACGGTACACACAGTGCACACACACACTCCACACTGTCTACAGTAGATTCGATTGATCTCCTGATGCTCCTGGCACCTCCACAGTGAAATGTCCTCCATCGGAGGAACCAGTGTGTGATTCTGGAAGACAGGGGAATCCAGGTGGGGACGCAGGTGTTCTTTACACATAGAAGCCCCACACACCAGACAGGTCTTCACCGCTGACTGACAACCAGTTTTAGGGCAATAATGACATGGGACAGGGCTGGTGGTTTTATTGTCAGGCTTCAGGAAGATACCACCGCGGCTTGTGGATGTGGAGGCAACTGCAGCACTTTTATTGGGTATCAGCGGTGCCTTGCTGGCTTGCTGTGCAGGAAAGGACTCTCTACCTGGAACGGAGACCCCAGGACGACTGTCAGAGTTGGCAGGTGAAGCAAATTTCTTTGGGGAAGCTGGAATTTTTGTGGTTCCATCTTTCTCAGCGGTAGCAAGAGGTGAATCACATAGATCTACTTCACTGGAACTGTCAGAGTCATCCACTGAGTCTGAATTGTGCTGGTTCTGCTTGACTGGGACAACATGTGGCTCCCCGCTTGTCGGCACAGCTACTTTGCTGTCAGAGTTTTCACTCAAGGCTGGCCCATCACTATGCAGAGTCTGTGTAGATGCTGAGTTTGCATTTTTGGATGTCGCCACATCAGTTGACTGCCCAGGTTTGTCTGACACGGAAGTGGTGGGAGTCTCGATGTCAGCGGACTGCCGGTGAGGAGACTCTGCAGTTGATCGCTTTGTGACTGGCTCCTCTACAATAGGTGTGCTGGCCTTTCTCTTCCCAAGGAGTCGGCTGGTGAGTGAGGGCCTCCTGAGAAACGAGGGATTTTCTTCATCGTTGCTGGAGGAACCTTTACAAAATCCAAACAACAACAACACCGGTCAGAAAGAATGTCGACTTAACTAAAATACTTTAAATCAACACCTCTAAGTTCACTGAATTAAACTGTTTCTTTAGATTAGCTGCAGATCTGAAAAAATAGCCTCTTCTAAATTACTGGTCTCTTCCTTTTCAATTTGGCTTAAAAGCATGGAGGTGTTTTGGTTTCTCACATACCTGCAGATGCTGACAAGGCTGCCTTCAAAACAGATGCATCTGCATTATTTCCATATAAAAATCTACTGGATAATAATCATCCCTCTCATGAACACTTCTTTTAATAAGGATAAGGCCTGTCTTGGTCAAAGCTGATTCATTGTTTTGATAACTGCGACTTGCCATTCTATTCTATCCTATTCTACAATTATTTCGCAGACGCTTTTATCCAAAGCAACTTACATATGAGTGAGAACAACACAAGCACAAAATCAAACAGTAGAGGACATTGTAGGAAGGCGCTAGTGGACTGTCCAGTTAGTATTCATCCATTCATTCATTATCCTAACCGCTTATTCCAATGAAGGGTCACAGGGAAGCTGGAGCCTTAGGGCGAAAGGCTGGGTACACTCTGGAAAGCTCGCCAGTCCATCGCAGGGAGCCATTGATGGTACGTTTTCCTATATATTTCTATAACAGGCTTTACAAATGTGTCTTTTTTTTTTTTTTTTTTTTTTTTGCTTTTGTTTTTTTTAAAGTGCTGAGTAAATAAACATGGTACAATGGTAAAATCTTATTGTTGATGTAATTATTTGGAGGGCAATTTCTATTTCAAGTTTGTGGCAGCACTATTGGTACTCTAGAAGTCAAATCAAGATTTTACATTCTAAACAGCGATACAATGGAAGCTTGCAGATTCACATCAACAATCTGATACAATAAAACCAGGTATATGTGTATAAAGCAGCCATTATTATGCCGTATTTTACAGAAACTATTGAAAAAACCTGCAGGACTTAAACATAGGCTTATCATTTAAAGTTGTGTGATTTTTGGACTGTTAACTTGGTTAGTTAACAGGACAAACTAGTAATAACAACGCACCACTGCGTTGTTACATACGTCACTTCCATCCACGGTACCGTGCGAGCGGGAGACGTAACGTTAGCTGTTAACCGTAACTCCGTCATTACGTATAAACTGCCGCCGTCATGTTAAAATATGTGGCGTTAACCTGCTTCAACCATACCTGCAGCGTTGTGAGGCGGCACCGGTCGAGCAGGGGTCGGGAGCCGTATGAAACTGCGATCAAACGGCAGAGTCTGGTACACAGTTTTACACCTCCACTCGGGACAGTGGTACGGCCCACTCGGGTGGACGCTCCACAGATCTCCAATACATCGTTGGCAGAAGCGGTGGTTACATTGCAGGGTGACAGGGTCCCGGGTCATCTCGTTGCAGAGAGGACACCTGGTTGGTGTGTCCAACACAGCCCCCATTTTGTTTTGGCTAATGTTTAGTTTCAGTTTCCGCAAAAACGGCGAGGAAGAGGCGGAACCAAGAATTTGAATTACCCCCTTCTCCCCCTCCTTCCTCCCCGCGTCTTAAAGCGACAGTCCATGTTCGTTCAGAGAAGAAGAGGAAGGAAGAAAATAATTTTCCATGATGGCGCTTATGCTACTTTAACATTAAATAAAATATGTCCCCAGTTAGGCTCATATGTCAAAGTGTTTCCACTGTTTTCACGTTATTAATTGACTAACTTGGAGAAAAAACGAAGTAAAAGGTCACAATGATTCACAAAGAAACCCCCATCTTTTTGGTCTGTTTGTTCATTTATTATCTCCAGACCTAATTTTATCCCTGAGGTCATTCATGAAAAAAAAAAAAAAAAAGCTCCTCATATGTAAGAAGATCCTAGATTCATAGTCTTCATCCACCACAGTGAATGCCAAATTTCCATGAGAAGTCATTAGCTACACATAACATGCCGGAGCATTGCATTTCAATGTATATGTAAAGAAACTACAATAGTGTGTATATTGCCGATAATTAAGTCGGTACTTTCAAAATTAGACAAGGCTTCACACAGGAATGCTGTTTTGTATGAGCTTAAAAAAAACAGACAAGATAAAAATTGGTTCAGCATTTTAAATGGTTAATAACTAAAATTATTTGTAAATAACTACAAAAAGGACATAACAGTTATTTAGTTAATTTACTCATTGATTTAAGGCAATGTAGTGAAGTTCTTACACTAATAGAATAAAGAACTCACTAATGAGACCTTTCATTACACACAGCCATGATTTGAAAAGATGCTGCAGTACTGCCTGCATTGAAGCTTAAGAGGACTCTTGGTTTTTTTTTTCTCCTTTTGAAACCAAATTGGAACAAGAATTTTGAAATTTTTCGTCTTTCTCCCCACAGCATTCTTTACTTTATGGTGGTCTAGACATGTGACATGTGACATGGATAAAAAGGCTATTGGGACTTGTGAGTAAGAGGTTAATCTTTCCTAATCTCTTTCAAGTTTTGTCTCTCAACAAAAATGTAATTTCTTACTTGGGTTGCCTGAAATACGAAGAGAATGTTGAGATTTAAAAGTTCACCTGTATTATCACTATTATTATTATTTTCTAAATTTAAGGGATAATTTATTTCCTCTAATAGCGTTTTTGTTTGACTAATAAACTTTCAAACTGACCCTTTTAATTGAGATTGTGCTACTGGATCTGACCTTTATCTGGTAAAAAAAGCTTGGCACATTTTCAGGTTTATGCAAAAATGCATGCCCACAATCAATCGTCCAATCATCAAGTCAGGATCAATATAGAAAAGAAGTTCAGCATTGTGGATTCACATTTATTTATATATTTGATTAAAAATAAAGCTATAAACTTCTTTTTAAGAAAAAACAAAAGACTACTCAACAGGGGGTGGCTGAGTGGAGGAGGGTTGTGTGGTAGGTGGTGCCATGGTTTCTGGGATGTATGGCTGAAACATTTTATGTGCTGGTCCATGCAGAGTGCCCGTCTGGGTGGGCCCGGTCTTTCTGGGCGATGTATGCACCCTTTACCTAGGGCACAATCACACACATCTTTGAACACTCTTCATTCCTCATATTCTGCATGCTGATACGGTCCTCGTGTTGTCATGTGGCTTTGTGAACTAAATGCTACTTTTGTTTTGTTATTTGTGTGTTTCTGGTACTTTGATTTTTGCTGCAATGCATTATTTTCAACTTGTTCATCTCTAAAGGTCCTCCTGATGATTGCCTGCTTTGTTTTCCTTTGAAAGCCACGGAAAGTTCTTTGTTTCTGTATAGACCTAGCAGTTGTATGCTGGTGTTTCTGTTTGAATTGAAGGGCCATTGTTTTTTTTTAATCTGGTATATCTCTATCTCCTTTCTTGGTTTTATTTCTTGGTTTCATTTCTGTTCACTCTTTATAATTTTTTGTCCCCTCAGATCAGGTCCAGAAATATTTAGTCAATTCAGTAATACAAAAGTTTGAACAAGTATGCAAAAAATAAAATAAAATAAAATAAAATCCATACTAAGATGAGCCTTAAACCCATAAAGCTCCCCTTGGCCAAACAAGAGGAAAAGACAAGTTAAAAAAAAAAAGAAAAAGAAAAAAGAAAGGATCCTTCCTGCTGGGAGACAGCAGTGCTGACCCCCACAACCCACACAATCTTTGAAAAAAAATTGTCTTTATTGGTGGATAATGAAAAGACGATAAATCATGACTAAAATGTTATGTCTGTAGCTGTGTTTAAAAATCACTAAATTCTGTCCAGGAAGCTCAACAAACAAACAATGAAAAAAAAAGACACATCAGTTTTACAGTGAAAACCTTTATTAAGTGTTCATATATTCTTAAAGGATTCTCTTTAATTGCTCAAAGTTAATCCTGTTGTCCATATTATTATTAATATCTACAGCGTATCTCTTTTTAAACAGGGAAATAGGTGAGGCTGGGACAGGTCTAACTCATCATTACTAGAGCTCAGTCCACATCATGCTTCTACTCCTTCATGTTACCCTGTTTGTCCCAACTAAACATAGAGAGGAATATAATCAAATAGAGAGAAACAGAAAGATCCAACAGCAGACACAGACAGAGACACAGCTTTAGCTACAAAACAGGACAATTGAGTGTGAGGCCGGCATGTTAGTTCACTAACCCAACAAACTATGACACAAATCGCGCTCACACCAACGTTTACTGTATATGCATGCTCTCACTCAAACACACTCATACACGCTCACGCAGCAGCTAAGAGTCCTGCAGCGGTCAGTCCTGATAGCCACTATCACAGTGTAGATAGACAACCTAGAAAACACCAGCAACATTTCCTCTCAAAATGAAGCATTGTGCAAAATTAGCTAGCAGATCATCGAAGGGATTTAGTTCAAATTTCCTAAATTGTTTTCAATAATCAATGTACATACACTGTAATACAAGTTGTCTCATTTGGATGATTTTTTTTTCAATTTTTTTTTATTTTTTTATAAAAGTCTTCATTTTTTTCCTCCCCCAGTACAGTAAGGAGAACAAAGTGGCATATGAGCAAGAGAACAAACTAAAACTTTGATTTCTTTGTCAAACCTAAACACAACAGATTTACATTAACCAGATATTATCTAAAAGCATTTTTTTCTTCTTTTCACAAAACATGATATGCATTCTGACCGTGACACACACATCTAAGTGTTAACATAGTTAAATACTTGTAATTACATAATTTAATATTTAATAATAATGAGCTGTTTGCGTGGGTTTGTGTACAGTTGTGTTAATGATTGTGTATGTGTGTTGCTCTGTGCTTGCACTGCAAGTGTTGAATGTCAACCCTGTGTCTTTTCATGTAGGTAGTGGGTGTCCATATATTGTCCTTCTTAAAATAATAACAGTCTCTGCCCCTGCTGTGGTCTATGCAATGCTGTGCAAGGGGGTAGTTCTGTAAACCCGGGATCACATTTGGATGCTGGACTCTGTATAAGTGCTGATGATGTAGAGACTGTGAGGTGAATGGGCAGGCTTCAAAGGTAGGTTACAATAGGTTTTTGGCAGGTAGATGTGGTAGGCAGGCTGACTGGTTCAGTAATATTTCTCTTCCCCCACACACCCAGACTGGGCTCCTCCAGGAATTTGATTTCAGGGACTGGTTCTTCATGACAGCGGACACATCTAACTTAAAGAATCTGTAAGAAAGAAAGACAAGAGAGATTTTTGCTTAATAACAACTTTGCTCATGTGCAGCCTTTTTCTTTACACCATGATGATAACATGAAGAGAACCAAAGAGCCTGGTACAGCAATATAAAATACATAGACCAAGGTTCAGCCAACAGGCTTTGGTCAAACATAGAAAACAAAACTAACTGGTGAGTGTCCACAGAGTCCATACAAACATGGAAAAAAACTCAGTCAATAATGGTTGATAAAACCAACTGTCAAAGAGATTTATTTCAGGTGGGTGTCTAGTACTACGCTTTCCTGATTTTTTTTTTTTTATGCTGGTGGATTAAATGACTAAAAAAAGGGAGCTGATAAGAAGGTCTTCTACAAGCCAAGAGATAATGCTTTATTGAACCTGACTCAGTCATTAAATGTCTAAATCTATCCAGTTCCTTTAATGGCATAAACCTTAGAAATGATCAGTTAAAGGTGCAATCAAATCAACTACAGAAATATGGCTTCGGCATGCATTGAAGTATATAATTCAAAATGTGTTGTTCTTTTGACTTACCTAAAGATTTGGTTAGGCATTTCCTCCCTCTGCAAACAACATAAACACAGAGAAAACGATTAAACATGATGCAACATGTCAAATAATGAAATCGCTTTTGTTCATTGCACATAAAACACCAGCAGGTGGCACCACAGGAAAGGCAAACTCTTAAAGACTCTTACTTGAGTAGCTTCTACATGAACAAGTCTCCAGACAATGCACTTATGCTATATAAATTTTGGTGAAGGTTGTTTTTTTTTTGTTCAAGTTTTTCAGTCATATTATTATACCTGCAGGCTTTCAGATGAAAGAACAGAAACTTTCTCTATGCTCTTCAACACATCTTTCATTTATTCCCACTCATTCATTCTCATCCATGTTTTTTTTTTAGTAGTTTGTTAGCTGCTCATACCTGTGTTGTTTCATCACTCACTGCAGGCAATGAGACCACTAATCCCATTATCCGCTGGGGGACATGCCTGCAATATATTTTTTACACTGAACCATATAGTGATGTTGACTTACACAGAGAATGCAGATCAGATCAAATCAGTGTATTGAAGCTTCTCGATAAGACAGTAAGGTTTCATTACATGGATTATATCTTCTTCTCATTTTTGAAGGATACAGCAGGATGTGACTGATGAGCATGAGTAACATGTTTGTCACCGCATCTGACTGAATTTTCACTGAGATTTGAATACAATTAAAATCTTTGATGGCATAAGGCTTCACTTCTCTGTTTGCATAAATCTCCGACACCCCTGAAGCGCATATGGATAAACCAATAAACCATTTGCTTTAGCAGCTTTGGGAAGGAAATTCTCAAATAATGCGTGTTCATGTAAAATTAATGTTAATTTCCTATTTAACCAGTTATCTGAAAATAAAGATAATTGCATTCCTTCATTTATGTTCAAATGATACATTTGATGCTCTCTAAATATAGCTTAGTTTTTTTTTCAGAGGCTTTACAAAAAGCTTTATTAGTCATAATAACATGAGCGCACCAAATGTTTTAGGGTGTTGCTCTTTAAATCTATTTGCCTCCTTTATTCGCCTCTGTGATGACTGTGCACTTTCTATTTATGGTTTATGAACATCACATGGGATTGTGATAAATCAAGATTCTATTCTTGAAGCAAGCTTGGAAATATTAATATCTACTGAAAGTATGTGTTTCAGCAATCTGCCTGTTACACAAATTGTATTAAGAGTGCATCTTCAGAGCATTTCATCTGGTCTCTTCAGCCAAGAAAGAAAAACACACACTATCGACTGAGATTTATACCTCAGTATAACATTTTAAATAATTTTAAATTGGAGAACGGAGATGGGTGGGGGTTAGTTGGCGTAACCATCCGCTTACTTACAAGAACCAAATGCTACATTAAAATATAAAAACAACTAGGTATAAACATACAGGTACTACATACAGTAGTATGTAGAAGTTTATTCACGCGTCACCTTTCTCTTACAGATCATAGCTAAAAACAATCAGATTTTCTTATTTATTTTTTTAAAATAAAAAATAAACGATCTGACTTTCAAAGACAATAATCCAAAAGGTGATATAAGTCTATAACAACTAATGCAGTACTTCTCATAAAAATGAACTTACAGCAAAGGTAAAAGCATTCTGCATGATCAGTACTTGTGAGCAGCTTCTCTGATAAGTATCAAACTATAGCTGACATGTTTTGTAAGCAGATAAGTCCTTCAATTTATTCTCCATGAATTTAAATAAATTTTTCTCCCAAATATTCATGTTATATGAGCTGGAATGAGCACCTTCTGTATAAGCTGTTCCTCGGACAACTCGGAGGGTTTTCAGACAGTAAAATCACTCACAGTGTTGAAATTAATGTTCCCGGTTTTATCTATCCAGTTTATTGTCTCCTCAGCTATGCAACTGCTGCTTGCTGCTGAAACTATTGAATTCCTCTATATGTGTTTTTCAACAGAAACATTACCTATTAGAGTGAAAAGCTACAAATGAACTAAAAAAAAAAAAAAAACTAGTTAGGCTGAAGAGCAACAGTTCTACTTAACGTTTTATTTTTAGTTACTCTAAAGCCGTCTCGCAGATTCCCAGAAGAGATCAATAAGATGCGTTTTATCAGACTAGTTGGCACCTCCTCACCCTTGCTTTCAGCCAGCAGCTCCTCAGACATGAGTCCATCCTGCCGGTTTCCCAGGACGAAGGCCAGGAAGGACAGGATGAGGGCGTCCAGGATGCCCATGATTGCCAAGATGTAAGCCCAGCGCACCGAGCAAGCCCCCAGGCTGTATTTGTCTGTTTGCTGTCCACACATCTGCCGGACCTTCTCACTATCCCAGCCGTCAGGGTAGATCATACAGCCCAGCACCAGACAAACACCTAAAGTGGGAGGCAGACAAGGAAAATGAGTAAACAACATGGTTTTATCAGAGGATTAAATACAATGAAGAAAAGAGGAAAAATAAAATGTATATACACCCAGGAAATATAGAATCTGAGGATAATAGGTCAGTGTAATTAATGCAAGCAAGAGTAATTATACTTGTAGGAATCTGAGAGCTGAAGGGCAGAAATTATCTTCTAAAAATGCTCTAAGACTCTATCATGCTATAATTCTCTGTAGGTTCTACTAAATTTATGAGTTATTGCATTCATTTCACTAATTTCCATCCCCCATCGCTCTGGCCTGCAGAAGCCATGTCTGCAAGCAGAAACAAAGACAGCTGCATCAGTCACACCCAAATACCAATGCAGTAAGAAATAGTGCAGTAATGTCTCTGAAAACATTAAAAACCCACAAAAGTGGCCCAGGATTTTTTTTTTTTTTTGGATTCAGTTCGATAGTTCTACAACTTTACTTTGTGGACTTTTCGTGACTCCTCTCCATTTCTGATTTGAAGTAATGATAATATTATCCTTTACCATGCAGCTCATCATTTTCATTGTTTGCACAAAGACTCATTTTCAATATGGCTCAGGCTCATCCTCAGTTTGAAAGAAATTTCTCTTTGAGACGACGCTGCGGAACGAGGAAATCAAGAGCCTTCATGCTTCTCTTTTCGGTTTTTGCCCAAAGGGTAAAATTTCCTCCCATCTTTAATTTGGATGAAGTTCTTTTCTGAGGTGGTGCTGCAGCAGAACAGCAGAAGAGCTGGAAAAGAAGCTGACTGCACATTTATGTGGAGCGCATTGCACATGAATAATAAAACAGACCCCCTACTTCTTTATCCCCCAAACACTGAGTTGCTTTCAGTGTTTCCTCCATGAATGTTGTTTGTTTGCATGTTACGGTTTTGGGCTGTTTAACATTTTCATAGTTTGCTCCCCATGTAATCTGGATGCTGAACGCATATTTAAATAAAACTTTGTGTGTCATGCCTATTTGCAGCCCCTCTGAGGTTCTTCTGTGGTCTTACAATTAAAATGCTCTCTTTCTCCCAAACTGCCCTTGTGCATGCCTCACAAGCACTGCAGTTTGTTAGCAATACTGCAGTCTTTCATGCTCCCAAATTATATGAATAATTAAGAGATGTTTCAGCGGGAGAAAGTGAGTAAGACAGAAACGATAGGGCCATACTATGCAAGCTACAGACATAAAACAGATTTCACAGAGAACTGAGTAACACCTAATGTAGACTGCTCTGTCTTGCCCCGGAATCAGAGTCATGCCTAATTCATAAGCACCAAGTGCTTCAGAGAGCTGAGATGCTCAGCTTGAGCAGAGAGCTGCAACAAACTACAACTTCAGCCAATTTAATGACATTTACTGTAGCACATGAATAGAAATGCATCTCTCAACAGCCTTCTCAGCAGACAATAGGCGACACAATTAAACAAGAGAGTTGCACTGAAAGCTTGGTTTTATGAATGGGCAGGGTCTGCTTGGTTTCCGATGTCTCCAGGCAGCCACGCTGAATCACACAACAAGCCCTTCCATGCAAGAAAGACTCAACGTGGCCTTGACAGGTCATGACAGGAGCTCACAAGAACCTGTGTCACTCATCCCACCCAAGCGCTATATGTTGTAGCATCACTGTCTGTCAAACATGCCTCCGGAGTCTGGTTTGTGAATCACCAACAAAGTGAGTGTCTCTGAGGCTGGCGTGTACGTTATGACTAGAGATAGGACTACTGCTAAGGACAACAGAGGAGGAAGTGGTCCACTTCCACTTTTGGCCACAGAATGTAGAGTACTGGTCCGTGGAAACACACAAAATGTTGTTGAACTGCCACTTGATTTAAATGGTTATTGATTTGTTCAAGAGTTTGTTTGTTTTACAAGGTTTCTGACAAACAGATAATTAGATAAGTCTGAGGAGGAGTTTGATGCTTTCAGTGCAGAAGACAGAGAGCTTCACAGCTCATCCTTGGCTTTAAATTTTACCTTCACTGTCAGGCCGGGATTTGCTATCATTAGTCTCTTCACAGGTGAAACACAATGATACAAGCATCACCTTTAAACAGATACTGCATTTATTGATTTTATGTTATATTAATAGGCAGACAAACTACAGTATTTTGCAAAAGTCCATCATGTTTTGATTTGTTTTGGTTTTTTCAATACTGGGGCTGAGAAACCACACTTTACAGCAGTGTTTTGCTTTTTGGCACCATGTCTTCTGAGAAACACAGAGAACCTTATCAGAAAATGATAAATCAAGAGTCATATAGACTGACGTTTACTGTCTGGAGAGTGTTCAAAGAAAAGACAGGATGTGAGACAAAGGCTGAGTTTAGTGTGAAAAAGCTGACTAAGTTCACCTGTGTGACTTCAACATGTTTTCTAAACCCAACCTGGGAGTGAGAAGTGTGACAGTAAAGTTTTGGTGTGCTACTGATGGAGCATATGTTGTTCTCGTTTAAGCCCCCATGAGAAAATGTCCAACTCTTACAGTCGCTGTTATGGATCTTTCCAGAGCCCAGACCTCAACATTTTGAAGCGGAGTGGGAACATTTTGACAGAATAGAACAAAAGGCAGTCAACATCCAAAGATGAGCTTTAAATTAATTTCTAAAAAGTTGGGAAAATATTCCAGATGAAAATAACAGTAAAATAGTAAAAAGAATGAGAGGAAATCTTTCCTTCGATGGTTCAGGGTACTGACATCTATAATTTCTCATTGTTATTACTCATTGTGTCTAATTAATGTATTCCTGATAATAAATAAGGATATAAGACTGATTGTGTTTAATCTCACATCAAGCCTTGATCATTAAACTCAAAAACTTGAGTGATGTTCATTTCAATATCTGGTTTAGCTAAAGTGGCTTTTGTATTTGGAGAAAATCATATGGACAAGGCTTTCTTTTCTTTTCATTTCCTCTTTTCTTTACATTAAATAGTAGGGTGTGACTATATGCTTTTGTCCCGATTTGATTCGATTCCAATTTTTTGGGTGCCGATTTGATTTAAATTGCGGTTCTCACAATTCTCAGATATTTCGGATTTTTGTCGATTAAAAACAAACAAAAAAAATGTATAAAACTTTTTTGCTCGCCATTTTTCTTTATTTGAAGGAAATATTTGAGGAAAAAACAACGCAGTCGCCAGACCATCATTCTGCTGCTATAATGCCCATGAAAATAAGTATAAAGATAAATTAAAAACAATAAAAATGACAAAAATTTGATAGTGCATTCATTTTATTTATTTGAAAAAAATTGATTTTTTTAAACCAAAAAAAAAAGAAAAAAGAAAAAAATCCCAATTTCCGATTTTTCGATTCGATTTTCCCACCCCTAATAAATAGCAATGAATACAGATCAATTGATCCTATAACTGCCAGTCGTACATTTGGAGACCAGCACCTCAGCATGTGTCAGAAGGTAAAAATATTTTCTGAGGACTATTAGTCTAAGTGTTGATCTCTGTGTGTTTTGTCTTGTGGGACAGATTTTATTTTATTTCTCCAATAATGATGGCATCTGTTCTTGGTTCAAAATATCTGATTTTGAGTTACTTTCTGCAAGTCTTGGATAGTTATATTGGCTTGATGCTGTTGCAGCAGCATTTATTTTCACACTATGTAACTATAATTGAAACAAGTATTCTCAGTTGAATTTCTAACCTCTTGCCAGTATCCAGATGAATTGTAACAACATGATCATTGAATCAGATGGCTGGATAAAAACATTTGTTTCAGTCATTGATGTGAAAGTGCAAGACAATTTTTAAATGGATATATATATATATATATATATATATATATATATATATATATATATATGTATGTTTTTTTTTAATTTTTCTTATTTTAAATGGATATAGAGTAAAACCTAGACAGATCAAACAAGATTTAAAGCACTTTTATGCTTATTCATTCTCCTCTTCGCTCAATTTCATGATAACATACCTCCACTTCAGTTCCCAAACAAGATAAAAGGACTTAATCTGATGTCCATCTTGAGATGGAAGGAAAGCTTTTTACCATTTTGCAGTCTTATCATCTGATGTGTTTGGTTGTTCTTGTGCTGGGAATTTGAACAATAACCAAACGTCAATATTGACGCAGCAATATCAGTATCAGCTCATGTTTTCTTTTGTCTTGGACCAATACCTACTCATTTCACACAGGTTTTTTGCACAACACATAAACACTGTGTATTTGGGGTTTTTATGTAAAGCGTTTCTATATGGAGACAGTGCAACAGACCAAGTAATGCTTGAGATTTAGAGAGTCACTGCACATCTCTGCTCACTCTCATTCATGATGCATTTACAAAGGTAACGCAAGCTTTTCCAGATCCTTCTGGGTGTCTCCCGCAAGCCTTCAGCTCAGCTGAACCCAGTCATGAATATTACATTGAGGCTTAGGAGAAGAGAGAGCAGGCTCTCAAAGCTCTGGAGCTGGTTGCAGAAAAAAGAAGGAAGCTGCAGGAAAAAGACAAATGCTGACATCATCAGGGGGAAGAGACCAAAAGAAAACAAGAGGTACATGAGCAGTGAGTTTTCTGTCGCAACCACTACTGAAAACTATCCCCTCCAAAGCCTGTCTGGGCTGATAAACATCTCTGAGGGATGCAGTGGCCAGGATTATACCAACAGAGGGTGTCGCATATGTCGCCCTTGTTTCCAGAAACAGCTTGTGAGAAGAAGAGCACATGTCCTCCCCATCACTGTAACGAGAAGTCTACTAATCTGACATTAGTCAATGGCAAACAAGCAGACCCATTTCAGCAGATCCAACGTACACAATGAAACATTTATTTCAAAAAGAAGATGTATAATTCTGCATACTTTCCTCAGAAGCATTCAATAATACATCGTAACATGGGAAAACCAGTGGGACATTCCTGCAAGCATTCTGTGCCGACTGAACAGAAGTGAATCCATCCTTGTACAATATTCCTTTTTTTTTTTTTTTTTTTTTTTTTTTGCTTCGTTTATAGCAAGTCTTGTATAATTTGGCAGCCTACAGTGGGTCAACCTCAAACTCACATATTCCTCTTCCTTTGCCTCATTATTAAGCTTAATTGTGCGAGTAGTACGCTGTCTGTGGAATCATTAAGACGGAAAGTCATGGTGCTAATTAGAGGTGCAATAGAGTCCTCTTTTTATGTGATTTGTGCATCTGAATCTCCCTTCTCCTTCTTTCTCCAACTTGCAATCTGGAAATGATTCACAGTCTAATATTGTGAAGGATGTCTCGGTTCCTAAAATGTACCAGGAGGAGAGAGGAATAAGAAGTTAGGATTCTTGCCTGATGAGCTATAACTGAGCATTGAAATCATACATTTGTAAATCAAAAAAGTTTGATTTCACAGCTGTACCAGGTGATATATTAAACTGATATAAATGCCAGTTTTGATCCAATTTCCCCTCCATGGGAGGACTATATGAGGAGAGGAGTCAGGAATCAAATGTGGGATTATAAATTGGGAAGTAAAACAAAGGGCAAGTTCACCCCCCAGTAACTGCTTAGGCTGTGTTCCAGTTCAAATTTAATTGGTCACAGAGCTTTTGCCATCGTTTTCCAACTTGGTGGTGACTCACAATGAGTACGTTCAGTTCTTACAGTAGAGAAAGGCAGCCCACAGGTTGGCCACAATATAAAGATATGTTTTATCACCACACCTTTTTTTTTTGCATCCAAAGTTTATTTTTTTCTTTTCAATTCAAATCTTTAAATATTATATTGATTTTCTTGTGCTAAATTTATTTTCTTTGGCATTAGGACAGGACGAGTCAGGGTTTGAGACTTGGACATCTGAACACATTGTAAGAGAAGTTCTAGCATCTGATGACAGGCAGGGAATATATGTTTAGATTTTATCGTTTCTGTTAAACTGTCATTTAATGAAAACAATAAGATATTCAGACCATCAGATCTGAAGATCTTCAGGATCTGCTTTACTCTTCGTAGGTTAGGTGGTCACATCTGACTTTCTTGTAGTCTCTCTATGGCTGTTATTAGCTTTTATCTCAATACAAGTAGTTCTGAACATCTGCTATGTTGCCTGCTGGTAGTTCATCACGCTGCGAATATCTTGCCTCTTTTTTATATGGTAAAAGGTTATAAATAATAATTTAAAAAAGGGTAAGTGAAGTAACTAAGGTGCAAAAAAAGTTCCAAAATATTAAGCATGCATTGTTGCTCAGTCTGTATCCCAGTTCTAAAGTCTCTGGTTACAGAACTATATCCTATTTCTCTGTGTGCAAAGGGCTTGCAAAATACATCTCATAACAATGTGTAGCTACTGGCTTCATTTGCTGATGCATGACTTCATGCTACAGTAATAACCAATGCACTCCCAGTCCTCTCTGCAGAAATAGCTGCATACCTGACAGAATGCAGCTGTCAGTCGGAGTTCAGACGAGACATTAACTGATGGCATTATCCTACCCTTTCAGCTTTGCCCTTCTCTCCATCTCTTTCCTGCTCTCTCTGGAGAGCTGCAGGAGAGCGATGGATGGACTCAGAGAAGGGAGAGGCTGATTATGAGGCAAGGCGCGGCAAAGACACACAGAAATACAGGATGTATGCATGCGGTTGGTTGGTAGGAGACTGGAACTGAGCCATGCTCCAGTCCTGTGTGAGCCTGCCAGCAAACACTCAACACCACGCTAACGTCATAAGCACCATATGCTGAAGCCCCCCCGGCAGAGTTATTCTCGGCAATTATAGTTTGTGCCTTTTCAACACACCTTCCTCTTTTTGTGTCTCCCTCTTCCTGAGAACACTGGGATAATGCAATTGGAAAACTGGAGTGAGAAATGCGTGCTGGCTAACAGCAGCTTATGTAAGACACTGTAGGTAGGACAGATGAGGTGCAAACAGCGCTGCAGGAAACTCTGACGGCAGACCAGCAGATGGTACAGAATGGCCGTGTATTTTTTTTTTCCTTTTCACCATTGGTTTATTTTACAAAATATATTACAAATCCCATGTTAACCAAAAGAGTCTTATTGCTCTGTGTAATCTCTGCATGCCATTTGCAAGCAGTGGAGGTGAGGAGAGGTCTAGGGTGACCTCTAAAGCAAGCAGCTTGATTGGATTTGTGTGTCTGGTTCACCAACAAAGGAAAATGGCCCTGTAATCTGTTTTGCTGTGACAATGCAGCGGCATGTCTGAGTGTGTTTCCAGTGTTTCGGATTTTTGTCGATGGGGCTGCATGCTAGGCAGAAGAAAACATTTGCAGGCATCACATCCGTCACTCACACGTCTAAGAAGCCATGAAAACGCAATCACATTTTTCAGCTCCTACGTTCCTTTACAGATCATATTTTCTCCTCTCCTCATTTAAAAAGCTGTGACCAAGTTGATTATGCACACACACATCCTAAAAGGCACTATCTTACACCACATATGGATTTAGCTCAACTGTGTACTGTGACGGAATGACAGGATGGAAAGCTTGAACGCATCGCACAGATGGATTAAAAAGGCAACTTTGACTGAGTGAGACAGAGGTCAGGCGCAGGATATCGGTTCATGAAACAAACTAAACAAGTAAAAGTTTGCTACACTGTGCAAGTAGACTGGATTGAACCCCCCCTTTCGCCCTTAGAGCTGTGTTAATTTCTCAGAGATTTTGGTCCATATTGTCATGGAAGCATCCCACAGTTACAGCAGATCTGTCAGCTGCTCATCCATGATGAGAATCTCATGTTCTACATCGTCCAACAGGTGCTCTATGACTGTGGAGGTCATTGGAGTAACTCACCATCATGTTTAGCAAGCATGCTAGAAAGAGTTCAAGCGGTGAGATGGTGCATTGTCCTGATGGAAGTAACCATTACAAGATGGACACACTGTGGTCAAAAAGGGATGAACATGGTCACAAACAATACTCGTGATGTCTGAGGTTTTTAAATAATGCTCAGTTGGTACTAAAAGGCCAAAAGTGTACCATGAAAACATCTTCCATACTGTTAAACCTCCACCAACCTGAACTGTTGATAGAAAGCAGGACAGATCGGTGGTTTTCATGAAATTTTGACTCTACCATCTGAATGTTGAGGCTGAAAGGGACACTCATCAGATCATGCAACATTTTATAATCTTCTGTTGTCCAATTTTAGTGGGCATGTGTAAATTGTAGCCTCAATTTCCTGTTCTGAATAAAGAATAAAAGAAGGAATAAAAGACAAAGAATAAGGAATAAAAGACAAAGTTAACATAACAGGAAAATATACAAATTGAAAACTGCATACATCACAGAAAACTCTCTGTAAAATGGACATGACAGTCCCTTCTCATGCTGTGGTGATTTATAGAAGACCATGTTTACTGATAACATATTCTCTGGTGAGTTAGCTTGTTCCTTGCAAATCAGGATTTAAGGTCAGTGCAAAGAAGAAAATCAGCACAGGCCTTCAGGGATTTGCTTTGGTTGTTAATCTTGATATGGCTTCTGATGAATATGCATAGGTATATCCACTTTAGAGTCATAACCGGTATAACATTAACACTGGTGAAATTGGGACCTGGATGTTAGAAAAATCCACCTGGTTTAATTAAAACCATTCCTAGAAAATAACTAATAAAGACACAATATGAGTGACACAGAAAGACACCCAATCCTGGTTGTCAGGATTGTGCGTTACCTTGCATGTTTTAGATGTGCCCTTGCTTTATTCCGCCTATATGAAATGAATGGATCACCTCATTCACTAGATACCAAGTTCTACAGAAGCCTTTAATGCGGCATTAATTTGTGCCATGAGTGTTGGAGCAGGGAAACCTGGGCAAACATGCAGGGCAATGGGTCCTGGGGACAAGCACTGAGCGATACTGATCTACATTGCTGTTTTGAGCATAAAGCTCCAAGCAGAATGAGACTCAGGCAAAATGTGACAGTGCAGCCGGGTGCTTGAATGACTCACAGTGCTGAGCATGGAGACAAGATGCCCAAGGCTGAACGCCAAATTGTAGAAGGATTTAAATGGTACAGTGGTCCTTCCTGAACCACACAGTTGCATCTATTGTGTATGCCCACTCATCTTTTTTTTTCTACAGACAACCAAGACTTTTCAAGTGTTTGCCGAAATCTGCCTAAATTCAACTCCTAATAAAACAATTTGGCTCCATCTTGACCTACAGTTGTTCACTTCTGAGAGCTTTAAAGAAAAATGATGAGTTCAGGATGAGACTGATTAATCCCGTCTTTCCCATCGTGGCTAGCGGGCAGCATCAACCCCCTCTTCACACTTGACAATTAAGACTTTTCTCTGACTCCAGTGATGAGACGATGAGTACTCAGAAAGATGGCCTAAAACCATGACAATATGTCATAATTACATGCAGATAAATGGAACAATTAAGAGTGCATTATCCATGTAGTGAGACTAAATGGGGTGTGAAAATGTGTCACTGCATAATCCGGTTCCCTGCTTCAGGTTTATGAGGTAGAAACAGAACAAAGAAGCATGGACATAAATACAACTGAAGAGCTTTTCAGAAAGAGTAATCTAATGACTGCTTGAGGGAATTAGATTGGAAATATGTGGGATTTATTACCCAGTGGTCAGGGTATGAAAATGCTTTTAGACAGCTGGCAGGACACAAATTTGCGTCAGTTCTCTGCAAGTGTAGCTGCAAAGTGTCAAAGATACAATGAAAAGTGGAGCAAGCAAAACTTTTAAAACCATCTCAGAGAGTATGCTCTGAAAGATGAGCATGCTTTTTGAGATGAGCTGTCTACAGTCCAAATCTATTTCTGCTTCAGTTGCTGGCAAAACTCAACGCCCGCTAGAGGGGAGCGCAAAGCTTCCAGGCATCTTCTGCATTTCACTCTATCAACATCTTTGGTCGTTTTCTGCACAGCAAGCACATAATGTCCAGAGCTTCCCAATCAATTAAATTTCAAAGGATTAGAAGAAGCAGGAGACGGATTATTTAATCAGATCACCTCTGTGCTGTTCTGAGAAAACTTCTTAAGCATATTGTACTTTTGCAGGTAATCTTCTGAGGTGTGTTGCATAGAAGGGTGTCGACTGCAGGGGCGCTTCAACCTCTACAGCAGAATAGACTTAATAAATAAATGAATGAATAAATGAATGAATAAATAAATGAAATAAATAAGAGAAATTGAAAAGAAATTAAGTCAACAAGAAAAGATGGAAATGTGTCAGTTCTTCTCCAACTTTCTTCACACAACGGCTTCATCTGGTCAAAAGTGCATCATGTTATTCTGTTGAGATCTTAAATTCCTAAAATTTTTCTTCAGATCTGGTTCTTTGACTTTTTGGACTTAATTGACAGGGATTTGTTGTCTTTTAAAGCTTTTTTTGAAATCTTGCCATTCTTGTTGTAAATTCCTACACAGCCTGTCTTTTGACTCTTTATGTCCACATAGACCATCTGGCTGTTGCCTCATTATCACACACTGACTGAAGTTGGTATTAGAAAGTAGAGCGGGCTGCAAATGCCTCGCGGGGAGCAGGACATTAAGTAATGAGGGACGATGGGCTCTGAAATGACCAAGTGGCAGCACTGAAGCGACATAATGTGAGCCTGACGCATCAGGTGTGAGATGTGCAATTTTATATCAAATATGGCACCTCAGGTTAAAGCAGAGCCGGGGATGCGGAGGTAAAGGGTGCAGAGAGGGGGAGGAGCTCGACATAAAACCGCAGTGAGCAGAGCAGGAGGGTGTGGAGGGCTTATGTAACAGGTCCAGATGCAGCCTTTACCTCCACAGAGGATAAAGACTGGCAAGGGCAATGGGGATCAAAAAGACCTATGAGTTTTGGGGGAAATGAATTTGACTGGGCTACCAGTTTTTGGACCTTGGAGGCAAACAAGTTAGGGAGGACTGTGCTCTCTCAGTCAAAGGTTGAAATGACCCATTAATGCTTGATGGAACATATGGATAATACTGTTCACATGTTTAGAGGGCGACTCATGTCTAAAAGCATTAAGCCATCACATGCTGAACTGCTCCTGCACACTACAGCTCAAATAATGATCTAATTCTAGTGATGTCATATTGTTTAAATATTAAACCACTTTTGTGCTCTTTGGAAAGTGCAAGCTAGCTGAATGAAAGTAATATAAATGTTCTATTGAATATGCAACACTTCCATTACATCATTATAAAACAGCCTTAGTCACTGTAACATGTAACATGTTCATAAAACTCTGCGATGCATGATTAACATTAGGATGCTATAGACTCACAGGCCACTTTAATATGTACACCTTGCTGGTACTTTTTGCCTTCAGCGCTGTCTTAATTCCTAATAGTAAAGATTCAACAAGGTGCTGGAAACATTCCTCAGAGAGTTTGCTCCTAATTGACATGATAGCATCAGACAGTTGCTGCTAATTTGCTGGCTATACATCCATAATGAGGATCCTCTCTTCTGTCATATCCCAAAAATGCCAAAAAAGAAAAACATACATAAAAAAAAAACAAAAAGAAAAAGAAAAAAACAGCTTGAGATGGTTTTAGCTATGTGATGTGGTGGATAATACTGATGGAAATAATCATCAGAAAATACTGTGGTTAAAAATAGATGGACAGTCACCAGCAATATTGATGTATGGAGGACAGAAACTAAGAATTGTATTTCCATTTAAAACTTATAAAATATAAAAAATACATTTATATTTACTTAGTCATTTTTAGCTATTTTAATTTACCTTTGTATGTTTTCATTGATTTAATTTTTGCATTTTCTTTCCTTGAATTCTTATCTGTTAAATTTTCTCATGATGCATTTCTGTATTTTATGTTCATCTAACATTTTATTTACGTATTTACACATTTTTTTTTGGTCATATTAACATCTTTATAATTTTCTTGCATTTTTTGCATTTTAAAAACATATTTCACTGCACAATTTATTTTAAGAAAACATTTTAAGTTATAGCCCGTCCTTTTGGTTTTGTCCTTGGACCCCCTGTTAATTACTCAGGGTCCTGCACCCTCCTTTTTTGTACAATTCTCTTGTAGCCAAGTTAGAAGTTGTCGCCATTTGATTAATTCTTTATCCCAATCCATGGCGGCACAGCAGTGTACTGGTAAGCATTGCTGCAACACAACAAGAAGGTCACTGGTTCAAGTTTGAGCACTCACCTTTTGAACTACTCTCCGAACTGGAGCAGACAACATTTTAAAAGGTAGTTTATGTTTTTCCTTTTTATTCCCAGCAAATAAACAGAAACTTTCTCCGAGAGATCACGCTTCATCATGGCAACTTAATAACCAGCGCAGCACAGAAACGCTGATCATTCATCATAGACGGTGTCCTGGTTGTATCCAATGGCCGTTTGAGTTACTGATGCCTTTCTGTCATTGCCCAGTTTGCCCAGTATACTCTGAACTCTGACATCAACAAGGCAGTTTGTTAAAGACAACAGCGGCTCAATTGGATATTTTCCTCATCTTCAGAACCATTCACGCTAGATCAGCATTTTCTGAAAAACACAGACCAGACTGTCTGGGATCATGCCATGTTTACAAATCCTCCTTCATCATTATGATGCTGTTTCTTTTATTTTTTTATTTAAGTAATCTAGAAAGCGTACTGACCTGTTGCCCTGCAATGAACTGATTAGCTATTTATAATAACTGGTAATTGCAGATGTATAACTAATGAAATGGAAGTTGAGTGTTTCTTCAATCACTATTTCTGGTTTATTGTATTTCATTGTTGCAGCGGCTGAAATTAAAAACTTACATCACAGCTTTAAGGTCTTGTTTATCGGAAACTGCATCCTGTAACCAGAACAGACTTAACGTAAAAGACTTCTGTAGCTTGTCATGGAAATGTTCAGGTTGCTTTCCTTCAAAATTGTGCTTAAGGCCCTTAGGAAAGTGTTCATTTCCACCACTGTGCATGCAAAGCACACACTTTACCTGTGCACTACATGAGTCATTGCTGCATGGAAAGTATTTTCATGGGTCACAGTGTCCTTGCTGTCCCACCTCATCCCAACCTCTGTGGGATAAACTGGCAGCTCATAGCAACCTACTCTCCCACCCTGCCTCAAAGAACACAGAGATTATCTTTAGTAAATCTGTGCTCCACACCATGCAGGGCTTCAGGAACACTACACTCGTCTGACATTTAGATTTTGTATTCTGCTGCAGTATGTTCAAATTAGTGAAGTGTGGCCAAATTAATTAGTATTGATCTGTTTGATTTGATCTCCAAAAGCATCATCTCGGGATTTTCAGATAAACTAACTGGAGCGAAATCGCAACCAAAACAGAATTAAATGAACAAATCTGCAGCTGTTCATGTGCTGCCTTAGTACACATCCACATCCATGCCAATTACTGTGTTTACATGCACAACATATGCCACGGTGTGTGCAGATATCCTTCATTTATCCTTCCCCCTGCCCACCATCAGCAAAACTGTGAGATGCATGAATAATAATATTTTTAATTATATGGTGTAGCTGTGTGTGCTTCTTGATTACAAAAATTACAAGATGGGCAAGTTTTGACTGAGAAGGGATTTGGAAAAATGACTGGAAAAAAAAACCCCAAAACAAAACAAGACAAAAGAGAGACAAGCTAAAAAGAGACAAGTCAGTGTGTTTGTGCTCAAAGATTGATCTTATCTTAAGTTTAACTGCTGCTCTAAAGGTGCACTGTGAGAATAGGTGGATAAATCAGCGGCTTGCATCCGTTCTATGAAACTGTCTCTATCAACCTCACAAACCTATTCAAATATATGATTTTTAATAAAACATTTTGCAAAATTCTTCTTAAAGCTGAAGTAGAATTGCATTTCTGTTCAGAAAGATCCTATTTCTACTATTCTCTTGTTTCCTTTGTCTTTTAAGTGTGAGTGCACTCTCCAAATCTCTGGAAGCAGTCCTTCTTAGTAATGTTTCATTATTAAAAGCATTGATGTCTTTTACTGAAATGACAGGAGACAATGCTGTTGTGTTGTTTCTTTCTGTCACATAAATCTGCCCTGGTGACTATTCGACTGTGCGATGCAAAGAGACAGGACTCCCTGATCTCCAGCATCATGAGTGACTTTATTCAATTACTTTATTCATTTCTAATGACAAGAGTGCAAAAATTATGAGAGTAATGAGTCCCTTAACTGTCACAGATTGTTGTTTAATAACAGAGGCTCACACACCCACCCACAGCCAACTAACACACATGTTTAAGAGCATTCAGTTTCATTCTGCATTAACATAAAATATAATGAATGAATGAAAATACTTTATTAATCCCCAAAGGGAAATTCAATAATAACAAATAATAAATATAAAAAATAAATATATTATACATATATATATATATATATATATATATATATATATATATATATATATATATATATATATATATATATATATATATATATATATATATATATATATATATATATATATATATATATATATGTATATATATATATATATATATATATATATATATACATATATATATATATATATGTATATATATATATATATATATATATGTATGTATACATCAACTTTTTTTGATAAATATTAAGCAAACCTACAAAAATAACGGGTGATTTCATCTTTCTCTGTAAATTGTGACACTGTTGGCCTTAGAGGTTACTTTTGTCAGAAATAAGAAAGTAAAACTTTACTTATATAGCACCTTCCAAGTGATAAAATCTAAAATCAACCTGCTTTACAAGAGTCAACAGCGCATCAAAACAAAAGAAAAAAAAAAAAAAAAAATCAAAAGCAGATTTGAAAACACATGTTTTGAACTGGCTTTTAAAAGGGACCACAGAGTCCATCAATTTCCAAAGTCCAAAGGAAGAGTTCCTGAGTCTGGAGCATTTTGAACAATCTGCAACCACTTTAACAAATGAATGCAATTATAGATTAGATTTAGTTTCACTTTATCATGTTACAGTCATCTCTTTATTTATGCCACCAAATATCATTTACTATATTGCTGTATGCTCATTTTTGATCCAGCACCGTGTGGTTTGGTTTAGCATTCATTACACCTTGCAGAAAAGCACAAAGAATACTTTGAAAGCACTCAGGGAGCGCAGACCTCCAACAAACAGTTCATTTCCACCCATACTGTGATTCAGTCCCTGTGCTATAGCCCTAAATCTAATAGAGTCTAAGTTGTAAGACACATTCAAAAAAGATAAAAATCTGTCCAGTTGTTTTTCCTTCAGGTTGCTAACAAACAGGCAGACAGATGAAAGTTGGCAAAAACAACCTTCACACCCCTCCTTAGCACAAGTAACTAGAATCTGGAGATCCAGCAGAATCAGCTCATCTGCAGACACTAATCTCCTTTTAAAGAACTAATAGGTGTCCGTACAGCACTACTCGTTTACAGCATTTCATTCTGCAAATCTAGAGAAACTGTGGTCCTGTTGCAGTGACAAGTGCAGCATTGTGACAGCTACTCTCAAGCCCCAGCACTCTCCACCTCTAAATTCAACAAGGCTTTAAACCCTTTCAAAAGCAAGCCTCTCAATTGAGCTAATGGATCATGGGGATGAAAACCAGGCACACAGAAGCAGAGATAATGGTATGCTGAGAAAAGTGACCTAAAGGTTCGCTCCGTCTTCTCTGAGCTCTGGTATCTGACTTGCTTTCTGTTGCCCTCTTGTTTACCTCCACACCTCCTGCTTCTCTCTTGTTTTATCTTCTCACTTTTTATCCTTTCAGTCTTGTTCCTGTCATCTGCCTGTTTTCCTCTTTTCATTTTTTACATTTTGCACATAACAAAAAACAATTGTGCAGAACAGCTGGTTTGGTCTGTGGTTGGCATCTTCTCCCCACATCCTATCAAAGAAGTAAACACATTTACACAGTCAGTAACTATTTTAAAGCATATGGAGATGTTGGTAGGCTCCTTGATACGTCTCCATGCTTGTCCTGCTTCTTCTGATGAGTGGAAATCAGGTTGCATAGAAATGAGCTTCTGGTGTGAGTTTCTTTAAGTGGCTTCATATTTATGAAACAGCAGGTATGTTGATATCACAGGGTACACAAAAGCATTTAACTAAAATGTATATTATGGATCTTTATGGCTATTATGGCAGCATCTTATGGCCAGTTGTTGTTAGAATAAAATGTTCATTAGCTCTTTGAATTGATGGTTAGTGTTAGCTTATATAAGAAGGATGTGCATAATATGGTACTAAAACAACAGCTAATGGTAAAAAAAAATGCCTTAACATTTGTTAAGTGATGATCTATCAAGTGAAATATATCTGAAATATTCACATAAATCCCCAGTAAATTTATGATTAATCCATCGTGAGCAAAAGAAATTCATGACATTATTAATTCATTAAGTCATGCATTATTGTAATTAAGGATTGCTTAAGTAGATGAATTGTACACTTATAATGAAGTGTTTACATGACAGTGAAACATAAATGTAGCCAGTAAAATGCATTTTGTCAGATGGATTTTTTTTTCTGTTTTATACCAGTTTGCAGACTGCAACAATCTGCCATCTGTCCTGCTATGTATCTCCAAATCAGTTAAAAGAATATAAAAGCTGACATTAAGATATAAAAGGTGAATGTTGTCACATAGCAAAAAAACCAAGACATTGAATATGAAGTTAATGATGAAACAAGAACTTCTACATCTTCAAGTAACGATTAAGTTGCTACAGAAAACACAAATAATACAATATGGAGGCCTCATTCAGTCAATATAAAAATGGTTTGAAACTGTATATGACTTCTTTATCTCACAAGCTGTGGTAGAAATGAATGAATATTGAATATTCTGTTACAGTCCACAGCACAAAACTTTACTTATTTTATATTATTATGCATTCAGCTGACAAAGAATTGTTTTCTGCTTGCACGAAGCATTTTTTCCCACAAAAAGTTTGAACTTTTCTCACAAAAACTTATAGCTAGCTCAAAGGCACCCAGCCCAATTAAATCACATTTTTCCCTTTATTTAAAAGAAATAGTTGAATACAGGTGAAATGTTTTTTATTCTCCACTCTGAATAGTATTTCTCATGTTTTTAGGTTCACACTATACAAGAATTAAGAGGTGCAAAACTATAAAATAATTTAAAAAATAAATTTAGTGATCATGTGATTGGAAGCTTTATAGCTCTGTTCAGCAGTTTAATTACAGGGTTTAAATATATTGTATTTCCCCAAACCTTGATAAACCATGACATATATTGTATTATGAATAATACGTACAATAAATGCAGACATTTGCAGCCATTTGCAGACATTTCTTTTTAAATATTTGTTTTGTAAATTTTACCAATAGTTTTCAACAATTTATGTTTAATTTATTATATATATATGTATCCCAGCTAAATGTATGCAAAATCATTACCAAGAAATTAGTTAGAAATTAGAAACCAATAGTTTTGCATCATCAGACAAAAACAAAACAACGATGATGAAGTACACTCATGGGCACAGTTTTAATTAGGGAACTCTCAGTCTTTTTGGTTTTTTTTTTTTTTTAACAAACCTTTGGCTTCTAGTTGTTTGAGCACAAAAAGCTGCAGCATAAAATCTCACATCAAGTCTGACACTTTCAGTTCAGCTCATCATCAAAGGAGATCATGCAGATGCTGCAGGAAGCACTGGACTGTGCAGAATCTTTACTATGCAGGGTAACTAACACTTCAGTTATCCTAGCATATTAACAGCAAAACACATCAAAGGAGAAGCACAGGATGTTCCTGGGGGGCAATGCTGACATTCTGCATGCCTATAAAGTCTGAAGCAAATCTTTTCTTTCTTAATTATGTTGGCACATTGACACACATGCAAAGACAGACAAATTTTAAACCACCACGACAGAGCAAATGACAACTTTTAAATACAGTACAAGGGTTTCATCTATTACATCTATTTTCTTTTTCTAAAAACAGCCCACTTTGTATCTTTACAAACAGGCCAACCTCATCTGCACACTTCTAGTGCAGACTTTATCAGATGCCATGTTTCACATGTATGACTCACATCTGTTTTTGAGACGGAACAGTCTGACAAAATGTAGAAAAACGCTGACAGCTGCCGTGACAGAGCGCAGCATGCACACAGGTTATGCAAACAGAGAAGTGATTATAACTGACCTCACAGTTCTCATAGTTAATTGGTGTGCATGCCCAAGAAGAACTGCAGTTACAGGATGGAAAAGAGGGAGGGAGGGGGAAAAAAGACAAAAAGTAAAATGCATAGAGCTACAAAGAAATAAATAACAAGTGAAATGAGGTGAGATGCACACAGGAGAGAAATAAGCCATAGATACATATGTATGGTATATCCTGCTGCGCTCAGCTCGGCGAACTAAAGCACTCTCTAAAATCTGCATGCCGTGAACAGAAATAGCTCCTAAACAGGGATGCGTGTCCATCTAGGGCAAGACATATGCATGAGCACTTTCTGCACTTAACTTAGTTGGGCTGTCATAGACATGCCAGGAGGTTGGCCCCATTATCAAACATTCACCACTTGCACCTGAGCGCTAGAGATGTGTGCCAGCTCTCTCTCTCTGTTGGAGAATAACACAACAATCTGTCTATCTATCTATCTATCTATCTATCTATCTATCTATCTATCTATCTATCTATCTATCTATCTATCTATCTATCTATCTATCTATCTATCTATCTATCTATCTATCTATCTATCTATCTATCTATCTATCTATCTATCTATCTATCTATCTATCTATCTATCCATCCCAGAGTTTCTGATAGAAGCCAGATTTGCATCAGTTCTCATAAGCTTTCTTGGGCTGAGGTTTGATAGTTCTGGATAAAATTGCAACACATCTATATGTATAAGATATAAAAAAGTTTTCTGTATTGAAAAAAAAATGAAAAAAATGAAAAAGAATGGAAAAAAGATCCAAGATGGTGCTTGTTAGAGCCGAAAGATAGACTGATGCCATGGAGCAGAGACACTTCTCTGAATACTGACTGTGTCATTTTTGTCCTCTGACCAGTCTAGCAGCAGGATTGGTGACAACAAGCTACAGCTGGCCCACAGTCAATTTTCATTTCAGTTTGCTTTTATGGCATGAGACTTGACATGCACTTTGTACTCTGTTGCCAAAATGTTTCAAGGAGAAAACACACTGCAGGGAAAAAAAAAAAAGAAAGGAAAAAGTATTTTTATTTTGCACACACTCCACCTGACATGTCATATATCACAATCATACTGATGATTTGTTCCTGTATTAAAACATGAGCAAGTAAATGGACATCACTGGGCCACCTGTCTTCCGCAGGGCAAGTCAGTGAAGGCAGCGTGAGCTTAACAGCCAGCTAAGAGTAATAAAGTTTGACAGTGCTAATCAGCCAAGCTTGCTCATTAAGCATCTCTGTACCAGATTACCGTGGCCAGGGTCTCTCCTCTTGGCTTTCTCTTTCATCTCTTAGCAGCAGAAGCACAAAGCCCAGCGGTCTCCTCATTAGACAGGCTTATTGCGTTAATTCAGCCCAACATAACACACTCAGTTGGAGCTGTTCCAAATAATTTGTGTTTGCTGCTAACAGGATGCCGACTGCTTTGACCACTGGTACAGCTGAGAGGACTGATGTTTGGCAACGTTTGGGCTCTTCAGATCATGGAAGCATCCACTTACAACAGATGACATTCGTCCACAGTCACAGTGACTGCCAAAATGTAGCCAGCAGCTAAACCACTGACTTCTACAAATTTCAAACATCAACTTAGACACACACACACACACACACACACACACACACACACAAAGATAGACTGAAGATTATATGGTAATCTCCTGATAACCATAGTTCAGATTGGTCTGGACTACATACATATGAGATGTTATATAAGCAAATTAAATTGCAAAGTGATTATGTAGCCTAATATCTTTTTTTTTTTTTTTTTTTTTTTTTTTTTTTTTTTTTTTAATAGTTTGAAGAGACTTAGCAGAAATTTGAGAGGATATGGAAAATCCTTGCATAATGTTATCTAATAATTCTCATAGTTTGCCCATTATTAAAAACAGATGAAGCGTATTCCCAGAGGCTTTATACATGTGCACATTTGCACGCATATAAAGCAAGCCAACAAAATTTTGGGTTGCATTATGTATAAAATGTGTTATGTAAATCTGCCTTGCCATGTTGCATTCAATGAGAGACTTGTAGACATAAAACATGGTTTCACTGACAGATCACTTATATAAAACTGCTCATGCAATCCCATCAAAATCTGATAAAGACTGGTTAGTTTATTTATTTGCTTTAGGAGTCAAAAATACGATGACCCTCATGACTTCTTCATATGCTCATCATTACTGGAGTTCAATTCTAAAATAGTGGAACGTTGAAAAAGTATTTAACAGGGTTTATATCTATGTACTCTGTTTATAAGGTATAGTGAATGTATAAGCCTATAGTTAAATAAAATGTCATTTTAAGAGCCTGCAGATGCAGACTAATGACATTTCAGCACCATGGACAGCACTACTTTCCGTAAATATTGAAGTAAACACAAACTGTGCAGTATACATACATACATACATACTTACATATATATATATATATATATATATATATATATATATATATATATATATATATATATATATATATATATATATATATATATATATATATATATATATATATATGTATATATATATATATATATATATATATATATATATATATGTATATATATATATATATATATATATATATATATATATATATATATATATATATATATATGTATGTATATATATATATATATATATATATATATATATATATATATATATATATATATATATATATGTATGTATATATATATATATATATATATGTATGTATATATATATATATATATATACGTATATATATACATATATTTATACATACATATATATATATATATATACACATATGAATATTAACTCAATAAAAACCATGTAGATTTGTTGTGAGCCAGCTCTTTTAAACTTGTGCCATATGAGAACGAGTAATAGATGAGTTGCAATTCTCTTTCAAGTAAATTAAAAAAAAAAACGTGTGAGCTTGAAAATTAAGCAGTTAAATTAATATAGTCTCATAATGAAAGATACATGTTTGCATTAATTATTCACCAGGCTTGTCTCCATGTTGAAAAGGCAGTAGCTAAGCTATTCTCGCAACTTTCCACTCTGTGTTTTGAAGACTCCTCAAATTAACGACCACTCATGTTTAAGTTTCTATATCAGAGAGCAGAAAAGAAAGACAAGATGTAAACCCCATAGAAAAATAACTTGGTAAGATCTTGCCACTGAGCCCAAAACGTGTCCATTTTCCATACAACTATTTGTTTCTTTAGCCGAAAGTTGTTATATTTAGACATCCTTTCATACAGGCAGAGCAGGACTATAAAGTAGCAGGTGAAAAGCCACTTAGCCTACCTGATGCTGCTTGCATCCAGCCACAGATCTTATACACGGTGGAGGTGCTCAGGAGGAAGAAGAGGCTGAAGCAGCCGATGCAGGTGACCACCAGCATCATTGACATTCCAATGAAAAAGGAGGCGGCCTTGAACGCACCAGAGGGGATGGCGGAGAACTCAGTGAAGCTGCCCTGGCAGGCCAGGTTTCTGGAGTGTCCGTCTCCAATGCAATAGTGAAAAAGGCCGAAGTAGCCGGCCTTTGGTGTGTCCACGCCATCCCCAATCCAATAGGGCTGCGAGAAGATGGTCACGTTAACAATACCGAACAGGATAGTAAAAATGGCCCACAGAAGTCCGATAACACGGGAATTGCGGACGTAGTTGGTCTGGTACAATTTCGCAGCTTCTGCAGATGGTAGCATTGATGCGGCAGATCCAGGTATCATCTTACGCAATCCCGAAATCTAAATGAATGCTGCGATCCGCTCGTGTCCAAAGCGAGGATTGAACATCTAGGCTATCGCATCAACAACAAGCAGAATTGGGGGGGCTTATGCATGTGCAGCTGTAACACATCTGTCAGGGGCGATCACCTCATGACGTGGCATCCCAAAAAACCAAGCCAGTGAATCAAACTGTGGGCTTAAACCCTGGAAACGACTCTAGAAACTAAATGGCCAGCTCTGAGAGAAGCTGCCTCTGTGCAACGTGCTCCGTCCAGCCGGCAGACGTGCTCATCGCTGCCGCAGTTTGGTGTCCTTGGAAAATTCCGACTGGAAAAGAAACGTGTTCTCATCCGGCAGCTACAGCCTATCAGCATATGATGCACGCGTTTCTTGCACAGCCCAAAGAGAAAAGGCAACAGCCTGGATGTAACGAGCAGTTTCAATTTGTCTCCAAAATGGGTCGCGTTCAGGAACGCGTAACAAGCTTGTTCACTTACGATTACTTGTCGCGATTACTCATTCAGAAAATACGACAGCCCCCCCCCCCCATCAGGATCGTCAAACGGGAATTTATTCTTTATGACAGAATCGCGGTGATGCCAGTGAAGCTGGTAGTCAGTCAGAGGAAGAGGAGGAGGAGGGGGAGGAGGAAGAGGGGCGGGGCGCACAGATGGTGGACGCAGAGGCAGCCCGAGCACGCGATGCGCGCGGCCGTCCGTGCAAACAGTTACACTCTCCTCCTGGATTTATCGACATCCAGTGAATTGAAGAAATATCATGAAGATTTAAAGTTGTGCATAAAAGAGCAGGGACGTTTGTGCTTATTGCAGCTTTTAACGACCCGAACATGATGGTCGCTCAACACTCGAGTTCTTGATCTGCTGCTGCTACTCTGATACCAAGAAGTTATATAACACCCCCCGAAACTATCAATGATGCCCTGGGGGAAAAAAAAGATTATGGGCTTTGCAGGATAAAGAAAATGTGGAAATATGGAGAATTTTCAAGTTTCTCAAGTGAAACGGTGTAGATACAAGAAAATAGAAGGATGCTCAAGACCTTCTCTTTGCTCACAAGAAACCTATTGACCGAGGAAGATGTTCAAGCATCAAGATTAATCAAAGCAGTTTGTCTGAAAATTAGAAATCAGAAAATGTACAATAATGCCCACCAAACACAAATGAATGGAAACTGGAGTGAGAGCTTGGGTGTGATGTGTAGAGACCAGCTGAAGAATCAGTGGTTTGAAGGCCAAACATCATGAACAGCAGAAATCAAGGTGGGAACAAGAGAAACAGTAATGACTGTGGTTGATGTTAAACAAGTAACATTCATTAATGAATCAGTAATCTACAAGGAGACATAGACATTTTATAGCAGGTCCAATGAAATATAGAAAAGTTTAAGAACAACTGCCCTAGGTATATGTTTCTACAGTCATTCATTTTCATGCATTTTACGCACTGCTTGGTTCAATTCAGGGGTGCGAGTAAGCTGAAGCATCCCAGTTATTAGCAGACGAGAGGAAATACAGTTATTTTATGTAATTGCAAGTGAGGTAAGGAAACAGACGTAATGAAAGTCTTTACCTCCGAATGCAGACCTGCACACAGGATTTTTTTTTTTTTTTTTTTAGAAATTTTGGTCTTCAGTCAGTGTTTGGGAGTAGAACAGTGCATCCTGCCACAAAGCAAACACGGTTAAAACTTCCTCAAGACATCATCTCAGTGACATGACCAGCACATGAGGTAAATCCCATTTACTGATATATTTCTGTCTGTAGGAGAGAGTTGATGATCAGCTTGAATAATTCAAATCCAGCTTTTCATTTTATTTGTGAAGTCAATACCTGAAATAAAGTAAACTGTTAAAAAGAACAACAAAAACAAGACAACAAAACGTCATTTTTTGTTTCACAGTTTATTAAAAGTACAATCATCACCCAAGTGTGGTTAATCTATATCTTTTATCAGGAGTAGTGCTGATAACACTTGTTTAGATTTGTGTCCTTGGGAGTTATCAGGTGAAAATAAAATAAAACAAGCAAAAGGCAAAAAAAAGAAAATGATCAGAAAATGACTACAGACCATATGAACTTCCTTTTCCAGTTATTCAGGCATAAGATAATTGAAGTAAATATTTTGTATTCTGTTACCATTTGCCCCTTATGTACAAATGAATGCTAGGTTGACAATTTATATGAAGGTCTGTTATAACTTCAATGATAAGATACTGTACGTAAAAACAGATTATAATATGCAAGAGCACAGTTACAAAACAATATATAAATGTACATGGGCCGCTGCATCGTGGATGTCTGTCTTGCCATTAACATAGAATAACATATTCAGGTTTTACACCAACATGTTTCCATCCTGTTGATGGAGTGGCGACCTGTCCAAGGTCTACCTGTCTCTCATCTGCTAATAGCTGGGATAGCTTCCAGATTCCTCATAACCCTGAACTGGATAAAGTGGTATAGAAAATGAAAATGAATGACTTAATTAATTATAAATGAATGAATCAATGAATGAATGCTCCCATTCAAACAATAATAAAAGCCACACTCATGTCAGACAGCAGGACAATGCCAAATCCCACTTCATTCACTGTAACACCATTACCTTATAGTAGAAAACTTTAGAGACTTAACTGTAAAAGAAAATCTGTGTCATAAATCTTCCATCAAGATAGAAAAGGAAAACATTTTACCTTCCAATCTTTAAACTGTCTTTTTTCACATGTTTACAGTGTTGATGAAAGAACAATGGTTCTGATACGTTTTCACACTTTTTTAAAATGATCTTATCAACATCAAATTTAAAATGACAAGATATCTTTGTAAATGTATAAAATAATAACATTCTCATTTTCTCTCAGTGCTTTCTGTTCCAAATTCTCATCATGAGTCACAACGCTGCTCTTTAGCTGTAAACCATCTTTGAAATGGACTTGTTTCTGTATGAAATGCATTGTCCTGATTTACTTGCTCCCTTGGTGGCCACACTGCATAATGCCAGTTATGCATGGATTAGTGCTCTGAGGATTTACTGTTTGATGCAGATTTATGAAAGCGCTGATAGATTTGAGTTCATTGGGCACAAATACTGTAGAACGTTGAGTCATGCAATATGCAGTGCTGTGACACAAAAAAAAAGATGGATTAAAATAAAGAATAGAAAAACTGAAATTAAGAAACATGTTGATTTAATTCAAATGAATGCTAATATAGAACAATTAGCATGTCTATCTTATTAAGATACTGCATGCATATGAGACTAATCTAGGTCATTGTATAAGTGCCAGAGAAATGAAATGACAATCTAGTCAACCTGATGGATGAACATTTCAATAAATAGTGGGCTTTAAAGTAGGGATTTACTCAGTTTGTATGAAGAAAGATAAAGCATTAAGAGCATTTACTAAAAAAAAAAACCTGGAATGAAATTGTGTCTTCTGGGGAAAAAAAAGAAAAAAAAGAAAAAAAACAAACATATGGTCTAACAAAGAAAATTCTGTTAAAACCTTTGCTCACCAAGTTTGCACCAACTAAATTAAAAGTAGGACTTGATCTGAATTATATGGGCCAAAGATTAGTGGAACTTGAAGTAATTCTTGTTTTTAGTTATATTATTATTAATAATAATAATAATAATAATAATAATAATAATAATAATAATAATAATAATAATTATTATTATTATTATTGTTATAGCCTTATTCACATAGCATATTTTAAACATAAGTGCAGTCCTAAGCATTTTACAATTAAATGAATAAATAAAAAACAAGAACTTGAACTGTCTGCTTTATGAACCTCTTTGTGGTCATAACGCAACTCTTTCTGTTTATTTTAAATGTGTCATTTTTCAAATCACTGACTTCTAATTTTTGTTTTGTCATTTAATATCTGTTCCTTGCCAAATTTTTTCTTTTGCTAATACTTATTGCCACATTTGGTGTGGTTTTTCACTCCTTTGAGGTTGTCAGACACCTCTGTGTTATATTGCATTTCTGTATTTTTATGCCCATCTTGATTCTGTTTGTTGTCATGCTTATTTTCTGTGCAATGGATATTACAATATATTTGTGTAGATTTTACATCCGTTCGGCGCTCTTTCTAGTCTCTTTGGCATTATTTTGTTTTACTACTTGCCTACTTTTTACTTGTCAGTTCTTGTTATTCACTCAAAATATGTTAATATTCACCAGTTTAAATACTTGGGCCACAGTATCAGGATGACCCCTTCAATCATTTTAAAATGTAGTGAATGGTTATTTATCTTTTTTTTTTTTTTTTTGTCTTGTCCAGCATTTAAGCAAGCATACTGATGTTCTGGATGCTGTGTTCTGCTGAGCAAATTTATTTTGCCAAGGGGAACTTTTCTAGATGTGAATGGTTATTTATCTAATATAGGTGTATAACTCCAGTCCTCCAGGTCCACTGTCCAACAGATTTAAAACGTTTCCCTACTTCAACACACCTGACTGAAATTAACGGCTAATTATACAACCCTATACAACCAGCTGATGGAGCCATTTGATTTGAAGCAGGTGTGTTGCAGCTGGAAAACATCAAAAACCTGCATCACAACGGTCCACAGGGGCTGCAGCACAAAGAATCAGAACTTCATTAGAAAAAAGCACCCTCCAATGTACATGAGATTAGTTTAGCAAGAGAAGCTAGAAATACAGCTAACATTGCATCAAAGTATAAGCAAATAACATCATGATCAAATATTGTGGTTTTGCCACATTTACACCTATTGTAAAGGGCATGTACAAATATTTAAGAAATGAAAGACTGCAAATAATTTTATATTTGACAGCTACAGAAAAAGTATTTACTAGCACTATACAAAGAGCAACAATATCAAGAGTTGCCAGCAGAGCTGTTTCTTCCTATAGGCAAACTAGGCAGATGCCTTGGGCCCCCAAGCCACCAGGGGGCCCCAAAGCTGCAGCTTCAGCCTCTTCTGAGGAGAATTAAAATGTCTGATTTTATCTGTAGCTCTCTCATGTATTTATTTCACCCCTTATAAAATTTGCTTCTGCTATTAATGATCATAATCTGTTCAGTCTTTTGTCATTTACTTTGTAAAGTAAATGAACAAGTCTGAATTAAAATGGAAATAAGGAGATTCAATAAGTTCTTTAACTGTTCAGATAGGCTACTTTGTAATTGTCTTGACAGTAAAATTTTGGGCAACAAAGTCAGTGACTATGTATTCGTGGAAAAAGGACTCAGAAGATGCATGGACCTTTTCTAATTGAATGATTTGAAAGTGGACAACATTGTCACTGTCACACACAGTCTCAGAAATATCTGAGAGAGGGAGAAATAGTTCCTTGAGAAGGGTAAATAAAAATTCATGTGCACATGTCCCTATCACATGGATCTCAATTGTATACCTCAGTCCATAAAGAAATTAAATAAATGTATTTAATAGATATGTGTGCAAATACTAACAACCCTCTATGCAAATGTTATGAGGTTTTAAAATCAATCCATAAAATAAAGTGGGGATTGGCTGCAGAGTTCCACTACAAGGACAGTTCTGGTGCAGGCTCCACTCTCAGGACACCATCACCGTCGGGCAGGAAGAAACAAACTTTCCTTCACTCACCCCTCCCTCACTCAGTGTGATTGTATGAAGAAGAAGGTTTGCCAACCACCAATAAAAGGCAGCAGAAGAAATAAGCATTGACTGGTGTTGAGGAAGTGGTTGCCCTGCATTACAAACCTTATATATTGGACAGTAAGAACCTCCATGACAGGACCTGAGAAAGTGACCAAGTGGAAATCCATTACAAAGAATGGGCATATCAGTGACAACTCTGCTCCCAGTGTGCTCATCCAGAGACTCAAATAAATAGTTTCAACAAGGTTAGTGCATTTTGTCATTGGTTGGATCATTATGACTGTATGTTGTTTAATAAATAAATAAATAAAAAATTATCTTTTTTTTTTTTTTTAACTCCGATGGCACTATGCAATTTTGAGCTACTTATGAACAAAACAGTTCTTTGTGATGTGTTAAGGTCAGCCATGACCACCACATATCAGCTATAGTGTCATTGTTTGTTTTGCTTCAAAGAATGTAGTTTTTGAGTTTATGGTCAAAATATTGTTTATTCTATACTCTCATATTTTTTAGGATAATAAAGTTTCACTTCATGCCATCAACAATAAAAATAAATACATTTTCCATTTTTTATTTTCATTTTGTGAGAGCTTATATTTTATATAAGACAATGCTTATATTCAAATACACGTCATTACTTTTTACATTCACAAATTTTTGTATAAAAAACAGAACAAAAAAAAAAGAAGAAAAAACAACATGTTTGAAAATTTTTAACAAATTGGAAAAGAGAGGCTTGTGCGTGTGTGTGTGTGTGGAGTGTAAATTATATATTTTATATGTATTTACACACACACACACACACACACATACACACACACATATATATATATATATATATATATATATATATATATATATATATATATATATATATATATATTTATTTATTTATTTATTTTTTTCAAACTGTATCTTTATAAAGTGATGGATGGCAGAGAACTTTTTACAGCTTAACCAGAACAAAATTGAAGTTTTATAATTATTGGTCCTGAGGACAAGGGGGAGAGCATTTTATTAAATTTACATTTGAATCCCTCCTAGTGTGTGAGCTGGATTTCATTCCAAATATAAAAAAATGTAACAAAAACAGATTTTTATCATCTAAAAAGCATCTCCAGAGTCCACCCATTTCTCTCTCTTGCCAGCACAGATCACAAATGCATGCTTGTAATTCTAGTAGGTTAGATTACTGTGATGCCCTGCTCTCTGGTCTTCCCAATTTACAGCCTACAATTACTTCAGAATTCAACAGCACGAGTTCTGATAAGGAACAGAGGGCAAAAAATACTCTCTCAGGAGACTTGGTCAGACATTTTCCCAGCAGACCCTCACAACACATTTAGACCTGCCGACTCTGACCAGTTGTGGTGGAAATTATGCGCATAGTGTAGTTTTGATGTGTTATTCCTTTATTAGGCTTCTTTTATGTAGTAGTTCAGAAAGCTTGCTTTAGTAGGTTCATATATAAAAATTAATTTTCTGTTCAAGGCCTGTTTCAGTTTTGACTCTTGTTATCCTCGAGCGGGCAGTTGTTTTGACTAGTTCTGCCAGAAGAAGGTTGTTTGTGTATGCTTAAAGAACACTGTAACACCCTGAGCAGGGGCAGAGCTCTCGAGACCTCTTTCTCGCAACATCTGTACACGGTCAATAAATTGAACAGAAAACAATTGATTTCTAGAATTATTTCTCATCAGATAAATTCCACGACACCAGTATCCTCCTCCACTATCTGAGAAAACTCACCACCAGGTGGTGATCAGTTGACAACTCCATCCCTCTCTTCATCCAAGTGTCCAATCTTTTATTTATGTTGCTTATTTTGTTAACTTGCACAAGAAAAAAACCTTTATATTTTTGTAGGCTACTGTCAAATTTAGATCCTCTGATAAAATGTTTGACAAAGGTGACTGGTTTCAGTCACTGTACAGGAAATTAAACTGTTGATTATGTAATATGTAATACTGAACTTACTCTGCCTTTTTGTTGCGCCATTGCTTATCACGTTGTACTGAAAAACAACTTGCGAGTTGGAGTGATGTCGCTCCCTGACCCTGACCTCTGATTGGCTGCACCCCTGACCAATGGCGGCATGCAGTCTGGCGACGTCACGCACAACCCGACTCAGCTCGCTTGGAACCTGGGCTGAGGAGTTACAAAAACTGTAACGGTTAACTGGTACAAATGCCTAGTGGAAAACACTACAAACCGAGCCGAGTCGAGTTGAGACAAGCTGATACTAATGGAAAAGGGCCATAAGACTTCTCCCAACTGGTCCATATTCAGCCCCCTTGCGCTGGCAGGGTTCTGGACCTGGCTCATGCGTCTTCTTTGGATACCCAAGGAAAAAAAAAGACATTAATAATTATGAATGATAAACGGAATGAGTCATGGATAACTTACTTCAAGCTGATTCATATAATTTTAATTGTCTACATTCTATCAAAATATGATGACTGTGTGAACATATTTGGGTAAACAATAGTTGCGACTTTATGCGCATCAGTCACGGGTTGCAGTTTTTTGGTTGCTTATTTACCTACCTGGAGTTCTTCCTTTATAAACATGCAAATCAAGTACAACCAATATCGCGTTGGAAGTGGGGAAAATATATGAAAAAAATATAACAGAGTAGTGGAAGACAGAAAGTGAATGAAGGACTGTATCCAGCACCAGGTGAGAGATGATTCAAAGCGTTCTGGCGATTTTCCAAGTGCGAAAATTGCGCTGACTACGCAGACTTGATACCTGGCTAGGCTAATTAGCCTACTTTCCTGTTGATTTTTATTCCTCCCTTTTTCTTTTAAACGAGGGATAGTATAAACAGTGTTAATATGTCAAATAGCGAAGCTAAATGGGCTTAGCAAGTCGAATAAATGGCAAATCTGTTGAAAATAGGATATTTTTAGCATTTATATGTTTGTTACAATAGTGCTGTTGTTGAGACTACGAAAGCTGCTCCAGCTAATATAACAGGTGTAAGCTGTTTAAAGCAAATTAGCATGTTTAATTAGCAGCTTAATTGAAGACAGCTGTGTTCCTCAAGTTTATGACGGCTTTACTACATACCGATGGTTTCCTGCCACAACAAACAAAAATGTTGTTATTATACCAAATGGTTCATTTCGGAACGGGGGGCAGTTCTACAGCAGTTCTATAGCAGTGACAGGTAAGGTGCCATGTGAAGGTATTTCAGTCATAGAAACTAAGTATAGAGAATACAGCAATCTTTCTGTTTTTGGTTTTGTAAAAATTACACTTTGGCTTTTAAAAGGTGCACTGTGACAACTTTATGACCATCCATATCTTAAATATAAATAAACATTCACGTTATTGATATTTTTTTAACCCACATATAAATATTCTACACATTAACACTTTTAACAGTAGTTTTAAACCGTGTTAAACCTAAAAAAGCAAATGAAAAAATAACATACAGTAATGCAATACCTCATTTGACCACCAAGGATCAGTATAATCTAACATTAGAAAGCAGCATAGTCAGATTAGATGATAATTCAGTGCCTGTCAAGTGGCCTGTATTTCCAAAGATCAAATATGGAGATGTTTATAGCTACTGTTAGTATAATCATGTAAAAATGTTCCCTTATTTCATGCATTGAAATAACATTTCAAATAGCTTTTGCTGTATAAATACGAAGAAGAAAAAGCTCCTAGGTGCTCTTGAAGATGATTGATGACAACACTAATCACATTTAATCTATAGTCTGATCCCACTGAGACTTGTAATGCAGATTTAAAGGCTGTGTGCTACTTACACTCTTTGCCCCCTGGACTATGAGTCACTGAGCGTGGTATGCAAAAAGCATTAAGATGTAGAATTAATAGTTATATATATATGAGACCAGATTTAGGATGTGTTATGCAGTGGGAATTGACATAGAAGATAAAGTGCAACTGCACACCTATATAGCTGTAACCCAGTAAGACTGACAGGATGTTAACTGTGTCAGCGTTACTCTGAGCTGCTTAAGATGGACTTGATCGTCTTAATGGAAACGCTAGTGAAAGGGAAGAACACAAAGTATTAAAACAGGAAATTGGTTAGTTTTGGTGTGAAAATGGGAGAGAATTTAAATGCTGGGACTGAAAAGGGAACAGTGCCTTTGAGGGTTGACAAAAAAGAATGACTGGTTGAGGATGAGAGAGATTTGCCTCCTTCAATTTTGGGATAAAAGATGGGCTTGTGTATATTTGCATGTTTGAGAGAAAAAGAGTGAATGAATGCCAAAGAGAGAAAGCCTGGGTGTGTTGAGATAAGCCTGGGTCGTTGGGTGCTTGTTGTTTTCAGGGGCACATTGTGTACATGGGACTGTGTGTATTTATATGTGCACATGATGTTTGCCACTCATTGTTGAGTAGTTTTTTGGTACCACAAACAGCTATTTCCAAAGTGCTGACCCAAATGCCATATTTTGTTAGTATACCCCTCTTCTGTTTTATTGTTTCCAGCCTCTGAATGGAGCAAATACACTATATTTTTTAAAAGTTTCCCTACTGTTTTTTACTTTGTTTATTAATTTATTTCATGTATTCAAAATCTTTTTCTATCATCATCATTTTGGACACACGGCATGTTCTGTAATGTCGAATTGCCATCCTGTAATTCCTAGTGAAAAGTCAAAAGCATTGCAAAAAGGCACTACATGTTATAGAACTGAATTGGAACTCGATCATGTTGGATCATGCGCGCTTTGATATCTATTGATTTGTTCTGCTATCACTTGTCACTTGATGGACCACTTACTGTAGAGGAAGTTGTAATTTAGAGAGTAAATTTTCAAAAGGGCCCATTTAAATGACATTTATGCTAAAATTGTATATAAACTGGTTGTTAGATGTTGTTAGATGAACATATAAAACAGTCACTGAAATTACTTATTGAAAAACTTATTGAATAACAGCTGTACATGATCAGTCTTATAATCAGGTTTGAGTCAGATCAAGTAATACATGAAATAATAATACACAAAAATGAAGATTTTTTTTATTACTATTTTGTTAAAGGGTTCCACAGACCTCTTTTTTCAATATTGTCTTGTAATAATCAAATCATTGTGTTCTTCATACTATTTGTCAATGCACTTTGGCAGACTTTCCCCCTCTGTTCTTTGTTTTTGTTTTTCTATTCAGTCAGCATCAGAGTAATCGTGGCATTATCAATGCAAAATTATCCCCAGCCCGCTGGGCAGGACCACAGTTTCAATAGCTGAAAGGGCTGATTAAACTCTCAGGAAGTTTCTATAGTTTTTTACTTTTCACAGTTGTCGAGGTGACCCCTACTGTGTCACATAAACACTCCCTTGCAGTCTGATTATCATTACAATGCTGACACTGCCACTTTCCCTCACTGTCAGGAGGACTCATATTTATGTATTTTCATTGTAATTACAAGGCAATGTTTTTGAATTTCAGTAGTGCCCTTGTTTTCCCCCACTGGTGCTTTTCATCCACATCACAGATCAAACTGAAATTCTGCCAACACTTTGCCTCCCAGAGCCACTGAGAATAAATCTCACCAGTCAACAAAAGATAAAACACCAAAATAAAAACTGGAGAGGCAGTAAAATCAACACAATGAGAGGGTTTTGTTGAATAGTCTTGGTGTGGGGGTATGCCTGATGCGGCTTGTGTTGGAATTTGTTCATTACTGGAGAGGAATGTGCGTGTTTGTGACGTTTGTGTCTGTCAATGTTAAAATCTTCTATGATTTTGAAGAATCACCTGTAATATTTATCAGATAACCTTATTAGTTTTTTGATAAATATATTGAAAAACTCTTTTTTTAATTTTTTTTTTTTTTATAAATAGCCAGTCCTTTCATATATATACCTGATATAGATACTTTATATATATCAAGTATATATAAAGTACATATTTGCTACTCAAACTTTGAACAATCATCTCTATTCTTAGTGAATGAACATTAGTTCACAAACAGGAATGTGACAGAAGTACTAATTCATTCTTTTGCTTCTGTCTTCTTGATTTGTTGACAATAAAATGAGATACACTTACTTTTAATGAGTAAAATGTGATATCACAACATGTACAACCGTACAGGGAGTTACAGTAAATGCTAATTGTATGTACTCTGATAAAAGTTTCGTGGGATAAGGAGATGTTTAGGTGGTGCCTGGAGTCTGCTTTCTTGGCCTTTTTTTTTGTCTTTCCAAAATATTTACAGTGCGCTCTTAGACTAATATCCCCCTAATGAGCCATGTCCAAGATATACCACTGGGCCCAAGCATATATCTTTAAAATTTATAACAAGTAGAATAACAAATTGTTCATATTTATATAAAAAAAATACTTAAAAACCTTGAAGCAAGAATATGGCAAGAGATTAATAGTTCTTATCAATATTACTGTTTTTGTGCTGACTGGCTGAGTTTAAATCTGCCTTGATTTAAGGTCTGGTCTTTGCTGTAAATGATGTTGATATGAATGTGCACAATGATCTGCAATTGCTCTGTTCAAGATTCAAGATTCCTTTATTTGTCACACAGTGGGGAAATTTATGATAATACAGCAGCAAAAGAGAACACAGCAAAAAGAGCTAGGCAAATAGAGATAATAATAAATACAAAATAAGAAAACAGTTGTTTTTTTTTTATATATATTGAAATAATACAAGAACTTATTAAGGAAACCTTCAAGTGCCGTTTAAAATCATCATTATAAAGGACATAAAAACTTAAAGAAAAGTCACGTTTACTCGTTTAGTTTTGTAGGATCTGGAAAAGAACAAAGAAAAAACAAAACACAACTTTGACTCAACAAGTGTATGTCCAAAGATTTACCTCTAGAGGGCAACCTTAGAAAAGACTTGTAACCCCATGGTGTTTTTTTTTTTTTTTTTTTTTTTTTTAGTAGACTATAGGAATGTTAGAAAACACCTGCCATCTCCAAAGGTGTGTTTGTGTGTCTGTGTGTTTCCTTTTTTTTCTTTTTGATGATTAAAACTCATTTGAGATTTACTGAATGTTAAAATGGAGACTTTATCACATCGCTGTGACAAACAAGCTCTTGTAGTGACACATATTCCCTATGGTGGCACAGTGATGCCAGCTCTGTTTGTTTCTTGTGATTGTTTGAGCTTGTGTGTTTATACATATGTAGTAATTTTATCTTTTGCATTATGAGACAGGTCACATTGGCTTTGCTGTGTGTGCCTCACCAACAGGAGAGAGTCAGGAGCAGCGGACACCTATGAACAAAAGCTGAATGTTGAAGAGGGAGATTTCTTTACAGCAGGTCAGATTACCTACATACTTGGACTTCCTTTCACTGTCTAGTGAAAACACTGGGCAGCAGCTCCTTGTTTCTCTCAACCTGTCCACACATCACAATCCTTCTCACTCCCTTGCTCTCTTTCCCCTCAGCTCAATCGCACCACACTGGCTCTCTTTTCTTAGCAAACCTTTCTCTCATCCATTATTGAGACTTGTTTTTTTTCCTTGAGTCTCAGAATAAAGAAGGAGAACAGATCTTTTGAATCTTTAATATCCTACATAAAAAATGTAACATCAGTCATTTCTCTACAATACGAGCTAGTAAACTTCTAGTAGGATACAACACGCTAAGTCATGAGATGACGCTAGAAAAGGATAGAGGAGGGGAGAAAAAGGCAGGTAGTCATTTATTATTTTCCTGGAGGGAAAATATATATTTACAGGAGGGGTTATCAAATTTTTCTCCATGGAACACCCTGAAAAACAAAGCTTTTATTATTATTTTTTTTTAAATGAAAACAGGTAGAGGAAAAGGAGGTGAAGTTGAACTAGAAACAATTTTTTAACTTTCGAATGTTAACTGATTTTCTTTTTCTACCTTGCTTTTGTGTTCTCTAAACATACCAATGGGAATAAAATCAAACTTCTGATGTTTTTTTCATGTAGGTTTTGCATACTAAGGTTCTTTCTTTTAGACAAGAAATTAATTTGTAAGAGCATTGGGTGTATTTCTGCGTTATTTGTTTGAATATGGTTATTTTATGCTCCAAAATGACCTAAATGATTTCAGTAATATTGTACTTAGAGTTTTGGATGTCCATGAAAAATGTGCATCAATGTAATGTGTGTATGAGTGTGTGTGTGTGGTCATGCCTACAATATTATATGATACTCAATGATTACATTAGTTTCACAATGTGGGTGGAGTGTCCAAGGAAAGGTCCAAAGTCTCTTAATCAGTTGGTTGAAATGAACCTCGGCCATACCCAGGATCCCATTTGAAGGAATCATGATTTTTTTTCTTTTACAATGATTTGATCTTGGTCTGATCTTTTTCTGTAGCTGCTGTTACATAGTTCATTACAGTGGGAGGCTTTGTGCTGGAGATATGCTTTCTTGGTAGAACTGTGAGGAGAAAAAAGAGGTTTAAAATAAGCAGGAAGTGGTACCTGATACAGAGAGTAGGTTGTGTAAATCATCGTTCTTTTGTCTTTTATGACACATTAAGAATGCCAGGCTCCTGATTGTGTTCATATAAGTACTTGATGTATTCACAAGAGTAGGGAGTGAGGGGAAAGCGGCATACAGGTTAGAAGAAAGAACAAACTGATCAGCCCACACACTCACATGCATCGTAACCGCACATCACTTAGTGTATTTGCTGACACATTCATACATTGAATCACCAGCTGATGTTCTGGAGATTTTACTCGGGTTTTGAGTGGAAACTTGCTGTAGAAATTTGTTGGCAACTATGACAGACATTTGCGTTTTCACATCTGTAGAATATTTTAAGACCTTAGTGGGGTTATAAAAGTGTGGTACATCACAAAATTGTGTGTTTGTGTGTTTTATTAAATTCACTAAACTATTTTATTTTCTTAATAACTAAAGTGACATGTTTTATTTTTTTATCTTCATTATGAAAAGACATTGACTCAGCTGTGGTGGCTTTAGAGAAGTTTATAGTTTCACAAGGACATGATAAACATTTCTTAACTGAACCTGTGTTCCCGCCTCCAGAAGCACCTCTGTATTACAGAATTATCAAGTTGTTACTGTGGTACTGACATTGGGATTCGTAACAAGAATAACTATGGTTATGTTGGAGGGGGAGTGAGATTTATCCAGATAAAAAGTACCAGAAAAAGATGCAAAAGAATTTGAGAAAAACAGCAAAAAACTTTGTAGTTTTATTCTTCTTCTCCTTGTGTTTTTGAATGGTTATAAGCAACTTTAAAGTTGTGTATCACAACTACCAGCTGGTGTCAAAACGTAAATGTGAACTCTGACCTCAGAACGGCCCACTAGTGGATTACTTAACAGCCACGGCAGAGTAAAAGATGCATGGGAGTATGAAAGTGGATCTATGACAATGTTTGAAATGGACGTACCTATTTGCTTACATAAAGGGGAGCTTAAATGTACCTTTAGACTATGCTTCAGCAGAGTTGATCAATAAGTACCACTGCAGGAAGGTTTCTGACAAGCCATCTAAGTAGTCAGTAATCTTACAGGTTATTGCAGAGATCACCAACTCCAGACCTCTTGAGCAAGTGTGCTGTAGGTTTTTGATCTCTGCAGCAGCACACCTGAGTCACATTAATGGCTCATGAAGAGGCTGTGGAAAACTTGCCAACAAGCTGTTGGAGGACCATTTTATTTGAACCAGATGTGTTGTAACAAAGAAATACCAAAAATGTGGAGCAGACAGTCCTAAGAGGTCTGGAGTTGGTGATCCCTGGGTTAGAGGAGGGGTTCTGAAACAACCCTTCATCAGTTGTTATGTTGTTACAGGGATGTTATTAATGTGCGTGGGCAGGGGAAGCATGCAGACGGGGTCTGTGTGTTTGTTTGGAGGGAAGATTTCAGAGTTTTGTTCTGGTTGACGCCAACAGTAAACCTTTTTTGAGGCTCTAAATAAAGTAACAGATACCTCAATCTATTGTCTTCAATGGTTCCTGTACTTGTGGACATTACAACATATATTCTATTAGTTACGCTCAAATTTCATGTGATATTGGCACATTCATATATTAGATTTGCTTTTTCTTTTTGTAATAACAGCAGATATTAGACATCTTATATTTAGTTTGTCATCTGTTTACATTAAAATTATTTAAATAAAATTCAACATTTATACATAACATTTATACATACATGTGTCTGTGGGAGCAGGCGAGTTTGGATGCAAGTTATGCAGGAGCAGGTGGGAGTGACTGAGACAAGCAGCAGGAGTGGGTGGTGATGGTCAGAATTTCAGCAATACAGCTGTCCACAATGAATAATCAAAGTGAACCAATCACATACATCATTTGGGAAATTAAATAAATAAATGATGAATTATTGCCTTTAATTTAAAAAACAAAAGAACTTGATGGAAAATAAATTAAATATAACCTTAAAGTGAACCTTTTTTAATAGTTAACCCCTTATCTCAGGTAAGTCTTTTTCAGGAGAGCTGATCTGCTTTTCAAGGGATCTGAGCTCCTTTTAGTTCTCAGTAATTCAAATCCTGGGTTCAGTGATGCGGTATAAAGGGGATTCTTATAGGCATCGAGATATCAGGATTTGATAAGTATCTGTTTGATAGAGCTTCTGAAATTGAGCTCTGGAAAAGGTGCAGAAGATGAATGGGCATGTAGATTATTGAACAGCTCTATAAGAGAGACTGGGTCCAAACCAAGAGCAGAGATTCTTCCACCCTGGCTTAAAACCTCTCAAGCCCAAATTGCACAGGACTGTAATGCTGATGCCAGCCTCATAAAAAAATGAAGTATGTATAATAAGTCTGTGACAGTGGACTAATTTGCTGGGAACATTATCACACTGGTCACCAAACCCATTGATATGCTACAGTGAAACAATTTCCAGTCTTGTATAGAAATGCGGTGTGATCCTGCTGAAAGTTTTCTTCAGGGTTTTTTTTTTGTTCCCCAAAAAAACTGAGATATTGCTGAATTGAGAGTTAAGGCGTTATGGAAAATAAGGGATCTTGTTAAATAAAGTAATTTTAGGAAGAACTGACATTTTTTTTATCATTTAACTTCTTTCTGAAAGTGAAATTGGTTAATTTATCCAGCAGTTCAGGTAATTTTGTATTCTTATGAGTTATGGCGTGTAATTACATTGAACAGCTCTGACAACATGGGGGATACATGGATGTCTAAATATTTAATATTTCCTATGGGAAGATGAAATTGTTACATGATCCCTGTCACTTCCCTTTGATCCATGCAGCGGTAGAACAGTGGGAGAAAGATGGGAATGTTTAATAACAGGCAATGATGTAATGAGTGAGGTTCCTGAAGGAGGATCAACATATCTGCATGGAGAATTATTTTGTGTTCTGTAGGTAATTTTGTGTATTCTAGCTGTGAGTAGTAAAGAAAATAACTCAGTAATTGTAATAGTGGCTGTGGGTAATCCAGTAAATGAATGGCTTTCCAAATCTGTGCAGTTGCAAAAAGGACAGTTTGACTGTCAAATGCCTTGCTTAGAGAGAGAATTATGGTGCCTGGTTTCCTGTTTAAAAACTAGATCCTATCATTTCCTTGTGTTATGGGATGACTGTCTTCTTTTCATAAGAGTTTGATATAATTAAGAGAATTACCTTAATTGTGTTTGTCAGTGCTTTACTGATTGTGATCTCTGTATTGTAGAGAGAGGTCTACAGCTGGAGAGGTGAGTTGGATCTGTTCCAGGTATTAAAAGCAGCGTAAATAATGCTGTGTTTAATGTGCGTGGTATGTGGTACGGTAAGGCAGTGAGGACCCAAATGAAATTCAGCTGGCAAAAAGGAGTGTAGGAAAACTGTTTAATATGGAATAGTTGTGCCAAAACACAGGAACAAACTGAGACATAAACTGGCTTAAAGAAACTCAGGAAACATGACATGGCCTGACTGACAAAACAAGACAGATCTACCTGACCCGACCTAACAGGAGCAAAAACTGAAGGGCCAAAACAAGCCGTCCAGGGGGAAGGGCTCAGGCTCTGGAGGGTGGTAGGGTTTACAGGGGATACACCTCTGGAGCCAAGAGCGTATGAGGAGTTACCTCTTCAGATGAAGGAACCATAGGTGGAGGATGGTGCTATAAGCTGAACTAGGAATAAAATGAAGATGCTTAAAATGCTGCAGTTAACAGTTTGTACTCAATGCTTGTGATATAACCATTTTATTTATCTTATGTAAACCGTCTTGGAATACATCAAATATATCAAGTTTTATTTGTAATACACTTCAATACGCCTATGACTGGGGAGCTTAAAGACCCACTCCGTAAATCTTTGGCTTTTAAAAAATGCGTTCATGACCCATTTTGATGGCTCAACAAAATTCATGAAGTGCATTTCCGGAGCTGTCACTGGGGAGTGGTGTCCTGCTGCTGAAAAACTGCACTACACAACTTTCTGAACTGGGACACAACATTGCATTTGGATTCATGGTACAATAAGGAACAGGCTGTTGTGAACATGCATCGTCACTGATTCAGCAAAGAAATGCAAGAAGATTCAAATAGAGAAAGGGAAAAAACAAGAGTCATCATACCTGACTGAACAGGTCAGGTAGGATGCAAGATGGATGCCAAATAAGCCATTGATGGCGGGAGTGTGATTGGGAAAATTGCAAAAATTCTGTAGTGTGTCTTAAATACATATTTTACTTCATATTCAGTATACTTAGCCACAGTGATCAGGACTGGGAAAATGCTGACATTTATTTCTTTAGAGTACACATGTATATGACGCAAAGGTAAGGCCACGCAGCTTAAAGGGGCCGAGTGTTACTCAAATGCAATCAACACAGATCTGGTCCAGACACTGTTAAACATTTTAGACTGTAACATTTTTAAGTTTACATGTAGAAATTCCAACAAACCTTTCACCTACTCTGTCTGCCGCCTCCCTGGTGAGGTGTTCCGGGCACATTCCTGCGGGAGGAGACCCCGGGGGAGACCCAGGACACGCTGGAGGGAGTATATCTCTTGGCTGGTCTGGGGACCCCCCCGCAGAGCTGGCAAATGTGACTGGGGAAAGGGATGCCAGGGCTTCTCTGCTTAGGCTGTTGCCCTCACAACCCAACCCTAGATAAGCAGTAGAATATGGATGGATGGATGGATTATATATAGTTATTGCTGAATGGAAATCATATTTTTTAAACTGTCCTTGTTTGTTAAAGAGAGCTGAAGTTAGATTTTTATGTTTATTTATAAAAAAGTTTATCCATTGATTTATTAATTTATATTGTGCCATCTTTCCAGTTGAATAAGATTTTTTTATTTTTGAATGGTTAAACATAAAAAGATAAAATTTTGGAGGTGTCTGGGTATGGTCAGTGTCGACAGGTCTTCGTAATATATGGTCTAGCAAAATGCAAAGAAATACAAAAAAATTGTTGATCATTACTTTAACTTATCATCTGAGTTTATTTTGTTTTCACAGCCAGAGAGAAGCTGCAAGAGACAAACATAGACCGTAAAACATTCTAAAGAAATAGTACAATAAGTATAATGTAAAATAATACCATAACATTGTGTATGTGACAGTCTGATATTTTTGGACTTCCAAAAAAGAGCTTTAGTCCTCCACCCTTAGTTGTTGGTTGCCCATAGATTGTTGTGCTCAGGGTGGTAGAAGAAATAGAAAAAGGAATTCTAGCCTGACAGCTTCACATAATATTGCCATAGGTCTAGAGCAGAGATCCTTAGACCTGGTCCTTGAGGGCCGGTGTCCTGCAGGTTTTCCAAGTACCCCCACTGCAACACACCTGATTCAAATTAATTTGTATTTAGCATGCATGTGCAGAGCTTGTCCGAGCCTGAATCAGGTCCGTTCCTACAGGGACACTTGGAAAACCTGCAGGACACCGGCCCTCGAGGACCAGGATTGAGGATCCCTGGTCTAGAGCATGTAATTGATTTTTACATGACATGAAACTTTTTGCATGTGTGCAGATTGGCAGCAGCTTGTAATTTGTTGTGTATACCTGCAGAATATATAGTTATCTGAAGCCCTCCATTAAGCTTTGAAAAATTTCAAATGTGAGGTTAATGCGAGCAGTTGCATAAATAAATGCGTATTATCAGTGAGATATGCATGATAGATAAATCAGTGGGGCCTTGATCTTAAATTCTCCATTTTTGGTGCTTTTAGTGTTACAGTGGCTGGAGGGAGGTGGACCCAAATGCAGGAGTCGGGGCGCCAGTCTACAGAACTCAGGTTTATTCCCAGGGCAGAGCAACAAAATGACAACTAACAGAATGACAACTAACAGAATGACAACTAACAGAATGACAACTAACAGAATCACAACTAACAGAATCACAATGAACCACCACATCATAACAGTACCACATCATAACAGTACCCCCCCCTCAAGGGCCAGCCACCGGATGGCCCCAAAAACGTCCAGAATCCCGAGACGGGCGGGAGGAGGGGGCCCGGAGGAGGGACCAGGGGAAAAAAACAAAGTCCAGGGGCACAGGGCCGGGGAAAGAGTCCAAAGGGCCTAGCTCTGGAGGGCGGCCGGGAGGCCGAGACGACGAAGGCAGGCCAGGCTCTGGAGGACGGCCGGGAGGCCGAGACGACGAAGGCAGGCCAGGCTCTGGAGGACGGCCGGGAGGCCGAGATGACGAAGGCAGGCCCGGCTCTGGATCCCCCACGTTGGACACTGGAGACGGAGGAGAAGGAGCGACCTCCTCGCCGGACACTGGAGACGGGGGAGAAGGAGCGACCTCCTCGCCGGACACTGGAGACAGAGGAGAAGGAGCGACCTCCTCGCCGGACACTGGAGACGGGGGAGAAGGAGCGACCTCCTCGCCGCACACTGGAGACGGGGGAGAAGGAGCGACCTCCTCGCCGGACACTGGAGACGGGGGAGAAGGAGCGACCTCCTCGCCGGACACTGGAGACGGGGGAGAAGGAGCGACCTCCTCGCCGGACACTGGAGACGGGGGAGAAGGAGCGACCTCCTCGCCGGACACTGGAGACGGGGGAGAAGGAGCGACCTCCTCGCCGGACACTGGAGACGGGGGAGAAGGAGCGACCTCCTCGCCGGACACTGGAGACGGGGGAGAAGGAGCGACCTCCTCGCCGCACACTGGAGACGGGGGAGAAGGAGCGACCTCCTCGCCGCACACTGGAGACGGGGGAGAAGGAGCGACCTCCTCGCCGGACACTGGAGACGGGGGAGAAGGAGCGACCTCCTCGCCGGACACTGGAGACGGGGGAGAAGGAGCGACCTCCTCGCCGGACACTGGAGACGGGGGAGAAGGAGCGACCTCCTCGCCGCACACTGGAGACGGGGGAGAAGGAGCGACCTCCTCGCCGCACACTGGAGACGGGGGAGAAGGAGCGACCTCCTCGCCGCACACTGGAGACGGGGGAGAAGGAGCGACCTCCTCGCCGCACACTGGAGACGGGGGAGAAGGAGCGACCTCCTCGCCGCACACTGGAGACGGGGGAGAAGGAGCGACCTCCTCGCCGCACACTGGAGACGGGGGAGAAGGAGCGACCTCCTCGCCGGACACTGGAGACGGGGGAGAAGGAGCGACCTCCTCGCCGGACACTGGAGACGGGGGAGAAGGAGCGACCTCCTCGCCGGACACTGGAGACGGGGGAGAAGGAGCGACCTCCTCGCCGGACACTGGAGACGGGGGAGAAGGAGCGACCTCCTCGCCGGACACTGGAGACGGGGGAGAAGGAGCGACCTCCTCGCCGGACACTGGAGACGGGGGAGAAGGAGCGACCTCCTCGCCGGACACTGGAGACGGGGGAGAAGGAGCGACCTCCTCGCCGGACACTGGAGACGGGGGAGAAGGAGCGACCTCCTCGCCGGACACTGGAGACGGGGGAGAAGCGTCCCGACCTGGGACCCCCTCGGGAACATGGAGCAAGGGAGGAGCGTCCCGTCCTGGGACCCCCTCGGGAACATGGAGCAGGGGAGGAGCGTCCCGTCCTGGGACCCCCTCGGGAACATGGAGCAGGGGAGGAGCGTCCCGTCCTGGGACCCCCTCGGGAACATGGAGCAGGGGAGGAGCGTCCCGTCCTGGGACCCCCTCGGGAACATGGAGCAAGGGAGGAGCGTCCCGACCCGGGACCCCCTCGGGAACATGGAGCAAGGGAGGAGCGTCCCGTCCTGGGACCCCCTCGGGAACATGGAGCAGGGGAGGAGCGTCCCGTCCTGGGACCCCCTCGGGAACATGGAGCAGGGGAGGAGCGTCCCGTCCTGGGACCCCCTCGGGAACATGGAGCAGGGGAGGAGCGTCCCGTCCTGGGACCTCCTCGGGAACATGGAGCAGGGGAGGAGCGTCCCGTCCTGGGACCCCCTCGGGAACATGGAGCAGGGGAGGAGCGTCCCGTCCTGGGACCCCCTCGGGAACATGGAGCAGGGGAGGAGCGTCCCGTCCTGGGACCTCCTCGGGAACATGGAGCAGGGGAGGAGCGTCCCGTCCTGGGACCCCCTCGGGAACATGGAGCAGGGGAGGAGCGTCCCGTCCTGGGACCCCCTCGGGAACATGGAGCAGGGGAGGAGCGTCCCGTCCTGGGACCCCCTCGGGAACATGGAGCAGGGGAGGAGCGTCCCGTCCTGGGACCCCCTCGGGAACATGGAGCAGGGGAGGAGCGTCCCGTCCTGGGACCTCCTCGGGAACATGGAGCAGGGGAGGAGCGTCCCGTCCTGGGACCCCCTCGGGAACATGGAGCAGGGGAGGAGCGTCCCGTCCTGGGACCCCCTCGGGAACATGGAGCAAGGGAGGAGCGTCCCGTCCTGGGACCCCCCCGGGAACATGGAGCAAGGGATGCGGACGAGCCCTGGGCGCTGGCGTGGGAGCCCGCAGCGCCGGACGGGTTCTGGGCGCTGGCGTGGGAGCCTGCAGCGCCGGACGGGTTCTGGGCGCTGGCGTGGGAGCCTGCAGCGCCGGACGGGTTCTGGGCGCTGGCGTGGGAGCCTGCAGCGCCGGAGACGTGGACCTGGGCGCTGGCGTGGGAGCCTGCAGCGCCGGAGACGTGGACCTGGGCGCTGGCGTGGGAGCCTGCAGCGCCGGAGACGTGGACCTGGGCGCTGGCGTGGGAGCCTGCAGCGCCGGAGACGTGGACCTGGGCGCTGGCGTGGGAGCCTGCAGCGCCGGAGACGTGGACCCGGGCGCTGGCGTGGGAGCCTGCAGCGCCGGAGACGTGGACCCGGGCGCTGGCGTGGGAGCCTGCAGCGCCGGAGACGTGGACCCGGGCGCTGGCGTGGGAGCCTGCAGCGCCGGACGGGTTCCGGGCGCCGGCGTGGGAGCCCGCAGCGCCGGAGACGTGGGTCTGGGCTGGGACGCGGGCGGTGTAGACCGTGGACCAGGCGGGGATACTGGATACGTGGACCGTGGAGCTGGTGGCTTGATAGCCAATCTGGTTCCCCAGAACCGCGACTGGACCTCAGTGTCGACTGGTTCCGGTTCTTCGTCCAGCCCCAGCAGCATTCCCACCAGTTCGTCACTCGTCATGCTCACTGGGGGTTTTTGCTTACGGCGCCTGGAGTGTCTCTTTCGTCGCGAGGTCCAGAGAGGGTCTGGGTCCAAAGGCTCGTAGGTCGGGAGGTGTTTGGCTGCCTCCCGACGAAGAAATTCAAAGAGAGTGATCATCTCCGCTGGGTCCTCGTTTGGTTGGTTCATTCTGTTACAGTGGCTGGAGGGAGGTGGACCCAAATGCAGGAGTCGGGGCGCCAGTCTACAGAACTCAGGTTTATTCCCAGGGCAGAGCAACAAAATGACAACTAACAGAATGACAACTAACAGAATCACAACTAACAGAATCACAATGAACCACCACATCATAACAGTACCACATCATAACATTTAGTGAATGTATGAAATTCTTCTCCTTATAGGAGGGTTTAAATTGTTATTGTGCCTTGTAATGTTTCCTTTATGTTTTGCACGTTTACCCTATCTTGCCTTGCCTAGCTTGTCATTGACTGCCTGCCATCCATTGAGGGAGTGAGGTAGTCCAAAGGACAGGGGTGGGGAGGGGCCGACTGCTCTAGTTTCCAGAGTAAAACTGGACAGTTTTTTTCCACAGGCCTTGGATGGTTATGACAGTTGGGAAGATCCATTAAACGACCCTACCGAATCTATGACGGTGTCTTGCTGTGAGCCGTTTTTTAACCAAAGGCATAAACAGCAGTTGCATTGAAGGATGTAAGGAGTGTGTTGTACACCATGGTTTACAAGTCACCCGGGATGACAAACAATTATTAATTAAGACAGCAAAGTGATAGATAAATAAGTTTTCTTTCAGCTGCAAATGCAAATTTCTTAACGTCCCTTAATAGTTCTTTCCAAAGTCAAGAATCTATATAGTAAATTACAGAGAAAAAACTGTGATATTTTACAGTGTGTCGCAAGCAGGTGTTTCATATGTAGCTATCCTTATACAGACAATATGCAGAATGTTTAGCCTGCAGCGATAGACAGAAATAGATCCAACAGCCTGGCAATGAGGTGTCAAGAGACGAGGGGCAACAGGGTTCAAATGAAAAGGAGGGGAAATGCAGACCCAGCAAATGAAAGGAGGAGTGAACCACCGAAATTCCTTGATGACAACAGGAGAGAAACCAGAATCATCCATAATCATATCTGTCAAGGGCGACTGTCTTCTGTCTTCATCTTAATGCTATTCCATTTCTTATCTGATGGCGATGAAGTTCTAATAAGGAATTGATTTTTTGGGGCAGAGGGAGAAGAGTTAAAAGGGTGACCCTCTGACCTCATTGCTCATTGTAGGTGTGGCAGGAGATGGTCCTCATTCCTGAAAATCAATGCTGCATGGTTCATAACCACCCGCAGCTGATTTTCAATGTGTCATCTGTGTGTCATGGAGAATACATCTTTGTCAGCTGTGACAGGCACCCACCCCCCAGTTGGATGAGGGGGCGGAGATACATGTCTCCCAATTCTGTGAAATGGTGCAGAAGTCAGAAAAGAGGGATACCCCCCCAGTCTATATCAACCCTGTATGTGTGGAAGTGACCCCCTGTGAAACGAACATCCAAATGCCCTCGTCTATCTGTCAGTGAATAGGAAAGAAGGTAAAGGAGGAGGGGGTGTTTTCGGAGCCAGCAGCCAATCTCCCCTCCCTTCTCAAGATGCATAATTCAGTGTTTCTCTCACAACAGCCTGAGCTTCAGAAGGCTCAGTTCCCCCAGCCATGCGGCCAGCAGTCTGCTAATACGAAAGAAGCTCAGAACCCACTCTGTTGTTCCTTCAGGCTTTCTGGCTACACACTCTCAGTCATACATGTATGATTTATTCAGCTTGTTCATCCATGGCGTGAGACTCAGACCCCAGTGGACGAGTTGAGAAACATTTTTGTCCTTGGCAGGAGAAGTGTGTCGGCATCACTGTGGGTTGTCAGAGTGACACTGGAGTAGCTTAACCTCCCACTGGTGGTTAGTTTTACTGCTTCTTGTGAGAGGCCTGCTGCTGGGCCAGTGTACAGCAACCCTGACTTGGCCTCAATAAGCAACCCAGGAAGGAAGCGTGGAGGACAAGGACACAGGGTGATGCTTCCTGTTCCTTCAAATCCAATTAATCTGTCTTCACTCCTTTAAAGTTTACTGAGAAAAAACAACAATGCTTGATAAAAAATAATCATTTTTGTGTCCCTAGAAATAAAATCATCCCATTTTAGGATGTTATTGATAGGAGATTTTTACAAGTGAAACTTTCAGCAGGGATGTAGTGTTGGATTAAAGCCAAAACCCTATAGCCTCCTACTGAACCACTGGTCAAATTTTTATCATCCTGAAGTGATATTTTTATGAAACCTGGCTCCACTGCAGCTGTGAAACCAAAACTGTGCAGATAAACTTGTCTGCAGTTCGAGTGCAGTGTTGAGAAATGGAGCATTGCTAAGTACTCACCATCATTTTCTGCGACTGGTTTGACAGCCACTTAGACATTCTGCTGAGATGCAGGCAGAATATTGTGAATTATTACATTTTTAGAAGTTGTATAATGTACATTTATCAGTCTCTTTAGCCCGTTTCAGGGATTTACGACTTTTCATTAATCTGTTGGCAACTAAATGTTTGGTGTTGTGGACAATACTTCCCTGGAGCCTATCAGTAACATGTTGCATTGACAGTGTGAGTTATTAATACATGTGCATTGCTTTTAAAACAGATGTGCTTGGACAAAATGATGAAGACTGTTTGAGATGTTTGAGCTATAGCCTGTGCTCACTGTCTTACTATGAAAAGTTTTATTTGCTTTACATCCGCCTCAATTTTATTTTAAACAAAGCAACATATGAAATTTTTAAGGCAAAACAAAAGGTGGTTCCTATAAACTGCATCTTCAGTAAGTTTTGTGTCCACTGTGGGGTTTTTTTCATGACAAACATCAGTGATGTTAATCTTCTGTGATTAATTAAATGTAATTAATGCGTTAAAGCCCCACCCTTAATTATAATATGTGGTTTAATCATCTGTAAATGTTAAACTTTTATTCCCTGCTATTTTCAAACTGTTCTATAATTACTTTATTTGTGTTTTGATAGGTTGTCTATTCTGTTTTATTTTCAAAAAGCTTTTAAAATATATCTTTTTTTTTTTTTTTTTTTTTTTACTCCAACAGAAAATATTACAATTCTTTTTAGAATGAAGTAATTTCAGCTGTTGACTGAATCTCGTACATGCAGTAATACTTCTTTTAAAGGGTGTGGATTGATCTAAAGTGTCTCATTATGTGTTGTGTATATATATATATATATATATATATATATATATATATATATATATATATATATATATATATATATATATATATATATATATATATACATATATATATATATATATATATATATATATATATATATATATACATACATATATACATATACATATATATACATATACATATGTATAATTTTATAAGATAAGGTTAAATATAAGTAAGAAATAAAATAGATTATACATATATATATATATATATATATACATATATATATATATGTATATATATATGTATATATATATATATATGTATATATATGTATATATATATATACACACATATATATATATATATATATATATATATATATATATATATATATATATATATGTATATATGTATAATCTATTTTATTTCTTACTTATATTTAACCTTATCTTATAAAATTTTTAACTCCATGGAGTCTGCAGGATTGCTCTCATGTTTTCTGGATAGTAGGGGTCCTATGGTGCACCCCTATGACTGTGTGCTGGACCTCTGCCTGTCCAGTGTTAGAGGACTTTGTGGTCTTGAGTGGGCTGGCTCCTGGTATGGACGAATCCCCAAGATAATGTTTCTTCACAGCTGTGTTCAACCAGATGTTTATTTCCATAATAATATTCAGTTGAAGAAACAGAAGAGTGGGTGAATGCATGTTGTGTATATGTGTGTGTGTGTGTGTGTGTGTGTGTGTATTAGTTAAAGTAGAAGAAATTATGATCAGATGTGTATTTTAAAATATGTTTTTATGTAGAGCACTTTGTGTTACTTTTTGTTTAAAAAGTGCTTTATAACATTTGATTGAAATTGATTTAAAATTTAAGTCTCCCTAGATTGGAGGGCGACCTGTTTATGTTGTGCTTCAGAGGCAAACACTGATTCGGATTCTTAAATAGCTCTTTTCCTTTTTCTCCTGCATCCATGTGCTCTTCCAGGTCAAACATCCTGCTGTAATGACTTCAGTAACGACTTGTTAAAAAGCCTAGTGTAAATGATGGCGAGTTGAATGGCAGTTGGGGTTATTGACCCTAGGCTGACTATATGACAGCACCAATCAGGCTCTGGATTATAATCCATCAGTTTATACTGATGAAGAGCTCTCCTTTCTCAAATCATGATTGGAGCTGCCTTTTCATAACATGGAAAGTTTCCATCCTGGTCCAAGCAAATTGGTTTGATATTATCATTGCTTGAGCTCTTCATATCTCATTGTCTCTGGAGCTGGCTTGATCTTCATCTTTAAGAGATAAGAATGCAGGTTAATTATGGTGGCGCTCATTACTTGTGTTTAATTAGTGTAGCAAGATTTTTAGCTGATCAAAATGTATGCTTATCATTCTGTTGCACTGAGTAAAATGACTTGTTTACTGTTTCAATATCTCAGTACTGATTTTACTTCAGCATATTGTTACTTTGTTTAACAAGATCTCTTTTCATAATCTCAAAGGGCTATAACAGACCACTAGACATGCCAAGTAAAGTATTTATTTATTTATTTTAATTTTGTGCATCAATTTTTTAGAAATTTGAAAGGATGTATAGATATATCTAAACTAAACTATATAAACTACATAAAATGACTGCTACTCATTGCAGGTAATATAAAGGTTTTTCATTGTATAGGATGTCAATGAGCTGCCAGGGTATAACTTGGTCATTAGCTGACAGTCATTAGCAACTTGTTTAATTGAACTCATTTACAAGCTGTGCTAATCTGCTGAGGTGACCTTGATTCAATTTCTGCATAATGTTTATGCCAATGAAGCAGAGGGTGATTCTCACTATGTATGCCATAATGGGCACCAAATGCATTTAAGTCCATGTTTGGCCATAAAAATCTGCACTTCATTAGTTATAATTACCTTTGCTTTTGCCAAAAGAGGTGATGAGGTTTTGTGCTCAATCTAGACTAATGCCAAGAGAGTAAAATTCATCATCTGAGGGAAAAGAACGGCTAAATCTCTGTTGTCATTTCTGTTGGGGTTTATCTGAACCCTCACTGCTGACTGTATAACAACCAAACATCCACCTGAGAGCAGAGAGGTAGTAAATCTGAGTTGCCTAAGCAGCACAAGTAGCAAGTGCATCATAGAGGACAATAATGTGGGTGTTGGAGGGTGGGGGGCATCAGAGAATGATAGGTTAATGAGGCATGGCCTTGTCTTTACGGGTACCTTAATGGAGGAGTATGTTATTTATTTAATGAAATGATAAAAAATATGATCAATCCCCAAAATGAATTCATTATGGTGTAGTTGATTGTTTTCTTTTTTGTTGTTTTTAAAACATTAATGAATCATTATTAATTAAAATGGATCCATTTTGGTTTTTGGATCAGAAAGAGATTTCTATGTTGATGCCAACCTGAAGAAGTTTGTTTATTCAGTCCTAGATTCTGCAACTTCTACCCCCCATCTGAATTCTGTCAGGAGTATTTTTATTTTTATTTTATTGTATTATATTGTTAAATGACATTAAAATCTATAAATTATTTTTGATATATGTGGCACAGTAAGTCTGCTGCGTGTTGACACAGTAACACAGTGACTACTACACACTCCCTGGCTAGTTACCAGAAACAAACACAATGTGGTGCCACAGAGAAGAATAGATTTTTCTTTTCTTCAGGTCCAGTGAGTTGAAAGGGAGTTCTTTCCTCAGGGCAAAAGTGTGAGACTTAAGATATGGCGGACATAGAGAACAAGGAAAGAATGAAAAAGAAACTCTATGTGAGTAACAGTAAAGTAGCGTAGGAGAGAAAGCCTAGAGAGAGGGCAATCATTGAAAAAAGGGCAGTCACAGAGAAAAATAGATGAGTTAAGAAACAACACAGCAACCACACAAGAACATGTGTGGACTACAAGAAGCTGAGAGTAACTTAACTCAAAGAACTTTTAGACAACATAAACTAAAGCACACTGCTCTTTCCATGTAACATAAGTTGGCTATTCTTCTTTAATATATGATTGGTCAAACCAGGGTGGTGAATATGCAAAGAAGATAAGCCTGTGATTGGCAGACACATTTGTGATGGGGACAGACAAAGAATGAAAGCTCTGTGAACACAGTCAATAGCCATTTAGTGCAGACGAAGTGAGAGATGACAGCTGAGCAGAGGGGTGTGAAGAGAGGAGGATAAATGAATGAGCAATATACTGGGAGGATGGGGAGAAGTGAGTGGGGGAGGTTCTTTTCTATATTGTGGTAGGATGGGACCTTCTTGCGGCCTCTGACCTGTAATTGGATCAATGAGCGTGTGGAGCACTGTGCTGAAAAACCTACAGTGAAGGATTCAGTGAGCAATTGTATGTTGTGTTGTGACGGTGTGTGTCTGAAAGCTCACAGTGATGTGTATCCACACCTCACAGTTAATTACAATATCTAGCCATCATGATTGTGGTGCAGGTGTGCATGAAGCACTGAGGTCTTTGTCATTGGTATACTGTAGTGAAAATTGTATTGTCCTTGGTTGTTAGGATTGAACATGTGAGTGCACAACATCATTTCTATACTGATCATAGAGTGAGGAAATTCTATTGACAAAGACTTTCTGTCTGCTGCTCTCACGTTTTCTAGTAAATATGTTGTCTTTGATTTTTTGTTTTAGTTCTTTTCAATCCAATATCTGCCTTTATGTGTCTGCACATTTGTTGGACTTGTTGATCCCTTCAATATGGGACCACCAGCTCCTGGTGTGTTGACCCAGATAATCAAGGCCAAAGGTGTCTCTCCCTAAAGTCATTACCACAAAGATGAAGGTCACATTATTATCTGTATCATCTGTCACCATCGTTCACTCCATCCTTGTCACTAACTCGTTTTTATGTTTTCTGTGGTTGTTGAAGTTTACATGGGCACACTGCTGAAAAGATATCATGTCATGTATGTCCCAATCCATTTAACTATCCCAGGACAGGATATTTATCCATTTGTGTGAGGTTACATCCAAAACAACCATTCTCTGTTGTGTATCTCCAGTGTGCACAACAGCAAATCCACATGTTGCCCATACCAACCATTTCCGTTTGCTTTTTATTTCGTGTTGCATAATGTGTCTTTTGGAACAGCTTGGATCAAATAAGTTGGGAGGTTGTGTCACCTGTGGGTGTACAGTGGGCTGAATTTGGGTCACAACGAACAAATGAATAGGATGTACAGAAGTTGAATTTGTTACAAGGAAGTCACAAAGATACAGTGATCTGGCAGCTCTGCCTCCCCATGAACATTAACAGTCATTTGCCAGATTCAGATAGGAGTCTTCAGGTACATCCAGATTTCAGATGGAGAGCAAAAAAACCAAAAAGCACAAAAGCGTAGTCAGGGCAGCTCTCCTCAGCTGTGGCTCCGTTGCTCCATGATAGGTGGGACGATAGAGTTGAGATGCTGGGCGGCCAGTATTTATGCTTCTCCAATACAAAACCTTGATCTGAGATAGGAGGAGGAGGAGGAGGAGGAGGAGGAGAAAAAAAGGAGGAGAGCTGGGAGGAGGAGAAGAATCCAAAAGGGGATGTGAAGCTGCTGGTTTAAAATGAGATTTTCTCTTATTTATTTATTTTGCTAAGCTTATAGCTCAAGGCTGTCTGCTGCTTTTTGTTGTATGTAATGTGGCCTCAGTGCCCCCTACTACCCCCCTCCCTCCTATGTGCTTCTAATATGAGCATATCTGCAAGTGCAAATATGTGTGTATGCCCATGCACATTTACACTTCTACTAAGACTGCCAAGGTTTTTTTTTGTTTGTTTGTTTTTTTTAAAAATGGGAATGGGTTTTAGTACTTCATGAGAGTTTGTGCATTTCAACAATGTCCCTGCTACTCTCTGTATCCTGCTACTGTATCTTTGTGTTTGTGTTGAAGCAGCTTTCTAGTAAAAGTGAGCTGGTCTTGGGATTTACATCTTTTGGGAAAGATCTTTTTATGTGTGCACCAGACATGCTGTGTACACACAGGAAAAACAACCTTTCCTCGGCTGCTGATGAACAATGCCTGAAAGCAGCTTAGATTATGCAGTGGAGTGAGAACAGGAGCTGTTTTGTTTTCCTATTTCTTTTCTTGTTATCAGAACACATTGACATTTCCACCAACCATACTAAAATCAATACTTTATCTACTAGGCTAAAACCAGTTATATCAACGTTGAAGGGTCTTTGTTGGTGTCTATTAGGGTTTCGGATGTTGGAACGTATTTCTTTATCATTTGCTGAAGTGATCAGCAGAAATGACTTGTCATCTTTCTCATGCTATATGGTGTAAAGCTCATGGTAGTAGTTATGTTCATTTGTACTGAGGGCAAGTTATGTTCTTGCATCACCTCAAGAAATAAAACTGCATGACAACAAACACTTTCATGCACTAGGATTGGGAATTTAATCCATTAATCCATTAATTATGATCAGTTAATTACAAAAAAAATTAATGCATTAAAAGAATAACATGTTAAACCCCAGTTTGAATTCCAAACAAGGTACACTGGTAACATTGATGCACACTTGAGCTTGGCTAACAACTTAGTACCTTAGTGCTATATTTGGCGCATTTAGACCTCTCTAGTTATCCTTTTTTTTTTTTTTAAACAGTGACTAGTGACAAAGCTAGCAACTTTATCTGGTGTAATTGGAAACTGATGTGAAAGCACATACAATTTACCACTTTTCAAGGAGCTACTTATACTGTCATAAATCTCTCCCCCATCAAAAGCGCTCACAGATCCTCATCCTCACACAGCAGAAGTTCTTGCTTCTAGTTGCAAGCAGAGCAAGGGATGTTCACTTGCCACTGAGAGATTCTTCCCAGGCTTTCTGTCAGATATTAATGTCAACTAATGAGGAGTGTGAATGAAAACATTTTAAAAGTTAGAGATTAGCTTTAGCTGTTAGTTAAAGTGCCTAAAATACACTTTCACTTTAGGTCTGCTCTGTTTTTGGCTAGGGATATTTTCAGTTCCTTCCTCTACTCTTTTGAATTTAATTGCGTATAAATAAATGTTGTCCAGACACTACTAAAGATTGAGTTTGCATTAATATTGTCTGTGTCTGTTATTTAATTCAGTTGTCTACTAAAATCCATTTAAATACATTTTTAAAAAGTTGCTTTAGGGGACAAATGTTATGTGATTAAAATGTGATGAGTCAAGATTTGATAATTATGAAGCCTCTAATTGTTTAGATTAATTGTTTTTATTGACTTCAATCTTTAACATGCACCTCTAGCAATGAAACCTAAAGTTATTTCTCCATCTCACTTTGCTCATTCATGCCATTGAAACTCAAGAAAAAAAAAAAAGAATAAATAAATTAACTGTACTGTGTCCCACATAACTTCTGCCTCCTGTCCATGCCTGCTTGATGATAGGATGGGAAATCACTGTCTGTGGTGTCAAACCACTCTACTCTCACTCCGTCTGTCTCAATCACAATGTGGCCCTGTGTCTGTCATCTCCCATGTCTCATATTCTCCAGCTTGTTTTTTCACAGCTCCGTTACCATGACTGCAGAATGGGAGGGGGAGCTGAAATGACTGTGAATTGGGAGATGAACTGAAAACAATGAGTTTGGAGAAGAGATTTTGTCTTTAGAAAATGCAAAAAAAAAATGTATAAAGCTGTCTGTTTGTGGATGCATGCATCCCTGAGCAACATACATTGCTTCTTTCAGTACTTGAGATAAAGTGACTCATAGGTATTAAAATATTTATCACATTTAAATGGTGCCAAACCATGTGCCCCTACCATCTAAACATAAAAATGTGTTAGGACAGATTTGTTGTAACCACTACAGACTGTGATGCTTTTGAGAAATAAAGTGCAGTTTATTGGGACAGCACAATGCAGCTGCACATGGTTAACTTTAGCATATTTCTGTGGGTGTTTTTGTGTTATGTGGAGCAAACCCGGAGGAGAATGCCAGGAAAAAAACAGCTAAATTACATCTTTCAGCTGTCAAGCTTAAAATTTAACTGTTTATATTATATCTCATCAGTCTGATGGACAGGTTATTCGCTTATAAGGTGGTCAACACCTCCTGCTAATGGCAGCTGGAATATGCTCATGCATTCACTTGACCCTGGCTTGGAAATAAAGGTTGTTTGTAACATCTCACAACACAACTTCCTTTTCATAATTGTGTAACACTCTAATACTAATCTGGTGTAAATGTTGTTTAGGTTACACAATCCAAACAACATTCAAGAGTAGCTTATTAAATGTTGTGGTTATCCTCCCCACTCAAGCTCAAAAATGACATGCAGAATGGCTGTAGTACACTGTAAACATCCAGTACAATGGAGACTGAGCAAAGATTGCAAAATTCGATGATAAAACTGAAATAAATGTTCAGAGACATCAGCTTGACTTGGAGACACTTTTATGAACTTCAAGCCTTATTGCATGAACATTAAAAATAACACTGAAATGTAAATACATAAACTAAAAGTTCATTAACCCTCTCATGCATTAATTATAAAAAAAAACTGCAACTTTTTTTTTAAATACATTATTTTATCTCTACAAATATGCAATGATACTTTTTTGATAATTAGTGATATTTAGAATTTGTTTTATGATTTATTTTAATTCACTCTTCAAAATAGTTGTAAAATAACATATAATCATAATTCTGTAAATCTTCTATAAAATGTAGCTGCATCATTTTCTTTTCCTATTTATCGCAAAGACAAAGTTGTGTGACTACATTATGTTTAATTGTGTCATATATTTATTTATTCTCCAGTGAGTGGAAATGTATTGGATGATTCACTAACATTCACTCGAGTGGTTTATTTACAAAAATACTATCCTCATTCATGAATGTGCAAAAAAAAAGCTTGTAAATAAGTGCCCATTACAGGATCACTATGCATGAAAGGGTTAAAAACAAAAAAAATTCTACATTTAGACATATTTAGCTTACTACCAGACTGCACACTTTTCCTCTGTGAAATATGTTTTTTTTTACAGCATTAGCCCTGGTCCATGCCACTTAGCAATATTATCTTATCTTTAATCTAGAAATAATCTTCAAAAACACAAAATCCTGACCAGCCATACACTTAGTTTGGAGCATCTGACCCTCATCGTCTAGTGTAGTAAATGACTGTTAAGTAGTACTACTGTCATCATTCAACTCTGTTCTAGTTCGTGTATACCGACTCACTGAAAGCACTGTAAGAGATGTCATTTCAGGTTTTTTTTTTTGGCATTTAAAGCACATTACAAAAGGGCCATTTGAAAAACTGCAAGACTTAGAATGTCCATATTTTGTAGACTCATTGAAACATAATTTATAATTTGGAAAAACTTAATTGAATTTATGACACTGCATATGGGGTCCATTTATTTATTTACGTTTTGTATTAGTCCTAGGGTTACTTCTAGCATTTTCACTGTTGCAGCCCCATCTGTGTGATGTCAAATGCTCTGATGGGGGCTCAAGTCTCCCCGGAAGTGACTAAAAGTCTAAAAGAAACACCTAAACTGTCCAAAAACATAAGAAATGTAATGTTATGCAATTTTATAAAAACATGAGCTGCTTCTGTGTCTGATTAAGCATTAAGCTTACTACTTGTTGAATAGCTCGGAGCATTGTTGCTGTAAATCCTTCCTTCATCCTTCATCAAAACTCAATTACTCCATGTGTTTGAGCTGCAACTGGAGGCTGTCATGCTAAAGATCCATAAAAAAACCCACATATAGATAGTTGCAGACAAAAAATCTGAAATTAGACTCTGTTGTGTACTAAATACAGCAAAATAAATCTAGAAGCACCCAGAGAGCAAAGATCTCCACCATGACATAGGTTTACTCGCCTGATGAAACCCAACAATCACCCCCCCATTTTTTACTTCTTTAAGTTAGGTAATAATTTATACCGCAAGGAAGTAACACTTTTTGAGAATATCATTGTATGTGAAAATTTTTACAACAGTTTACACCTCTACATCCAACTTAAAAATATTTTATTATTTACTTAAAGCTTTTCTAAGATATAGGTTATGACATGCTGAAAAATTAAGGCATGACGCCATTCTTTACGAGCTTGATAAATCTTTATGGTTATATGATCATACATGCAAAAAGTGCTCAGAGTTTCAGAGGCCATGTGGAATCTCGAACTATCACGGCAGATGTTTCCAGAAAATCTTTTGCTGTACAAAGATGACACTTATGTTCGGTGTGTATGATTCACGGGCATCGGACAGCTCATTTGAACTACTTTAAAGCAAAACCTGTAAGTTTGAGATTTTAGTCAAAGATAAAAGACTCTGTGCCAGGAAGATGAGAACATTTGTCTCCCTAGTAGTATATGGTTCAGATAAGCGTTTGGTGTCATCACCCTGAACTGTTTTCTCCAAGGAAATATATTACTTCAGAGAGCATCGTAGGCTAGTTGCAATAACACCGAAATTGTGCTCTGTTTATTCTACTGATTATTTAACTTAAGTGCTTTTAAAAGATAACAAGGACATCTTATAATATTTGATCCCGCTGAATTTTTAATTTTGTAACTTTTTGATGATATTTGAATAATTTGCTTACTTGCATTTTCAAAAGTTCAGTTTTTTCAGAATAACACATCTTTTTTTTATCCATTTATCGGAGTAACCCTCTCAGAAACGCTTTTCTAATGTTTAGCCATGCTTTACTTGTTTTTATGTCTGAGTACACAATTTGATAACTAACTTTGGACTTACTAAAATTGGACAGTAAATATTACAAAAATGTTTTTCTATATATATATATTTTTTTTTTTTTACAAATGTTTACTTTTATTAACAAAAATCTGACGTCTAGTTCTTGACATTGATGTAGCTGTTTATCTCATACATTCTCACATAAAGAACGAACATGAACACCCTCTGTAGATATGGTTGGCTCACTTCCCCCATTATTCACACTTGAGTGGGAGTGTGTGAATAACCTCACTGGTTTTTAAATATATGCTGATTAAGACTCCACATTCACAGGAAGTTTTTCTTAATTACATAGTTCAAACTAATGCTTTTGATAGCATTGGGTTCACATTAGACTTCATCATCTTCACAATATTAACATAGTTTTCATAGACTCTGGCCTTCCTTTGGCTTATATTTACAGCTCCAACCATCACTGGAGCTAACAGCTTGTATTGATTTAGCTCATGAGTTCTGTGAATCCAATTACTAATTCACTTCCATGGGATTCTGGGTTGGAAAAGTGTTCCATCTTCAGCAAGCAGGACTTGTTTTAGTTTTCTTAAAATTCCATGATTTCCTTTTCTGTCCTATTCCTTTGCTGATCTTGACACACATGATGTCCTCTTTACTTCCAAAACTCTGGAGCAAAAAGTAGTTTTCTGAAACAGTTTTATGAATTAAATGATTAACTTACCTAGTTATTGGCAGCAATACATGTTTAACCAGAACTCTCCAATGGGTGAGGGCTTGATTGCAGCAGAAAAACCTAGGTGTAAACATTTGAGTAATCTTGTTCGTGCAGAAATGATATTTCACTTTTCTTGGGTTTCATTGCATATGTGTTAAAACCGCCTGAAGGGATTTTGGTTTGTTTCTAAAGCTATTGTCATTTGCATTTCGAAAAGAAGTAAATTTAATGTCAATAACTTAAAAAAAAAAACATTATAGTGTGAAAACATGCATTGTTGTTTTATGAAAAACACTTGAATATCTTCACAGAATGCTGAGACACCAACAGTCACCCCTTGTGTGATGGCTCAGTGAGAGGTTTGGGGGTGATCATAGTTGACACACCCCTTCTTTAACTCTTTTAAAAGGGGGACAAGCTTTTCATGGGACTAATTGGAGTGTGCAAGCCATCACAGCTGAAGTGCTCCCGTGGGGCATCTCTTTTTTTCCTTTTTCCTTGCCTTCTCCCCTCCTCCAACACCAAGCTTTTATTATCTTTTGCCATATCAAGCAAACAACCTGTTAGTGTAAATTAAGGTCCAGTGAGTGATGAAGCGACACATCCAGCCCCTCTGCCTCTGCTGTCTCTGCTGTCCCCTCTCTTTTTCTCGCATACACATTCTATCCCTTAAAGCCCTTTCCTTTTTGTGCCCCCACCCTCTATTCTGACTTGTTTGGCACACAGGCTTTTCAAAGACAGTGGAGTGATGGTGGTGCTGTGTGTGTGCATGGATGCAGGGGGTCTGAAATGAAGATTGAAGCAGACAAAAAAGCCTTGGTGCAACCTTGAGGTGGAAATTAATAATGATAAAAATAATTACTGCCCCTCTCCCCTTGCCCACCACTCCCCGACCTAGTTTTCATAATGGAGAACGATAGCCCCCAGTCGCACAGTGTGTGTTGGTGTGTTTAAATGTGTATTAGTATGTCTAGAAGAAGGGGCAGCAGAATGGCCATGGTATAATGTGGATGGATGTAGGACAGGACCTACATGAAGACAAGGCTGAGGCCACCAGCTTAGTAGGGGAAACAGTAGGGGAGTGGTTGTCTGGTGGTTACAGCAGTAAGCATTGGTCTGGAGAACTCTGGTTTGAGTCCCTGGTGTGCGACTGTGGGCCCCTAAACCCTCCCAACAGCCAAAATATGGCAACCCACTGCTCTCTATATTCAGAGTTAAATACAGGGTTGAACTTTCTAATCATGATTATTACTTGTTATTATCAGGTACATTAGTGTTATTCTTAATCATGTCTGTCTTTTCCATCACATGTTGTGTGTTAGTTTCTTCATTTTTAGTTATATGTTTTACTTTGTACCCGATACACTTTTCAGTAATTTTTTTTAACCAAGGTTCCGTAGAGCTGAACAAAGATGAAACATTGATTAGATTCTGATGACTTTTGATAGGCCAGAATAAATCCTCACCTGTACGCGTGAACATCTCTGCATTTTTACTGGCACACAGTGGCTCCCATTTCTCTGAAGAATCACTGCAATGGATTCCCAAGCATGTGCTAGATTAGGTACTTTTATCAAGTATTAGTCCACTTTTACACAATTATGGTAAATGTACTTTACTTGTATCATGCTTTTATGCCACGTCATATTTGCCTCCATACAGCACAACATTTGCATGTGCAATCTAAATTTTGCACAAGGGACTAAACCACGATTTGCGGGTGATTTACTGAAAGTGATTGTGTAAATGGCAGCAGGTGCAAATGTGTCTGACACACCATATTTCATTGGGGGGTTTGTGCAATTCTAGTTGGTTGCATGGCTGGTTTTGAATTGACTGCTACACAAAGAAGTGCTGCATGGAAGCAAATTCAGGAAAATGTTGACGCTGTTGGTAAAATGAAGCAAAATGTGGATGAAGTAAAATGACAGTATACAGACAGTAGAAGGTGAACAACAGAAACATCTGCAAAAAATAAACGTCTGTAATCAAACAAGTAAGGGTGTGGATGTCACATAGTCTACATCTGTTGTGCTACTTCACACATTCAAATATTAAACTTTCCAGCTCATTCTGATATATGTGCTTTTGCACTATTTATAAGTATCTTTAGCTTCTTCACAGCAGTTTAGTTCAACCTTTCCCTTTTTTGTGATTGGCTGAAAGCCCTTCATACCAAATGTGGATTGGACACTGAAAAAATTCAGCTCAGCTATTGGTCAGTTTTTGCATAATGAGCTGGAAATTGCTTCAACAGGGTTCAGAGCTCTGCACCATATTCCAGTTTCGAGTACATGGCAGCCCTATTAATACTAAAAACTATTAATTCTTAAAAACTTATTTGTTCAGGCAAGCATTTCAGCTCCAAATAGACTCGGTAGACAACACTGTTGTGTGTTTATGCTGTGGCATTTGTTTCCTAACGTTGAACGTTTTCTATGTCTTTATTGTTGTGAAGCACTTTGTGATCTTGTGTCTATGAAAAGCACTATACAAATAAAGTTTATTTTATCTTATCATATAGTGAACAAAGTTTTCAAAGTACCTGTTGCTATTGTTGACCGATCTCCAAAGAGGTGAAGTGGAATCTGTCAAAATGGCATTACCAGATGAAAGCTCAGAAAATAATAATTAAATTAATTGATAAAAGTGCAAGTTGGTAATGGGTCTGTCTTGGTATTGGTACCAATTTGGCATGATCTTAATGAGACACAGTGCACCAGGCATGTTATGATCAGGGCTTCATCATTAAGCTCAGCTTATATTTTCTGTACAGAACACAGATTCTGAAACAGAAAGCAACAACAACTTGATCAACTTTGACCTGTCATCGAAAGATCTCACAGTCATACTTAACAGGCTTCCAGTTGCAACGAGCATCAAATTCAAAGCTTTGCTTCTGACTTACAAAACAATAACTCAAACAGTTACTTTTATATCTTCATTCCTGGCTTCAGAGCTAAACTCCCTGTCCAAAATTATGCTGTAGTAGTGAAAGATGCCTAGCGTTACCACAACTACGACCGGTAACACACTTTTCCTCTGTTGTTTCTCGGTGGTGGAACTACTTGCCAAACTCTGTTTGCTCTGCAGAGTCCTAATCTACTTTTAAGAGCAAGCTGAAGACACAGCTCTTCAAGGAGCACTTCTGCACTTAGTTTAACTCTGCTATTCATCAGAAAAGTTGGATAACTTAGACCTGTTCAATGAACATTATGAAATTTATTTTTGATATTTTAACAAATTGACCATTGCGGGAAGGGAAGGGAACAAAAATAAACAACTAAGAATGAAAACAACTGAAAAAAAAAATCTTTGCTTGCACGACTATCTGGCAACACCTGCGTCCAACTGGACTTGCAGCAGTCTGACAAGCACCGATCTATGATGTCCTGTACTGTTAGATTTTTTTGCTTGTTTTGCTCTCACTCTCAGATGTAAGTCACTTTGAATAAAAGCCTCTGCTGAATAGAGTAGAATAGAATAGAATACTTTGTTCAGCTGTGTGGCTGACATCTGCAGTACATACAGAAGAAAGCAATGTAGTAAAACATCCTAAACATCTAATTATCCAAGTCATGATTAAAGCTGTAGTTCAACAGTGCCTGCAGTATACAGCATAACCCCATTCCTTCATGTTGTAGTACTAACATGCCTGTCCCCAGGGAGGCAGAGGTATACTGGACTGGTAATTGTAGCCCTCAGGCATTGGGGGTAAACAAAAATTACTGGCAATGGGAAAGGGTTTAATGGATTTCATTTATTAGGTATACACATGTTTTGAAAACCTATTTTAAGCATGATGTGTTTGAAGTAAAACCAAATTAATTTTAGATTCAGGGAAAGATAGGATTGGTTCAGTTTTTTTCTGCTAGTGATCCTGAATTTTTACTTTATTTCTTTGCATCATCAAGGTTATTATGTTTGAGCAGTGGTCAGAGTGAAATGAATGAAGTGGCTTCTGTGCAGAGCTTTTGTCTAAATAAGTGGAGCTAATTAACAATGATGAGATGTGTGGGTTTTTGGTGTACCAGTCATGTAAACTATCCTGCTGAAAGAGTGGCCACCCACCTTATTATTTGTAATATTGTCCATCCAGGGTATAAACATATTTGTATATAAACCAAAAAGAGGCCATGTATTATGGGACTTCACAGAAGTCCATTTATGTGGTTTTCTGGTCACAACTCTTTATTCTTTTTGGTCAAATGTTTATAATCAATATGTTAGGACTTTAAGGAATTCAACTGCAGCTTTAATAACTTCTTAAGCCCACCTCAATCCTCTGAAACTTTGAGCTTTTCTACCCTTTGAAGATTCAGTCTTTCTCTCATGTGACGTCTAAAAACTGCATCTGAGTAAAAGCCCTTTGCAAAGAGCGGGTTTTATTAGATCAATGAACTTAACTTGAAGATGATTGATTATTTAGTTTTATAAACAAATGTGTACTTTTCAATTTAAATGTTAAAGTTTAGTTACTTCCATTTGTCTCATTGTGGGTTTAAGGCTGGAAATAAATCAACTAAATATTTAAAGTGAACGCCTATCAAGGCTGCACACAAGAACTTAAGCTGGTTAAGAAATCTCACCAGTGATTTAATGCATTTAGTTTAATTAAAATGTTTAATTAAGCCATCATAGAGCTGCAGGGTTGCTGTGGACTTAGTGTGAGGAACAGCAGAGGAGGACTTTGATAACCTCAGACCTCACTCCTTGGTCTCTGCAGGCCGGTCTACCTTACTGGCCTCTGAAAGCATCTGGGGGGAACACAAATGGTTTCTGAAAAGTGGCTATGGTTAGTTCAGATACTTTCTTGGTGTACTTGATTTTCCGTTACGTTTGTGCTTCAGAACACATGCTTAACAGACAGTCTTAAAATGGCACACGCGTACATGACATTGCAACACACCCGTTTCTGTCTCTGTTTAGCCATGTAATGATCTGATGTGCTTTGGGCAGTTCCATGAACAGAATCAGCTGTGGTCTGGATACAGGATTATCTTTGACCTTATACCAAGAAAATAATTGCTTTCTCCATGAGCTTATGACTTTATTCTTCAGGAGTTTTGATGGCTTTGGGAGAGAATCACTGCTTCATGTTTAGCACTTGCATGAAAAACAGAGAAAAAAATTAAGTAAATCTGAAACACATGATTTTATCTGGCATAAAATATGGTCAGTAGAGAATGAAATGAGAAAGAGTTAAATCTTTAATATTGGCAAGAATGGTGTTTTTTATGTGTGACAACAGATACTATTAAGCTTGTTTTTTTTTTCGTTTGTACTGTCAAAAATGTATTTGATACTTTTTATTAGACTTTAAGTGATTTTTGAAAAACTCTGTTACCTTTTTTTTTTTTTTTTTTTTTTTTATTTTTATTTTTTTTTTTTTTTTGACATTTCAGAGAAATATTTAAAAATTCATATAAAACTGAGTTGTCACCACACTAAGAATCAGAAACATGAAGCTTAGATTTTACCTTTACCCCTTATCCAGGTCTTTTGGAAGTCTGGCCTGTTATGTGGATAAACAGGCTGGCTGTGGTTGGGAGCAGCAGCTGCCCTGGAAGGTGAATTATCTTGTCTGTGCCAAGTCTAAATTTTTCTTACTGCCAATAGTGAGAAACAAGAATGTGAGAGAGCTACTGGATTTAGTCTGATTGCATGTTTGTAAACAAGAGGTAACATACATTTTGCTTTTATGTGTCATTGGGAATTTTGTTTGACAATGTACGTATGGATGTGGATGTTTGTTCATATGATTCAGGGTTTAGGCAGTGGAAGCATCTGTCCATGCAGGCTTGGCCATGTGTTCCTGCTGTGGGTCAGTCAGGCTATTTGGACGTGAAGCGGCTGTGCATGTGTGTGTGCATCTTACTGGCTTGGGAGTTTCTATGTCTGTAATAAACAGTTAACCACACAAGCCCAGCAGGTAGCTAAAGAGAAGCACCAGAGGAGATGCTTGGTAATATTAATAGCAAGTTCTCTAAGTTCTCCTCTTTGCTGTGATAATTTATTTAAATATTATTTTTCTTTGTTGCTTTGTACAGTTGCAGTTATGTAGCCACTGGGAACATTTCTTTACTTTTTGTGATGCCATTGAAAATCCTTTTTGTGTGCACAAGGTCTGCAGAAAGAATATTAGTCGGAGGTGGGGTTGTTTGGGGGCAAAGTGTATCACTTACACAGAGCAAGAGATAGATAAGTAGAGAGAGCTGTGGATGAAAAAGGAAAGAGCTGGATGGGGATGTGTTACACAAATACTTATCTGTCATTGGGTTGGCTGGAGAGAAAGCAGCATTATGGCTAGTGTATACCGGAGTGGGGGATTTATGTAGAGCAGTGGTGGCACATGCGCTCTGTCAGGGGAAAAAAAGTTGGAGAATTGTGTGGAAAAGAGTATTCTGATGGAAAACCCATGAAAAGGCAACAGCGGAGAAGAAGAAAAACAAATCAGAGCACTTATAAAGATGAGAAGAGAGACAGTGGCAACGGGGTTGGAAAAAGGACGATCGAAAGCGGAAAGGGGGACCAAGTGGAAGCAACACAGAAAGGGAAGGAGAGGGAGTTGAAGAGAGCTTTAGAGGGAGGGAGAAAGGAGGTGTGATAGTGGGTGGGAGAGGAGGAGACAGTCTGGTGGATGGGCAAAAAGACAAAGGAAAGAGAGAAGAGTGAAAGAGATCTATCAGAGGGGTTAGGGATAAGAAACTTATAGATGCACAGAGATAAGACAGCCAAGGTCTCAGGAGTCAGTTACATGAGTGCAATGTGGACTAACTCAATGTTTTAGGGAAAGGCAAAGAGAAGAAGATAAGAATGGGGGAGTATGAGATTAAGGAAAAGGCAGAATGATAGACTGGCAGAGAAGAGGGAGGAGAAAAGAGCTGGATGAGGGAAGAGGGAGGCCGTCTTGTACAGCGTATACAGCACACGCGTGGAGCTGGTGTTAGAGCGAAAGTGAGACAGAGAGAGGAAGGGAGGGAGGGTGGGTGGAGAGAGGGAAACAGAGGGAGGGGGTGAGGTATTTAAACGCCGGAGCAGGACAACACAGGCGAAGCTCTGAACTCCCCGAGAGTGGAGGTAGGACAGGGAGAGGAAGCAGAAGATCAGTTTTCCTGACGGCAAAGCTCACACACTCACACGCTACAGACGTACACACTCTCACGCACCCACTTTTGGACTTGGACTCATCTGTGGACTCCACAACCTGTCCTCTGGAGCGCTACCTGTGCCTTCCTTGCTCCCACCCATCACTGTCTTCACCTTTACCTCCACTGCCTCAGACCCCCATTTGGTGAGGGCAGATGGTCATGGCGTGGGCTTCCATTGGGGGTGTTTTTGGCTATACTCTGCTTTCCCTAGTCCTGGGGAGTAGCAGTGTGGATTTCGGGGCGCCCCCTGCGAGCTTCTACCCCCGTTTCAACCCATTCTTCTTCCTGTGCACCCACCATGGTGAATTGGAGGGAGCTGGGTTGGCAGAAGGTGGAGGAGAGGTGTTACTGACCCTCCAGATAACAGGCAACCCCTCCACCTACAGCCCTGGGCAGGAGTACCAAGGTGAGCACACCACCTCTGTGTCCACATTTTTTTTCTTTTTTTTTTTTATTGCTGCATGAATAAATGAATATGAGAATGGGACATATTGTGTAAAGCAAGCAAATAATATTAATGTTGAATAACATGCAAAAACAGAAGTGTTTTCTTTTATTAGTCAGATTTTTACTTAGTTGGAAAACTGAATAATTTTGTGTCATTTAAAATGTCCTTTTTAAAAAAAAAAAAAAAAAAAAAATTAATACGTAAAATTGAAGATAATTTTGACAAATAAAATTTACTGGAATTTTTTTTTTTTTTTTTTTTTTTTGCATTAGATATAAAACAAAGTCCACAAAGAACTGTACACATTCATGTCGGTGTTCTGCTTCACATGAGTTGTGTCTGTGATGTTTGCTGTTTCTAACGTGCAGCGGGCGGTGTTGGAAACCAGCAGTTATGCAGTTATAATAAGGGATGTTTAGTGTGACTCTGATTCTGCCAATCCATGTGTAGGTGGCTTTTCCACAGGACTAGCAGCACAATCCCTCCAGCTGAATGGGTGTGAAAGCTGAGCATACAAATGGACCAGTAGAGCACCACAGAAATACATGTCCTCACTGATACAAGTACTACAAAATTAGTGAACATTGATTAGCCAGTAAGAGGGAACTCAGATAGTTGTCTCCTTTCCCACATTGACACCTGGTCCAGGAAAAGAGATCGCCTCTGTTCCTGCCAAACTGTGCTCCTTTGCTCTCATCACTCTTGTAACACTAGAGACAGTGACCATATTGGCCACCACAGGCCAACTAAGGTCACATTCCTATGCAGCGGTCCTTCAAGTGCGATGTATACTCTTATTACATTACTGATTATATCTATCCAAATATACATTATTTTTTAATACATTACAGATATATTTCATAACCCCTTTGCTGTTGCAATACCTAATTTCATACAGACAACGGTAGATTTTTATTTTACTTTGCCGTATAATAAATGCAAATAAACCTTTAATTTCAAAAAGCACATGTGAAGTAGAGTTTGTGTAAGTGTTTACAGAAAGAAGAGGAAAAGAAAAGAACAGGTAAACAGAACAAGAAAAGAGTGATCTCGAAGAAGCACTATATTTCTATAAAAACCCTTCAGTCAAGCACCTTTTAACTGGGGCCGGGCTTGTAAGGAGAACAGGCGGGGGGAGATTTGAGTAACTAGATGGCGGATGGGAGGGATAGAACGCACAGAGAGGTTTAGATAATTAGCATTAGAAATGTGGTAGACTGGGAGGAGGGAGAGATTTAAATAAGGCCACGGCTGGGATCGAACTGCGTAGGGGGAGATTTAAATGACGATGAGAGGATTGAGGAGATAAGATACCAGCAGCCGGGCTCACTCAAAAAAATGACAGCCTTCCAAGCTGCTCACTTTTCCTTTGGCTCATGTTTTGTCACATGACAGCCGGTCATTGTTAAAATCTTTAAGACTTTGACCAAGTTCAAGGGGATGGGATGGAGATGGGACGATAAATGCCATTAGAGCAAATGAAAACTGGGTGATTTCAGTTGGGTTTTTTTTTTACATTTGCTTTGTCCCATCAAGCCTTCCTGACTATATGCATCTATGCATATAGGCTTTTGTCAGGAATTAAATATTTTGGGGCTAGCATGCACAGAGTTAGGTTTAAAAAATGAAAATTATCTTAAAAAATGAAGGAAAAACTCATTTTCTGCATTGGTCATGTGACAGAAGTGGAAGTGTTTGATGAATTGTCTCTCTTGACAAATGACCGTTTCCATTTCTATAACCTACTTATTAAAAAGTTGATCTGTATTATTTTATATGCTCTCTGAACCCTACTTATGGATTACATTTGGTTTAATCTTTTAACAGTGTGATATAACCACTGAAAGAGCTGCATGTGGAAATGGGGATAAAAAAAAACCTATGAGATCTTGTCGTGTGGTTGTTGAAAGGCTGTAAAAGAGAAAACTAAAGCAAGACCGTGAAGTAAAAATACTATTGAAAAGAGAGAAACAAAGTCAGAAAGAGGAAAGTGATGAATGACCCTGTAATAAAAAACAGGATGTTCGCATTTTAAAGAATCACCTCAGTGTTCGGTGTGGAGCAGGAAGAAGATTTTGTGCGGCCATACTGTAATTGAGTTTCTGACCTGACCTCACTGCCTCTTGCTTCTCTGTTGCTTTTGACTGATAAGACTGTGTGGGCAGTACGTGTGTGTGTGTATGTTGTCGACAAGCTTACTGTGTTTAGCTATCAGATTGAATTGACCAAGAGAGGCTGTGTTACTCACTGTGAAATATTTGAGAAGGTGGGTGTATTTGGCAGGGTCGCAGTGGACAAAATGGAAATAAAAATACTGTGGACACTGTGAACCGCTTGGAAACAGACGGAGGAGAAATTAAAGGATATGTTGAGATTTTTGTGCTTGCTTTCAGAGTCTAAGGTCAGACTGTATATCAAACAAATAAAAAACAAGTGTCACTCATGCACCTTCTACTGCCTACCTATCTTTTAGAGGAGAGGCAAAAGCAAAAAGTGACGGTTGTCTAACTCATCACAGGGACCCTTAGAACACTGTTACAACACTCAGGAAGCAGCTCTTTATTTGAGTAACGCTAAAACATGTTTTTATTTAGTTTCTGAGCTGTTATAACACTGCTGTGGGAATGTGAGATGGTCTCCCTATAGCAACTGCATGTTTACAAGAAGCCGCATCAGAATACAAAACCCAGAGCCCCATGTCTAAACATTGTTAATCGTAGAGCACTGTTTGTCATTTCTGTTGGTTCTTGTCCCTGTGCTTTGGAAATTTTTACTGTTCATTCTTGGATGTTCATTTTCACAGATGAACAACAGTATTACAAAGGCATGATGACACATCAGTGGGAGAACAGGAGAAGGCAAAAAGTCCTCTGAACAGTCCAAACATGGCCTTCCAGCTAAAATGCATAGTTTTACCAGTTTAATTACTTGGTAAAAAGCATAAATTAAAAAGATTGGTAGAGAAATGGGTGGATATGTGGAGTCCTCTCAAAGTCAGCACAATGTTACCTGAAAATACAAATGTTTGATGCACAAATGATCAAAGATCAGATGAACATCTGACTATATTTAGGATTTTGTTGGATTTTTCTCTGCAGATTTCATCCTGGACGGTAACAGTGATTGTGCACTTGTTATGAAATCTACATTTGCCACTACCTGCTTGTATCGAGCACTGTTTTGTTTGAGTTAGTGAGTTGGTCTGTATGCTCATGCCAGTCAACCACCCAACACCTAGTTGTTGCTGGGATGGCTCTTTTCCTTCGTCTTGTGTTTTGTGTTGCAGGTGTCCAGTAGTTGGGTGGCTTTATATTGTGCTGCGTGTTCCTTGTATTAAAGCTCCTCCCAGCAGCTCTTTTGCAGCTTGGTTCAGAGAGGGAAAGGGGTCAGGCGGTCCTCGGGTTATGTGGTTCTCGACTTACATTGTTTTGACTTTATGATGCTCATTAAATGAATGTAAACAAAAAAAATATATATAGAGCAAGTTTCAAAGTTATAAGGTTCCATATAAGCTCTTATAAAATGTGACTCAGAGGATGAAACGACACCTGTGTGTATATTTTTTATTTGAATTGAAATGTCTATTGTTGCTCCCTGCACTGTTTTTCCATTAAAGATGTATAATACATGTTTTTAGATAGTTATTTAGTGATTTAGGGTGTATTTAGGGGGTATTTAAGGGTAAAAATCTGACTTTTGCCGAATTCGGGTTACGCCGCAGCAAAGGAATGCAACTTGTTTGTGAACCAAAGACTGCCTGAAAATTAGCGGATTGAGGAGTTGATTTTTTGTGTTCATCATCGTGTGCTTTCAGTTGTTTGGTCAGTTTGAAAGTAAATACACCATGTTTACTTGAGCTGAAGCAATTTTATCATGTTAGTCATAGCAGGGTTGCCCCCTTTAAATTTGGCTGGTTTGTTGTTTTTCTGCAAATATTATTCTATTCTAGTCTACAGTCATTTAGTCATTTTACAGTCATTTTATCCAAAGTGACTTACATACGAGATATATTAGGGTTAGGACTTCATTTTAGGAGCACGTCTATGAGTTGGGGAAAATGTGTGACAGTGTGTTAACACGTGACATTGAAAATGGATCAGGTTAAAGATTTATTTGCAACCCAAGGCCTTCAGAATTGTTCTTGGGCAGCAGTACAAAAGAGTAATCGTTAAAAACTATAGACCATACTATGTATGATATTACTGACAGACTGGCATTCTGGAAAAGACCATAGTCTAAATGAGTGAAAGAGACTATTGTCTTACTAAAACCACCCTCTAAATGTTCATATAAAGTAATATCTTTTACCTTAAGAAACCAATCACATTCCAGAGTACATATTGTAAATAATTTATGTCTTGACAAAAAGACTGTGTTCTGTGTGCAAAGATAGACATAGTCATTTTTGTACAAAGGAATTTAGAAAAAGTTGAACATCTAACATTTTGTCTCATAGTCCACAACATATGTAATTTGACATGCTTCATTTAAAAATTCAATTCGCTTCACATGCTGTAAACTATGATAAGGATAATGGTCCATTTAAATGGCCAGGTCGGACTCTAACTGTAGCGTAAACGTAACCATTCTGTGTGAGTGCTTTTATTAGCAGCATGTGTATTAGCATATTGTGTAGGTTTTTGTATGTAGGGTTATTGGGGACATTGCAGAGCACTGAAAGAGCCATTCACACAAGCCACTGATAGTTCATCCATACACAGGTAGACAGTGTGCCCCACATTATTGCAATAATAGCCATTGGGATTAATCTGTCCATGGTTTCTACAGCAGCAACTGTTCCCCTGATATTTCTAGGGCAAATTATTTGAGAGAAACAACTTTTCAAGGAGACACTGGATATTGGAGGTCTTATAGAGAACTAGTAGATAAATTCATCCTCCTCAAACAAATCATTTCATGAAAATCTATCAAAGAAGACATTGTAAATTCAGTAGCTCTCCTGTCAACCAGCAGAAAATATTTAATGTGTCTGTAAAGGTAAGAGGCCATTATCCATAAAAATGTATCTTTTGGTGGGGGGTGAGGGTTTAGTTGACCTATGTCTACCAAGCCTGTCTAGTGACAGAAAAAACCCCCAAATAAACTGACCACACATTACTAATGCGTAACCACAAGATGTTATCCTGTGTCCACATATTATTAAGTTGTGGCCTTGGATTAATAAGATGCTTATCAAGTTCCAACTTCATTGTATCATTTCCTCGCATTAGACATCTATAACCACGACTTAGTTATCTTGTGCTGTCACCTGTTACTAATCTGTGGCTACGACTCAATAGTGTGCGTCCACAGGATAACTCCTTCTTTCCTTCTATTAACATCATCAGACAGGCTTTGTAGATGTCTGTGGAGAAACAAGTCAATCTATAGAGGCAGGTATTATTTTATACCAGGATGAATAAAAATGTTGTGGAAACCTTTTAGTTTGCACTGACTGTGTACTGTGAAGACTAAAGATGAGACTTAAAGCCAAATGAAATCCATTTTCGGAGACTAAAGCAACTATTTAGATGTCATTATCACCCGATGCACACTCAACCTCTGAGGAGACTGTTGAGTATCTTCCTTCTGACCTCTGACCATTACTTGTCAGACCTGCATTGTGTGGAGCTCTGTTACTGAGAAGATTAGATTTGGAGTACCTATTTTTTCAGCCCAACTTGCATCTCTTTTCACCCACTGTGGCATTTTGTACTTACCTATTTAAAATGCCAGGAAAACTTGCATTACGGGAAGCGTAGCGTCCTAGTTTTCATGGAAACATCTAGTTTAGGGCAGCTGAGAGACATGAAACATAGCAAAGACAGAGGAAAGCATTGAAGGGAATATGGTTTAGCATGTCTCTCTTGTGAGAGGAAAAGAACATGCAGGCATTACCAGCACTTTATAGTCGTCCAAACCTTTGCATTCATCAGCTTCCCAGTTTCTCTGCCTGTCTGTCTCCTGCTGCTTAGGCTGAGTAGGTCGCTCCAGAGAATAGAGAGAAGTGTGTCAAGTGTATTACTGTTTGTATGGGCTTGCTCGGTGAGTTTGGGGGTTCTGTCTTTGTGGACAATGAATGATGAACCATTTAAAAACCATTGTATTCTCAGAGATATGCCAGTTTCCTTTCTATCAAGGAGCAGATGGGCGAGAAATGAGAATGGATATTCATTGGGAATCTTTCCTTTGTCACATTGCACGCCTGGCCATGTGCACGGCACTTAGCTCTTAGTGGGTGATCCATCATGATGTTGAGACAGGTCAGATGTTCCACTGGCTAAACACAAATGTCCTGATCAGCGGACTGTTGCGATTCTTTGTGTCAATGTAACATCTGAATCTGACATGATAACACAAAGTCAAGATTTGTACTCTCCTCCTGTCAGGAGCTAAAAACCTGTGTCAAGATTTTTTTCCTCATTAACACGCTTGAGCCATCTTTATCATACTGTATGACTTTATAACTGATGCTTTTACAAATCTGTACTGACAACTTTTGTCTTTTTTTTTTTTTTAATAAAAAGATATCAGTGAGTTGAAGCAGCTCAATAGTGGACAATCTCACACTCTTGTTGATGAGATGCACAACTTTTCTGGAAAACTGATTTACTACATCAAAGCATGAAGATTATCATTGGATATTGGTCACATTGTCAGCCCTTGTCTGGTAGTGGTTGCCAGCATGGTGCCAGGTGTGGGAGAAAGAACTAAAAATGTAGACAGTGAGTGGATTTCTGCCAGGTAGAGGTGTGTGCACATGCCAGTTTTATCTGAGCAAGCTACAGTAACATGGTAGCTTTATATTGTGTAATTTTTTCTTTCCCTTTTTTCAGCTCTCCTTAATAGATTGATTTTCCAACCACAACAATAAAGCTCTTAACAAGCAAAATGTGAGCTGTGATTTCAGTAACTTTTATGAGTGGGCAGAAAAGTGGACATAAGTATTTTCAGGTTGTTTGAGTGCGTGCTTGTCTATTGGGGGTTTGCCTGATTTGGAGTGCCTCTTTGTAGCTGATACAAACTGTGTTGTATCGAACTGGGTTCCCTGCTGTCCAGTAGTTCCTCTGTTTACCTTGTTCTGCTTTCTAGTGTGTGTAGGTTTATAGTTTATGTTGGGTGATCACCACCTTATTGTATGAAATTAGGAAAAACAGTTTTTCTCATTTGTCATGCTGTTAAATTATAAGTGTTACTGTGCAACTACTGTTTGATATGCATTCTGGTTTTAGAGTCGCATTGTGCTAAATTTTTTATAAACTTTGAGGAAAAAAAACAGCAAGGCATCAATAGAAATTATTTTAGTTTGTTTATCAAACCTGAAAATGTTATGTCACTGACTATAATTCTCACCTTTAGGACACTGCTGAGGTGATTTACTATTAATAATAGGAAAATTAGTTTTTTTTATTTTTAAGTAAAAAAAGAAATATGAAAATGTCTGTTGAAATGAGACAAGTATTAAAAAGCAGTTTTACTGTATTTACAATATAAAAATCAACCAACATGTTTGTTCACAGTTGTTTTGTAGGAGCAAGTGGAAAAATTCTTACCACACTGTGCCTGACGTAAAAGTGTGGATGGAAAGTCAAAGTCTTGTTTACAGAGAAGAGTAGATGTAAATATTAAAGGTTTGCCAAAAAAAACAAAACGTCAAATTATTGGAAAAGATCCACAGGTTAATGATACGCATCTTGTTGAAAGAAGATAAAAACTTTCAGTTCAATAGAGCACCTAGTTGTTTCCACATATCTCGCTGTTAATGTCTCGTAGATTAAATACAAACTTGTCAAAATGAAATGCAATGCAAACCAGCTGTTAGAGCATTTAGATTAGTGCATTCTCCAATATCCAGCTCTTTGTGGCAAATGATTACAAAATGAATCCTTAAACACTTAAACTATCATCATTGAAAGGTCTATTGGCTATCCACATACTATTAAATAGTTTCACGGCATGTAAAATTTATTAGACTTCATCAAAAGTAAGCTAATGATGGGATGAAAAAGCATCTTTCTTTTGAAAATTGTATCTACTATTATCTGAGATGTTGCTACTTCATGTCATTATAATCTATTTATTTAAAAAGTGTCCAAACACTGTCTTACATGAGGTT